>NC_082690.1:25955162-26320743 GCF_949987515.2 Delphinus delphis | reverse complement strand
ATGCAATTATGAATTGCTCCTCAAGGATGGAGGTTGGCATTGATCCAACAACATCAATCCCTGATGGTAGAGAATTGCTCCTGGGCAGTAACTCCTCTTCGTTTCTAGGCTGCCCTCTGCCTGGGATGAACAGATCCCCACAACTTCAGAGAAAGCCCTGAGCAGGAAAACAGAGAAACCCTTGAAGTCAGACACAGCATGCAAAGGAATCGTCCGTCAGGGGAACTACTCAAAATAACTGCAACTAAAATCAGATTCAGCACCAAAGATGTCTGCTATAATATATAACACAGACAGGAGAAATATCTGAGTTGTTACTGCAGGTCTCATTTCTGCTACTAGTCATAAAACCATATTGATATTTATAATTTCCTTCTTCATTACACATTCTATGTTCCCTTTGCTCTCAGTTAGCACCTTAACTGATTTGGATTTTACCTGATAGGATGATCCGAACTAAGAACTAGTAAAATGCAGTTATTACGAGCATGGCTCTGGAATTATGTTATCTGGGTTTGAAGCCCAGCTCTGCCACTTATTAACTCTGTGAACTTTGGTCAAGTTATTTTAATCTCTCTGTGCCTCAGCACGCTCATCTGTAAAACAGAGATAATGAAAGTGTCCACATCATAGGATTATTGTGAGAATTAGATGAGTTGATATACGTGAAATGTGAATGCTTAGAACAGTATATGACACATAGTTGATACTATGTAAGCACAAGCTGTTGTTTACTTCCCGAGAAGTCCTGCCTGTACTGGGTAGCTGAGTTTTCCATTAACCTTTGTCACTGGCTTGGCACATAAGAGGCAACCCAGAGGATACCTTAGATACCAGAAAAACTCTTTTTTTTTTTTTTTTTTTGTCTCCTTGTACAGCAGCAGTGCGATTTCTCCTTGATGATTGAGATCAATCATTCCAGTAATGTAGTGACGTTTTATTTGCCAATAGTGAACAACTGGATACTGGATTGCTGTGAAGATAAACCCAGTCTTCACTGCTCATGCCTAACAGCAGAAGAAACAGACATATGGCCTCTACCTCACCTCTACCTCTCAAATCTTGACCACACACATCTTGCAAGAACCAAGCTGTTTTTGATGTTTTGTTAAATGTACTTATCAGTTAGCAATGACTTCTGAAATGTTTACAGGTACAAATATGTGATATCTTAGTTTTTTTTTTTTATTTCAACAACAAAAAAAAGTGGAAGGGAATAGGTGAAACAAGACTGGCAAAATGCTGGTAATTTTTGAAGCTGAATGATGGATAGGTATGCGTGGTTCACTCTACTTGTCTTTCTATTTTTGTAAATGTTTTAAAATGTCCATACAAAAAGTTTTATTTTAAACACATAGCCACAAAAAAAGCCTGAGAAATCTAATGTTTACCTTTCCAGCCTTTGCAAACCAGGAAGATACACTGGGAGGAAATCAAGTGTTAGGAAGGATGGAGATCAAGTGCTAAGCCATGCATGATGTTACCACATAAGTGAAACAAAAAAGAGTTGATACATAAATTAGAAAGCCCTTGTCCCACAATAGATTCCATCTGTCCAGTAACTGGAGGAATTATATCTGTGAAATAAATACAATGTCTCTCTACCTTGGATAGTGCTTAAGGTTATAACTTTTCCAGCACTAGCACAGTGTTTATTAGTAATAAACACAGGTGGCATCCATTGCAGGAGTTAAATTAAGCATTGATTCTTCTTGGTTTTGCTTTCAAAACCAATAAACTTTGGGAATGCCTTACTGTAGCCCTCTTTATATTAACCTCACTCTCATTGAGGAATAATAAGGAGTCTGTATTGAAAATGTCAAAAGGAAAAAATTAAGGGGAAAATTGCATAAGGAAGCTAGGTTTATTACCTACAATTGTTCCATGTAAAATCTACATTGTAGATTATTGCATTATTGTTCAAATACTGAAGTGCTTTTGAAAATTCTCCAAGCAGAAGTAAAAACAGAAGAGGTTGGACATTTAGGATGTAATGGACATCATTTAAAAGTGCTGTTGCTAAAAAGTAAGTAGATAAGTTCTTGAGAAATTTGAGCATATAGCATTGAGTGAATATAAAGATGATATTCTAAGCTAAAGAATGAATTAAAAGTCTCACTGAACTGCTGGCAGTTTTGAAAAATATTGAAAAACTGTAGTAGCACAAAGACTTAAAAAGACAATTGATACACTATCATCCTGTATCACACTGCATAAGCACTGTACCCTAATGTTTCTTACAACTATCCTCAGAGGCGCAACCCATTCGTCAGCAAAAATTAAATGGCAGAGTTATGGTGATATTATTACTGCTGCCTAGTTTTACAAAACACTCTTCAAGACATTTACTAATGCACTACCATGTGTTTTTATAAATAATTAAAAATCAAATAAATTCAGAACAGCTAAATAATTTAAACACTTGTCAAAATAAATCAGCTAAGAATATTCTGAGGTTTAATATATTTGATTTTCATACTTTGATTTATTTGTGTTCTCACTAAATCAGATAAAATAAAATAAAAAACAGTTAAACTTTCCATTCATATGTGCCAAATAACATTGCCTTTACTGTCCTGCAAAATGTATTTTTTGGAAAACCAATTTAAACGCATCAACAAAAAGGACTTTTAAAATTTGAAATTTGGGTATATTTATAAAAATTTTATATTTTTCCATAAGTCTTGAGTGCCCCAAATTCAAATAGCAGCCCTATCTCTCCATTAGTACTGTCACATTTTCACAGACCATATGTCCTAATTTTGTCCTTGGAATCAAGATGTTAATATATGTATTAATACATATATGTATCCTTGGCATCAAGAAATTTGCAATTTATTGGAAAAACAAAGCATGCACATTAAAAGTTAAGCTCCAGGCTCAATCAGAAAAGACTTCCTGAAGAAAAAAAAAAACCTCTTTTTCTGAGCTTTAAATTATGGTTAGGACTTTGGATAGGTGATGAGTAAGAGAGCATTTGGAATCAAGGTAAAAAATGGAGTATTATGTATAATCATGGAAGAATAAGCAGAAGGCCTTGCTGAAAGAGGGGATTTCATGATAAGGAACAGGATAAGAAAAGGAAAAAAAGGTAGGTTGGGACCAAACTGTGAAGGGCCTTGAATTTAAGTCAAGTAGTTTCAGTTTCATTCTATAGACAGTTATTAAGAGGCTTTTTGAGCAGTAGGTTACCAAGAAGACTGCTCATGTAAGAATCCATTAGAAAGAAAGAAAGGATTCTGAATGTAGGAGAGCCATTAGAAGGTAATTATTGTAGCACCACATTCAGTAACAAGCTCCACTTGAGTAGTGGTGGAAAGAATACAAAAGAAGGAACCAAAACAAGGCTCATGTCTAAAGAATCTATAGAACTTGGTGATTGCTTAGCAAGGAAGAGGAAGAGATAAAAGATGACCTGAAGGTTCTGAGAATGACTGAGAATGATGGTACTATTGACAGAGAAAGAGAAATCTGGACAAGTCAGTTTGTGAAGTAGACAATGAGTTTGATTTTCAAGCATGTTGTACTTCAAGGAACAGCTAAGCTTCCAGGAAATCATATCTAGGCTGTTTAAGATACACAGAAAAGACAATACTAGAGAAATATTCTTATGCCTAGAAGTGGTAGCTGAAACAATTAAGCTAAATGAAATTCCCTGAAGATGACAATGTATATAGAGAAAAACAGAACTAACCTAGCAAATGCCCTCACTTAGGGGATGGAAAGAGGGAGAGAGGTCATGTGTGGAGACCATTTGTGACATTTAATGGATGTCAGTGCGCGAAACCAAAATATGTAACATAAATGAGGATAATGATTAGTATTTTGGAAGTTCATCTCAGTATTATTCAAGCAAATATAAGATATTGAAAATGTACTAAAGAATAATAAAAAGGCAAGAATGACACCAAAGCTCATTTTCATAAACATTGCCAATAGAAAATATATCGAGACAAATATTGCAATGTTTTCAAATTAAATGTATATTGCTTTTTTTTTGATTACTATTTTTTTTAATTTTTATTTTATATTAGAGTACAGTTAATTAACAATGTTGTGTTAGTTTGGTGTACAGCAAAGTGATTCAGTTATACGTACACATGTATCTATTGTTTTTCAAATTCTTTTCCCATTTAGGTTTTTAGGTTATTACAGAATATTGAGCAGAGTTCCCTGTGCTATACAGTAGGTCCTTGTTGGCTATCTATTTTTTTTTTTTAATCTTTATTGGGGTATAATTGCTTGACAATGGTGTGTTAGTTTCTGCTTTATAACAAAGTGAATTAGTCATACATAAACATATGTTCCCATATGTCTTCCCTCTTGCGTCTCCCTCCCTCCCACCCTCCCCATCCCACCCCTCCAGGCTGTCACAAAGCACCGAGCCAATATCCCTGTGCCATGCGGCTGCTTCCCACTAGCTATCTACCTTACTATGTTTGTTAGTGTGTATATGTCCATGACTCTCTCTCGCCCTGTCACAGCTCACCCTTCCCCCTCCCCATAACCTCAAGTCCGTTCTCCAGTAGGTCTGTGTCTTTATTCCTGCCTTACCCCTAGGTTCTTCATGACATTTTTTTTTCTTAAATTCCATATATATGTGTTAGCATACAGTATTTGTCTTTTTCTTTCTGACTTACTTCACTCTGTATGACAGACTCTAGGTCTATCCACCTCATTACAAATAGCTCAATTTCGTTTCTTTTTATGGCTGAGTAATATTCCATTGTATATATGTGCCACATCTTCTTTATCCATTCATCCGATGATGGGCACTTAGGTTGTTTCCATCTCCGGGCTATTGTAAATAGAGCTGCAATGAACATTTTGGTACATGACTCTTTTTGAATTTTGGTTTTCTCAGGGTATATGCCCAGTAGTGGGATTGCTGGGTCATATGGTAGTTCTATTTGTAGTTTTTTAAGGAACCTCCATACTGTTCTCCATAGTGGCTGAACCAATTCACATTCCAAACAGCAGTGCAACAGTGTTCCCTTTTCTCCACACCCTCTCCAGCATTTCTTGTTTCTAGATTTTTTGATGATGGCCATTCTGACTGGTGTGAGATGATATCTCATTGCAGTTTTGATTTGCATTTCTCTAATGATGAATGATGTTGAGCTTTCTTTCATGTGTTTGTTGGCAGTCTGTATATCTTCTTTGGAGAAATGTCTGTTTAGGTCTTCTGCCCATTTTAGGATTGGGTTGTTTGTTTTTCTGTTATTGAGCTGCATGAGCTGCTTGTAAATTTTGGAGATTAATCCTTTGTCAGTTGCTTCCTTTGCAAATATTTTCTCCCATTCTGAGGGTTGTCTTTTGGTCTTGTTTATGGTTTCCTTTGCTGTGCAAAAGCTTTGAAGTTTCATTAGGTCCCATTTGTTTATTTTTGTTTTTATTTCCATTACTCTAGGAGGTGGTCAGAAAGGATCTTGCTGTGATTTATATCATAGAGTGTTCTGCCTATGTTTTCCTCTAAGAGTTTGATAGTTTGTGGCCTTACATTTAGGTCTTTAATCCATTTTGAGCCTATTTTTGTGTCTGGTGTTAGGGAGTGATCTAATCTCATACTTTTACATGTATCTGTCCAGTTTTCCCAGCACCACTTATTGAAGAGGCTGTCCTTTCTCCACTGTACATCCCTGCCACCTTTATCAAAGATAAGGTGTCCATATGTGCGTGGGTTTATCTCTGGGCTTTCTATCCTGTTCCATTGATCTATCTTTCTGTTTTTGTGCCAGTACCATACCGTCTTGATAACTGTAGCTTTGTAGTATAGTCTGAAGTATAGCCTGATTCCTCCAGTTCCTTTTTTCGTTCTCAAGATTGCTTTCGCTATTCAGGGTCTTTTGTGTTTCCATACAAATTGTGAAATTTTTTGTTCTAGTTCTGTGAAAAATGCGAGTGGTAGTTTGATAGGGATTGCATTGAATCTATAGATTGCTTTGGGTAGTAGAGTCATTTTCACAATGTTGATTCTTCTAATCCAAGAACATGGTATATCTCTCCATCTATTTGTATCATCTTTAATTTCTTTCATCAGTGTCTTATAATTTTCTGCATACAGCTCTTTTGTCTCCTTAGGTAGGTTTATTCCTAGATATTTTATTCTATTTGTTGCAGTGGTAAATGGGAGTGTTTTCTTGATTTCACTTTCAGATTTTTCATCATTAGTGTATAGGAATGCCAGAGATTTCTGTGCATTAATTTTGTACCCTGCCACCTTACCAAATTCATTGATTAGCTGTAGTAGTTTTCTGGTAGCATCTTTAGGATTCTCTATGTATAGTATCCTGTCATCTGCGAACAGTGACAGCTTTACTTCTTCTTTTCTGATTTGGATTCCTTTTATTTCCTTTTCTTCTCTGATTGCTGTGGCTAGAACTTTCAAAACTATGTTGAATAAGAGTGGTGAGAGTGGGCAACCTTGTCTTGTTCCTGATCTTAGTGGAAATGCTTTCAGTTTTTCACCATTGAGGACGATGTTGGCTGTGGGCTTGTCATATATGGCCTTTATTATGTTGAGGAAAGTTCCCTCTATGCCTACTTTCTGCAGGGTTTTTATCATAAATGGGTGTTGAATTTTGTCAAAAGCTTTCTCTGCCTCTATTGAGATGATCATATGGTTTTTCTCCTTCAATTTGTTAATATGGTTTATCACATTGACAGATTTCCGTATATTGAAGAATCCTTGCATTCCTGGAATAAACCCCACTTGATCATGGTGTATGATCCTTTTAATGTGCTGTTGGATTCTGTTTGCTAGTATTTTGTTGAGGATTTTTGCATCTTTGTTCATCAGTGATATTGGCCTGTAGTTTTCTTTCTTTGTGACATCCTTGTCTGGTTTTGGTATCAAGGTGATGGTGTCCTCGTAGAAGGAGTTTGGGAGTGTGCCTCTCTCTGCTATATTTTGGAAGAGTTTGAGAAGGATAGGTGTTAGCTATTCTCTAAATGTTCGATAGAATTCGCCTGTGAAGCCATCTGGTCCTGGGCTTTTGTTTTTTGGAAGATTTTTAATCACAGTTTCAATTTCAGTGCTTGTGATTGGTCTGTTCATATTTTCTATTTCTTCCTGATTCAGTCTTGGTAGGTTGTGCATTTCTAAGAATTTGTCCATTTCTTCCAGATTGTCCATTTTATTGGCATAGAGTTGCCTGAGTAATCTCTCATGATCCTTTTTATTTCTGCAGTGTCAGTTGTTACCTCTCCTTTTTCATTTCTAATTCTATTGATTTGAGTCTTCTCCCTTTTCTTCTTGATGAGTCTGGCTAGTGGTTTATCTATTTTGTTTATCTTCTCAAAGAACCAGCTTTTAGTTTTATTTATCTTTGCTATTGTTTCCTTCATTTCTTTTTCATTTATTTCTGATCTGATTTTTATGATTTCTTTCCTTCTGCTAGCTTTGGGGTTTTTTTGTTCTTCTTTCTCTAATTGCTTGAGGTGCAAGGTTAGGTTGTTTATTCGAGATGTTTCCTGCTTCTTAAGGTGGGCTTGTATCGCTATAAACTTCCCTCTTAGAACTGCTTTTGCTGCATCCCACAGGTTTTGGGTCATTGTGTCTCCATTGTCATTTGTTTCTAGGTATTTTTTGATTTCCTCTTTGATTTCTTCAGTGATCACTTCATTATTAAGTAGTGTATTGTTTAGCCTCCATGTGTTTGTATTTTTTACAGATCTTTTCCTGTAATTGATATCTAGTCTCATGGCGTTGTGGTCAGAAAAGATACTTGATACAATTTCGATTTTCTTAAATTTACCAAGGCTTGATTTGTGACCCAAGATATGATCTATCCTGGAGAATGTTCCATGAGCACTTGAGAAAAATGTGTATTCTGTTGTTTTTGGATAGAGTGTCCTATAAATATCAATTAAGTCCATCTTGTTTAATGTATCATTTAAAGCTTGTGTTTCCTTATTTATTTTCATTTTGGATGATCTGTCCATGGGTGAAAGTGGGGTGTTTAACTCCCCTACTATGAATGTGTTACTGTCAATTTCCCCTTTTATGGCTGTTAGTATTTGCCTTATGTATTGATGTGCTCCTATGTTGGGTGCATAAATATTTACAATTGTTATATCTTCTTCTTGGTTCGATCCCTTGATCATTATGTAGTGTCCTTCTTTGACTCTTTTAATAGTCCTTATTTTAAAGTCTATTTTGTCTGATATGAGAATTGCTACTCCAGCTTTCTTTTGGTTTCCATTTGCATGGAATATCTTTTTCCATCCCCTTACTTTCAGTCTGTATGTGTCTCTAGGTCTGAAGTGGGTCTCTTGTAGACACCATATATAAGGGTCTTGTTTTGGTATCCATTCAGCTAATCTGTGTCTTTTGGTGGGAGCATTTAGTCCATTTACATTTAAGGTAATTATCGATATGTATGTTCCTATTCCCATTTTCTAAATTGTTTTGGGTTCGTTATTATAGGTCTTTTCCTTCTCTTGTGTTTCTTGTCTAGAGAAGTTCCTTTAGCATTTGTTGTAAAGCTCGTTTGGTGGTGCTGAACTCTCTCAGCTTTTGCTTGTCTGTAAAGGTTTTAATTTCTCCATCAAATCTGAATGAGATCCTTGCTGGGTAGAGTAGTCTTGGCTGCAGGTTTTTCTCCTTCATCACTTTCAGTATGTCCTGCCACTCCCTTCTGGCTTGTAGGGTTTCTGCTGAGAGATCAGCTGTTAACCTTATGGGGATTCCCTTGTGTGTTATTTGTTGTTTTTCCCTTGCTGCTTTTAATATGCTTTCTTTGTATTTAATTTTTGACAGTTTTATTAATATGTGTCCTGGCGTATTTCTCCTTGGATTTATCCTGTATGGGACTCTCTGTGCTTCCTGGACTTGATTAACTATTTCCTTTCCCATATTAGGGAAGTTTTCAACTATAATCTCTTCAAATATTTTCTCAGTCCCTTCTTTTTCTCTTCTTCTTCTGGAACCCCTATAATTCGAATGTTGGTGTGTTTAATGTTGTCCCAGAGGTCTCTGAGACTGTCCTCAGTTCTTTTCATTCTTTTTTCTTTATTCTGCTCTGCAGTAGTTATTTCCACTATTTTATCTTCCAGGTCACTTATCTGTTCTTCTGCCTCAGTTATTCTGTTATTGATCCCATCTAGAGTACTTTTAATTTCATTTATTATGTTGTTCATCATTGCTTGTTTCATCTTTATTTCTTCTAGGTCCTTGTTGACTGTTTCTTGCATTTTGTCCATTCTGTTTCCAAGATTTTTGATCATCCTTACTATCATTATTCTGAATTCTTTTTCAGGTAGACTGGCTATTTCCTCTTCATTTGTTAGGTCTGGTGCATTTTTATCTTGCTCCTTTATCTGCTGTGTGTTTTTCTGTCTTCTCATTTTGCTTATCTTACTGTGTTTGGGGTCTCCTTTTTGCAGACTGCAGGTTCGTAGTTCCCGCTGTTTTTGATGTCTGTCTCCAGTGGGTAAGGTTGGTTCAGTGGGTTGTGTAGGCTTCCTGGTGGAGAGGACTAGTGCCTGTGTTGTGGTGGATGAGGCTGAATCTTGTCTCTCTAGTGGGCAGGTTCACGTCTGGTGGTGTGTTTGGGGGTGTCTGTGGCCTTATTATAATTTTAGGCAGCCTCTCTGTTAATGGGTGGGGTTGTGTTCCTGTTTTGCTAGTTGTTTGGCATAGGTTGTCCAGCACTGTGGCTTGCTGGTCGTTGAGTGAAGCTGGGTGCTGGTGTTAAGATGGAGGTCTCTGGGAGATTTTTGCCGTTTGATATTATGTGGAGCTGGGAGGTCTCTTGACCAGTGTCCTGAAGTTGGCTCTCCTACCTCAGAGGCAGAGCCCTGACTCCTGGCTGGAGCACCAAGAGCCTTTCATCCACACGGCTCAGAATAAAAGGGAGAAAAAGTAGAGGGAATTAGTAGAAGTAAGAGGAAAGAAAGAAGGAAAGGAGGGAAGGAAGGAAGAAAGAAAGAAGGAAAGAAGGCAAGAAGGAAAGAAAGAAAGAAAGAAAGAAAGAAAGAAAGAAAGAAAGAAAGAAAGAAGGTAAAGTATAATAACGTTATTAAAATTAAAATTGATTATTAAGAAAAAATTTTTTTAAAGAAACCATGGATGGATAGAACCCTAGGACAAATGGTGGAAGCAAGACTATACAGACAAGATCTCACACAGAAGCATACACATACACATTCACAAAAAGAGGAATAGGGAAAAAAATCATAGATCTTGCTCCTAAAGTCCACTTACTTAATTTGGGATGATTGGTTGTCTATTCAGGTATTCCACAGATGCAAGGTATATCAAGTTGATTGTGGAGCTTTAATCCGCTGCTTCTGAGGCTGCTGGGAGAGATTTCCCTTTCTCTTCTTTTTTCTCACAGCTCACAGGGGCTCAGCTTTGGATTTGGCCCTGCCTCTGCGTGTAGGTCGCTGGAGGGCGTCTGTTTTTTGCTCAGACAGGACGGGGTTAAAGGAGCCGCTGATTCGGGGGCTCTGGCGCACTCAGGCCGGTGGGGAGGGAGCGGCACGGAGTGCGGGGCGGGCCTGCGGCGGCAAAGTCCGCGTGACTTTGCACCAGCCTGAGGCCAGCGGTGCGTTCTCCCGGGGAAGTTGTCCCTGGATCCGGGAACCTGGCAGTGGCGGGCTGCACAGGCTCCGCGGAAGAGGGGTGTGGAGAGTGACCTGTGCTCGCACACAGGCCCCTTGGTGGCGGCAGCAGCAGCCTTAGCGTCTCCCGCCCGTCTCTGGGGTCCGCGCTTTTAGCCGCGGCTTGCACCCGTCTCTGGGGTCCGCGCTTTTAGCCGCGACTCGCGCCCGTCTCTGGAGTTCCTTTAAGCAGCGTTCTTAAACCCCTCTCCTCACGCACCAGGAAACAAAGAGGGAAGAAAAAGTCTCTTGCCTCTTCGGCAGGTGCAGACTTTTCCCCGGACTCCCTCCCGGCTAGCCGTGGTGCACTAACCCCTTCAGGCTATGTTCAAGCCGCCAACCCAAGTCCTCTCCCTGCGCTCCTTCCGAAACCGAAACCCGAGCCTCAGAGCCTCAGCTCGCAGCCCCGCCCGCCCCGGCGGGTGAGCAGACAAGCCTCTCGGGCTGGTGAGTGCCGGTCGGCACCGATCCTCTGTGCGGGAATCTCCCCGCTTTGCCCTCCGCACCCGTTGCTGTGCACTCCTCCGCGGCTTCGAAGCTCCCCCCTCCGCCTCCCGCAGTCTCCGCCCGCGAAGGGGCTTCCTAGTGTGTGGAAACTTTTCCTCCTTCACAGCTCCCTCCCACTGGTGCAGGTGCCGTCCCTATTCTTTTGTCTCTGTTTTTTCTTTTGCCCTACCCAGGTACGTGGGGAGTTTCTTGCCTTTTGGGAGGTCTGAGGTCTTCTGCCAGCCTTCAGTAGGTGTTCTGTAGGAGTTGTTCCACGTGTAAATGTATTTCTGGTGTATCTGTGGGGAGGAAGGTGATCTCCGCGTCTTACTCTTCCGCCATCTTCAAGGTCCCCCTATATTGCTTATTTAAGTGAGGTGAAGGCTAATAACGTATTTGTATACAAATATTGAATAAATAAAATAATGAATACAAAATTTCTAGAAAGGAAAAGATGAAATTACCCATAGTAATGACATATCGATGTTTAGGAAATAAATCACCTGTACTAGCCACTTGAGTCAATTAACTAATTGGGTTTTTTAAAAAATAAATTGACCAAGTTGATTGAATTCATATATTTGGCTAATTGTTCTAGAATCATGTGGTCTGGAGGTGGAGTCAAGGTGGCGGTGTAGGAAGACATGTATTTAACGTCTCCCCACAACTAGGGCGCCTGCTGGGCACTGGTGGGGGACTCTGATGTCCAAGGGGACGGGAGGAACCCCAAAGTGAACCAGTAGGATGTAGGGGGACTGAGGGGGGCGGAGAAGTGGAAGCCAGACAGGATTGGTGCCCCTGAGGCCAGGGAGATCAGGAGCAACAGGCGGGAGGGACTCTTTGGGAAGAGCAGGAGAGGAGCAGAGGACAATCGCCTGGCCCACTTGGGCTGGGAAGCCTGCTGAACTCCCAAGCCAGTTACTCCCCTCCAAAGCCCCATCCAGGCCACATGGGTCCTGGGGGCATAGGAGGGAGGTTGGAGAGATTGGGAGAGGCAGGCAGGAGGAGCCATGCAGGAGGAGCAGGAGAGGAGAGGAGGGATCCCAGGTGAGGTGCCCTGCCCAATGAGACCAGGGGTAGGGGGCACACCTGGGTTGCTTCTGTTCCTTGAGCCTAAGTCCCACCCCCCACAACCCCCAGGACCCTTTCAAGAACTGTGGGTCCTGAGCATTGGCCCCACCCACCACCCAAACCTCACCCTCGCTTAAGCCCCGTCCTCCACAGCCAAGGCCTCCGCCCCCCTTTTTTTACTATTGCTATACTAATGTACATTCCGGTTGTTGGTTCGTCTATATTTTTATTTTTATATTCTTCCTAACATATCTGTTAGTTTCCTAGTCTAATTTTATTTTTTACTGTGTTATTGTTCTTTTTTTTTCTTTCTTTTTTTGCCACCACAGGCAGTTTGTGGGATCTTGATTCATGAGCCAGGGGTCAGGCAGAAGCTCCTGCAGTGGGAGCTCACAGTCCGAACCACTGGACTAACAGAGAACCTCAGACCCCAGGGAATATTCATCAGAGTAGGATCTCACAGAGTTCCTCATCTCAGCACCAAGACCCAACTCTACCCAGTAGCCTACAAACTCCAGTGTTAGAAGCCTCAGACCAAACAACCAGTAAGACAGAAACACAATCCCACTCATAAAAATAAAAAGAGAAATGGGATACACCATATTAACAAACTGAAGGAGAAAAATCATATGATCATCTCAATAGATGCAGAGAAAGCTTTTGACAAAATTCAATACCCATTTACCATAAAAACCCTGCAGAAAGTAGGCGTAGAGGGAACTTTCCACAACGTAATAAAGACCATATATGACAAACCCACAGCCAACATCGTCCTCAATGGTGAAAAACTGAAAGCATTTCCACTAAGATCAGGAACAAGACAAGGCTGCCCACTGTCACCACTCTTATTCAACATAGTTTTGGAAGTTTTAGCCACAGCAATCAGAGAAGAAAAGGAAATAAAAGGAATCCAAATCGGAAAAGAAGAAGTAAAGCTGTCACTGTTTGCAGATGACAGGATACTATACATAGAGAATCCTAAAGATGCTACCAGAAAACTACTAGAGCTAATCAATGAATTTGGTAAGGTGGCAGGGTACAAAATTAATGCACAGAAATCTCTGGCATTCCTATACACTAATGATGAAAAATCTGAAAGTGAAATCAAGAAAACACTCCCATTTACCAATGCAACAAAAAGAATAAAATATCTAGGAATAAACCTACCTAAGGAGACAAAAGAGCTGTATGCAGAAAATTATAAGACACTGATGAAAGAAATTAAAGATGATACAAATAGATGGAGAAATATACCATGTTCTTGGATTGGAAGAATCAACATTGTGAAAATGACTCTACTACCCAAAGCAATCTATAGATTCAATGCAATCCCTATCAAACTACCACTCGCATTTTTCACAGAACTAGAATAAAAAAATTTCACAATTTATATGGAAACACAAAAGACCCTGAATCGCCAAAGCAATCTTGAGAATGAAAAACGGAGCTGGAGGAATCAGGCTCCCTGACTTCAGACTATACTACAAAGCTACAGTAATCAAGACAGTATAGTACTGGCACAATAACAGAAAGATAGATCAATGGAACAGGATAGAAAGCCCAGAGATAAACCCATGCACATATGGACACCTTATCTTTGATAGAGGTGGCAGGAATGTACAGTGGAGAAAGGACAGCCTCTTCAATAAGTGGTGCTGGGAAAACTGGACAGGTACATGTAAAAGTATGAGATTAGATCACTCCCTAACACCAGACACAAAAATAGGCTCAAAGTGAATTAAAGACCTAAATGTAAGGCCACAAACTATCAAACTCTTAGAGGAAAACATAGGCAGAACACTCTGTGACATAAATCACAGCAAGATCCTTTTTGACCCACCTCCTAGAGAAATGGAAATAAAACCAAAAATAAACAAATGGGACCTAATGAAGCTTCAAAGCTTTTGCACAGCAAAGGAAACCATAAACAAGACCAAAAGACAACCCTCAGAATGGGAGAAAATATTTGCAAAGGAAGCAACTGACAAAGGATTAATCTCCAAAATTTATATGCAGCTCAATACCAAAAAATCAAACAACCCAATCCAAAAATGGGCAGAAGACCTAAATAGACATTTCTCCAAAGAAGATATACAGACTGCCAACAAACACAGGAAAAATGCTCAACATCATTAATCATTAGAGAAATGCAAATCTAAACTACAATGAGATATCATCTCACACCAGTCAGAATGGCCATCATCAAAAAATCTAGAAACAATAAATGCTGGAGAGGGTGTGGAGACAACCCTCAGAATGGAACAAAATATTTGCAAATGAAACAACAGACAAAG
The DNA here is from genome assembly GCF_949987515.2 of Delphinus delphis. Classification (NCBI taxonomy): domain Eukaryota; kingdom Metazoa; phylum Chordata; class Mammalia; order Artiodactyla; family Delphinidae; genus Delphinus; species Delphinus delphis. Next base: position 26,306,287 of record NC_082690.1, on the reverse strand, counting down.
GATTATACTCCAAAATATACAAACAGCTCATGGAGCTCAATATCAAAAAAACAAGCAATCCAGTTAAAAAATGGGCATAAGGCCTGAATAGACATTTCACCAAGGAAGACATACAGATGGCCAAGAGGCACATGAAAAGATGCTCAATATCACTGATTATTAGAGAAATGCAAATCAAAACTAAAATGAAGTATCACCTCACAGTTGCAGAATGGCCGTTATCAAAAAATCTAGAAACAATAAATGCTGGAAAGGGTGTGGTGAAAAGTGAACCCTCTTGCACTCTTGGTGGGAATGTAAATTGTTACAAGCACTATGGAAAACAGTATGGAGGTTCCTTAAAAAACTAAAAATAGAACTAACCATATGACTCAGCAAACCCACTATTGGGCATATACCCTGAGAAAACCATAATTCAAGAAGAGACATGTACTACAGTGTTCATTGCAGCACTATTTAGAATAGCCAGGACATGGAACCAACCTAAATGTCCATCGACAGATGAATGGATAAAGAAGATGTGGCACATATATACAATGGAATATTACTCAGCCATAAAAAGAAACGAAATTGAGTTATTTGTAGTGAGTTGGATGGACATAGAGTCTGTCATACAGAGTGAAGTAAGTCAGAAAGAGAAAAACAAATACTGTATGCTAATGGATATATATGGAATCTAAAAAACAAAGAAAAAATGGTACTGATGAACCTAGTTGCAGGGCAGGAATAAAGAGGTAAACATAGAAAATGGACTTGAGGACATGGGGTGTGAGGGCAAAGCTAGGGTGAAGTGAGAATAGCATTGACATATATACACTACCAAATGTAAAATAATTGGCTGGTGGGAAGCAGCAGCATAGCACAGGGAGATCAGCTTGGTGCTTTGTGACCACTTAGAGGTGTGGGATAGACAGGATGGAAGGGAGGCTCAAGAAGGAGAGGTTATGGGCACATGTGTATGCATATGGCTGATTCACTTTGTTATGCAACAGAAACTAACCCAGTATTGTGAAGAAATTATACTCCAATAAAAATCTATTTAAAAAAAATGAATCGTGAGGTCCTGTGGACAAAGTCAAATATATTCAAATAAATGTTTAAATCCTAATTATTCACTGACACTTTAGAGATAATCCTCAAACCTACTCAGCTGTGGGTCCCTGAATTCCAACTGGGTTGATCTTATTTATACTTTATGTTAAGCAATAAAGTAATGTTAAGAAATAATTACCTTATAAAAGCATAAGACTATTGTTGATAAATTTTTATGGAAGCACCAAATTATTGGAAGAATTTAGAGAGGTTGATATTAAAACCAGGAAGCAGTTTGGCAAAATTGTATGAATTTAGGAGTCAGGCAAACTTAGACCCAGACAGAGTATTTGGAGGATTATGTGAATAGGTATACTTACATTAAAAGTGCTTAGTGTTACTGAACTCAGGTCCAGCTGCTCACCACTCAAAAATCAATACTTGAGAGGCAAGTGTTCGTAGAAACAGAAAACATTGCTTTTAATCAGAGAGCCAACAATCTGGGGAGAAGGTAGACTTGTCCCCGAAACCAACTCCGAAGATTCTGCTCGGCTATGTAAGTTTTTAAAGGGGAAAGAGGAAGTAATCTCAGTTAATCACTGAGATAGTGAATCAGACTGGTCACTATCTCCCACTGTGTGCAGGCTTGCCAACTCTTTGTGATCTTTCTTAGATGCTGTCTTGTTCACACAGTTTGTTCACAAGATTACTGAAGGGGAAGCTGGGGAAGAGATCTATTCAAATGCTAATTACTTATTCTTCATTTCTATTTCTTTGATCTAAGGAAAGAAACAACAGGTTAGGTAAGGTATTATGTGATCAAAAGATTTGAGAGGTATGCTTAGGCCGGAGATGAATAGTGCGTGGCAGTGCCTGATTTAAGGTTACTTACAATACAGCTTTGTTAAAGTGACAAGACAAAAGGGGCATCCTGCAAAGAGCTCTTTCCTACCAAAAGCTGCTTACATTATTGAATGATCAGTTAAGGAAATTCTGACTTCAGATGCTCATAGGCAACAGAAGATACCAGATATATAAATCACCAATTAAAATAAAGTAAAATAAGTGATTACCATGTGTCAGAAACTGAGATCTAGAGAGGTATATAAATTTCCCAGTATCACACAGTTAACAAGTGATACACTCAAACCCAGATTTGCTGACTCCAGAATTTGAGCTCTTAAGGATAGATGTATACAGTCTCAAGATAGACTTGAATGGTGTTATAGAAGTAGAAAGGAAAAGGTTCTCAATGTAGGAAGGCAAGAGACCACACTACGAGGGTGAAAAGGGATTGGGAATGACATTATTACAAAGAAGGTGATATAGGCAGCTTTTTAAAAAGTAAGAGTAGTCAAACAAGGAAATGGGGAGGACATTACAGGCAAAAAAAGAAGACAAACTGTGAACACACAAGGTGTGCCTAGCTCATAGAAGGCATGTGGAGACCCCAAGTCAAAAATGTCTAACACCTCTCATGAACCATCAACTTGGAGAAGGGTTTGTCTTCCCTAACTTTTAATTAATTTATTTAATAGTTAAAGACTGAGTGCTTACTCTGTGCCAGGCACTTTCTAGTTATTGCATGTAAACAGCATGGAAGATGGAGTGGGGAAGTGAATAAATAAATAAATAAATTAGTTAATTAATAATACATAGGAAGAATATCAGACAGTTATAAGTGCAAGAAGTAGGAGAGAAGAAATGGGAAAGCAGGAATTGGTAATAACCTTAAACCTGAAATCAGAACTAAGTGTTAGCTTGGCTTTGCCACAGACTTGTGTTTTGTTCTTGGCTAAGCTACTCTCTCCTCCGGATCTTAGCTCTCATCAAATGAAAGTCATTTTAAAACATAGTGTATTGAACATATATGTTTTTTCTTGTTCTTCTTCAAAACTTCAGTGAGTGATATAGTAAAGAGGTTAACCACAAAAACAATGAAAAAACTTAAACCCACAAAGACAAAGAAAACAGAAGAAAAGACAACAGCAGACAAGGCTGCCAACCAAATATTTCAAGAAAAAAGTATTTCAACAAGTGGTAACTGACTTAACAGAATTCAGGAAGCTGCAAACTCAGTGTGGAAAGTCAGAGACCAAAATAAGTCACCAGGGAAAATAAAATGAAGGCAAAGGAAACAGACTAAGCAGAGACCAAAAGAAAACTTTAAAAATAATAATGTCATCATAAAGATAATGAAATAATACATTCATAAAACAAGAACAGTATGCTGTAAAAAGGAAATAATCAGAAAGCAACAATAGCAAAAACCTCTTGGAAATTGAAGTATGAAAGCAAAATTTTTTAATTCAATAGAAAGACTGAAATATAAAGTTGAAGAAATCTACAAGATGTAAAACCAAAATACACATCTCTGCAGCTGGCTGCACATTCTCCCTAGGTGCAGTTTCGGGTAATCTTTCCTGGTCATGTTCTCCCTTGTTCTGGGGGCTTCTCCTGAGGGAGATTTCTCTGAGGATTGGCTTGACCAGCACTGGAGTGGGGGTTTGGTTCCTAAGGTGGTAGTCTCGCTGTGGAAGTCTTTGCTGATAGCTGGTCTAGGTACCATCTGATGTGTCTCAAGGGGGCCTGGTGTATTTCACAGGTATAATGCACAGCACTAGCAAGCAGTAGGGTCACCTGGCCTTCCTGTGGTTCGTGGGTTACTTGCCCTTTTGTGACATTTCTCTTCACCCTCACCACTTCCCCCCTAGATAGACAACAAAATACTTTTGCCTGGGTGCTTGTAATAGCCTTCTAATAGCTATTCCTATTTCCATTTTGACTCCTGGTTTAGTCTCAACATAGTATGGCTCTAATAGACTTTAGTTTTTAGAGCACTATTAGATTTACAGAAAAATTAAGTAGAGGGAATTCCCAGTGGTTAGGAATCTGTGCTTCCCTTGCAGAGGCACGGGTTTGATCCCAGGTCAGGGAGCTAGGATCCCACAAGGTGCATGGTGTGGCCAAAAAACAAAAAAGCAAATCCACAAAATACAAAGAGATAGAAAATGGGAGATAAAAAATAAGAAATTCAGAAGATATACCCAAAAGATCTTACATCCAACCTATATGCATTTCAGGAAGAGAACAAAGAAATGGAGTAAAGGAAATTCTCAAAGAAAAAACAATTACAAAAAAAAATCCTACCATTGAAAAGTGAGTATTCATAATGAAAGAGCCCACAGTGAAAGAAAAAGTCACATCACTGTAAAGTTTTATGAAATCAGACATAAAGAAAGGATCTGAAAACCTTCAGACAGGAAAAAAGCAAGTAGTTTCAAGACAAACAGTTAGGAATGAAAATGGCTTTAGACTTCTCAACTACAACTCTGGAATCTAGGAGACGATGCAAAAGTGTTTTCAAAATTCTGATGGAAAATTATTTCCAGCCATAAAGCACAATATCCAGGCAAACTATTAAGTAAATGTGAGGGTAAAATAAAAGCGTTTTTAGACTTGAAAGTTCTCAAAAATTTTTCTTGCTTTGCATCCTTTTTTGGGAAGCTGTTGGAGATTGTGATCCACCAAATCAAAAAGTTTATCAAGAAAGAAATAGAGGGACTTCCCTGGTGGCCCAGTCGTTAAGACTCTCCACTCCCAATGCAAGCGGCCCGGGTTCAATCCCTGGCCAGGGAAATAAATCCCGCATCCCACAACTAAGAGCCCCCCTGCCGCAGCCAAAAGAGCCCACACGCTGCAACGAAGATCCCGTCTGCCACAACTAAGACCTGGCACAGCCAAATAAATAAATAAATATAAAACAAACAAATAAGTAAACAATAGCATCACAACCAATAAGAATTTAGAGAAAAATAGCAGCTCTCAGTTGCCTTAAAAAGAAAAAACAAAAGAGAAAGAAAGAGAGATATGGTATGGCTGACACAGTCGATTGGCTCACTAAATAACTTTTACAACCTCTTCCTAGTGTGCCTCTCTGGTTATATAGAAGTTGGAAAGCTAAAAATTACATTTACCCAATTCTCTTATAGCTAAGACTTCGGTTTTGTTCATCAGATGTATGCACAAAAGACTTGAATTTAGATCTGAGGGGAGAATAAGTATATAATATGTATGGCATCTGTTTTCGCTCGTGTGGATGTAGCAAGAGAGACAAGACTCTGAAGCCAACAGTTGTGGTGGCAGCAGCATCCTGATTCCTGGGTCGAAGCTAAGAATGTATGTTCCTGGGGACAACAGTTGTAGCGTGGCTTTCTGATTCCCCAGCATCTTGATTAGGACAGAATTGGCAGCACTCCAGTAGCCATCTTGTTCTGTGAGACATCCCTTGGAAGCCCCACCTAGAGCTTGCTCCTCTAGCCCTCCGGGCAATTATTTTCACCACTGAATTCCTGCATTAAATCATTTTCTGCTTAAAATAGCTGAGTGATTTCCATTACCTACCTGTACCCAAAAATACTGTAGGCAATAGACATTCAAGGATAGGAATCTGGGATCATATGACCTGAATTTATTTGAAAGGAGTTGGGGATGTGTTACAATTTGAAGATAGGATACTGAAAATCCAATCAGTGGCATGTTACTTAAATGATCACCTGTTGAACTGAAAGGAAGTATTTTTTGTAAGCACAGGAATGAGTCGCAAAAGCTATAACACAGTGTGATGTACATAATGAATACAAGAACTGAGAGGTTCAGGTTATTTTTGCTTCCCTGGGTCCCTTTAAATCCACTCTGTGGCACTAATTTTCGCCCCCGCAACTCTAGGTAAAACTCAGGCCAGTGCTTGGACTTTTCAGGCCATTCTTAGGTAATAAGAAGTCATTTTAGTCCCTTCAAGTCATACAACAACACTCAATTCAATAATAAAAATCTCCTGTCCCATGATTCAAAATTGTGACTTCTCCCCTACCCCCACCTCTGGCCTGTTGCCATGAGAAGCCTGCAACTAGGGAAGAGAGAAAGGTAGTTTCTTCTCTCTACCTTACCTAATGTTTCTCCTCTTCTCTCATCTTGCCAAGCCTGGTTTTGGGTCACCCTAGGGTGTGAGGAAGAGGAATGGGAAACAGAAAAATTCATACCATTCTGTCATAGTGATGTGGTGTCACACTCCTTGGTCTCAGAGAAGGTCTTAAACCAACTCTTTTCTTCCTGGCACTTTGGTAGATTTTGGGGGTTCTTCATAAATCCCATATCACTAGAAAACTCACTTACAAGCCTTGTCATGGCTGCATGCACCTGTATTCTGACTGGTTGTTTGCTATTCCTTCTGTAGTCCACAGGCATCCAGTGGTACACATCCAAGGAGTCCTCTTGGATGGAATCTAAGACACTTCCATGCTGACCCTCGCATATGCATGATTTCCTTCTTCTGGTCCATAGATAATTCATCCTTTTCCCCAGTGAAGTAGAGAAATGCAGGTTAGTCCCAACATATGAGCAACCTCTCCTTCACTCCTTCATTGGAACAGATAGCCAGCAAGGCTTTCACTCTTTAGATTTCTCATGTGGAGTTAAACATCTCTCTAAACTGTTAGGGGCACATACTGAACTCTATGAGTGGTCCTGCTCAGGCTCTTTCACTTGAGATGAGAGGCAGGCCTCCTTGGGGAGGGAAGAAGGAACTCACAGAATACTACCAGCTGTCCCCAAAATTCTGCTCTCAACTCCAGCAACCTATGACTTTTTGTGTTCTCTCTATAAGCAGAGGTTTATGAGTTGAACAACCAGTTTTGGGGGGTCTCTCAATTGAAATTTTTGTATTTTGGTCTGATGACTTACTTTGGAATATGTTCTCTGTTATACAGGGAACTCATTTGAAACTTCCATCGTATCTTGTTATACTTTGGCAAAAATAAAAATTTAAATGATGGGCTTTCACTAGACTAGATAATTCTTAAGGTCTCTTTTGGCTCTAAAAACTGTATTTGTGTGGGTGGTGGGAGGAATATTTGAAGAGAAGAAGGAAATGCTAATGGGGATGGCACTGAAAAGAGGGGGAAAGGTGTGGTGCGATGTGGTCAGAGATGGGTGTAGCAACAGTATTTCCTGTTGACTCTCTCTAGAAGCCTTGGAGGACGAGGCTGAAAGGATGACCACATAAGAACAGTAGTTCAAAGAACTACTGGCCAGACACCATCAACTGAAGGGACCTGAAGAAGATGGTTTAGAAAGAGAAAAACCTTTCTTCTCCATTTTGAGATCCGTACAATGTTACGGTAATACCGTTCAATATATTTTACTCTAGAGAGGATTATAATAGTGACTTTTTAATAATATAACAGATTTCTCTATCTTTAATAAAACTAAATGAGCACTCTTTTGCAGTAATTCCATGAGTGTATTATTGAAGAATGCAGGCTACATTCAGGTTGCATATTCCTAATGAAATGTTGCTTGATAGAAAATGTAGTAAAAGCTATATAATGTCTTAAGGAATAATCAAAGCCCAAGCATTTAGCTCTGATGAGGTGAATAGATCCTGAACACTCTTTGGTAGACTTCCAATCAGAAATAACTGACATCTGAAAAGGCTTAGACTTGGAAGAGAGCCAATTATTTCTCCTTCTTCTCCCTCAATAATATTGAGTTCTGAGCATCGTAAAGCAAAATTTTCTAAATGCTTTAGGCTTGGGATTAGAGGAAAACATACTTCTATTTCCACAGTTCAGAAATTCCAATCAAATTGCTTTCTTTAATGATCTTGAAATTCTTTGTGATGATTTATGCCCTGATATTTGGGTCATTTAATTTCCAGTGATGGGAAAAGTGAGGTAAGGAAAAACTAGACTGATCGATCATCAAGTTAGTCACTCTCAGCAAAATTGTCAATTTGAAGTTAAAATTGCATATCATTAATTTATTTTTTAAAATTTTTTATTTATTTATTTTTGGCTGCTTTGGGTCTCTGTTGCTGTGTGCGGGCCGTCTCTAGTTGCTGAGAGCGGGGGGCTAGTCTTTGTTGCAGTGCACGGGCTTCTCATTGCAGCAGCTTCTTTTGACGTGGAGCACGGGCTCTAGGTGCATGGGCTTCGGTAGTTGTGGAACATGGGCTCAGTAGTTGTGGCACACAGGCTTAGTTGTTCTGCAGCGTGTGGGATCTTCCCAGACGAGGGTGTGAACCCGTGTCCCCTGCATTGGCAGGCGAATTCTTAACCACTGCACCACCAGGGAAGTCCGCATATCACTGATTTAATTTGCAACTCTTTGACTGCGAGTGAGGTTGGGTATTTTTTCAGTGCTTAACAACCATTTATATCTCTTCATTTTTGAATTACCCATTCATTGGTAGAACTGGTCTTTTGATAAATCAGATAACAATTTCCAGTAGACAGCTATGTTCCTGTCCCTCTCTTTTTTTAATTTGTACTTTAATGATATACTGCTCTTGGATGAATAGATTATAGGCCCCTAGCCGTAAAACAAAACAAAACAAAAAGCTAACCTTCATCTTAAATGTGAATCACTTTTAACTGTTTCTGATGTAACTGTTCTCTCTATTTTCAGACAAGAAATTCTTCTAAAAAGTCAACTGTTGTAAAAATATATTCTTACCTTTAAAAGACAGATGTCAGTGTTTTACTTGCTTATCAATTATAAACTTATACAAGTTAACTCTTTGGATTGCCTCCATGTATATTCACTTTGAAAGGCTGAGAGAGGCGTTTAGTTTCATTTGATTTAAAATTTTTTTCAGGTTAAGTTCCTAAAGTCATGCTCCATTATACTGAACTTTGGGGCCTTGAAGACCCTGTCATCTATGTGCTAGAGTGAATTCCAAACTACTTCCTGAGGAGAATCTAGGCTCTATCCAAGAGTATTCCCCTGGTTTACCTCCATGCCTTCTAAGACTTTTCTGCCTTCAAAAGAGGTTGTCAATCCTATTTCCAGCCCAGTTGACTGTTAATATTTATGGCTCTAACTTTAACTACATCTTAGGTACCTGGTATTGAGAATAACACTGAATTCACAATACTTTTCCAAAGTGAGAACAAATAATATTTATGGAAGATTGACTGAATTGTCTATTCCTCTAGTTTATGCTAAGATCTACCCCTAGGAAAGACCAAACTAGAAGAGAGCTGGATCTCAGCCTCTCATCATCTGTTCTTGCTGAATTAAGCTCAGACATGATGTCATTGGCCTACACCAAGAGTATTTATGTAAAATAATCAAACTCACTGGCCTCTCAGTTCCTTGACCTCCTCATCTCCATTGACATTTTTCATCCACACCATCACCTGAGGTACCACTTTCCAAAGTCACACCCCCGGATGTCATCACAAGAAACTGTACCACTTCCAAATTCACAAATTGAACACCTCAACCTCTTTGCTGTCCACCTAGCTCCTTTACTCAAGTAGCACACCACCACACTTTTCATCTCCTTAAGAGCAGTTATACATTGACACCACCACCACCACCACCATTTTCAATCTATCAAGGTTTTCTTGTCTTCACTTTCTTCCTTATGCACCTTAGGTACCATGGCCTAGGTTTATAATCACTCGTGTAATTTAAAAACACAAGGGTACATCTTTCTTTAGCTATAGCTTGATGCTGGAGATCAAACAATGACAAAAGAACTGTGTCCTTTCTGGGTTTAAGAGTCTCTGCTTCCTCCAGGTTTGTTCTACTCTCAGGCAGACTCTTTACTCATTATGGCAAGGAGGCTGTACTCATTAGCTTCAAAACTCCAAATCTAACTGAAAAAGAGATTCTCTTTATTAATAGCTTTCACTAAAGTCCTGGGATTCACTAAGATTCAGTCAGAGGATGCACATTCCACCCCTCCCTCTTCTGGCTTGCTACAATTTGGATATGATGGCTGGTGCTTAAGCCATTTTGGAGGTTAAAGCCAAATGTAGAGCATGGCAGTATAGCAATATAGACAGAATCTGGGTCCTTACTTTTGTAAAGCTGCTCTAATAGTCCTGGGCAGCCCAACTATATACTTCTTTTACACAAAAGAGAAATAAATTTCCACCATATTTAAGTCATTGTTATTTTGTTATTTTTCTTTCTTATGTCACTCACAGACTAATCTAATCCTCATCCATGCAAAGTGTATGGTGTTGAAATAGACCATGGCATTTTAGGAGCCACATATAGTATAATAATGTAAGAGCAAATACAAAGAAGTAGGAAGTGAAGGACAATCCAATGGTGATCAAAGTATGTATTTTATATCATCCAAATAAATTTTAAGTTTATTCTTTAAACAGTGTGTGTGTGTGTGTGTGTGTGTGTGTGTGTGTGTGTGTGTGTACATACAGAGGGGATATGAAATAGTTTGAGCTAGGCATAATATGATTAGATTATTGTATATGTTAGAAAGATTCTTTAAGTGATATGATGGACATTTTGGACATGGGCAAGATCAGAGGAATAGAACTTGTAGCAACTCTAGTGAGAGATAAGGATCAAACTCGGGGTAACAACATTGAGGATGGCAAAGAGGAGACAGATTTGAAAAATATATACAAGGCAGAATTGACCAAATTTGGTCAACCTGAATGACTTCTGAAGCATTAAAGGCAAATAAGCACTATTATAAGACTACAACCAGCTGATATAAGAGGTTCAAAATGAGCATCCCAGAGACATGGCATGAAAAAAAGCAGCTCTTCATGTAGATTTTTCATTCGCCTCTCATGTATTTACTACTCACAAAAGTCCTGAGATTCACATGCATGTTGTGTCTGAATGAATGTGCCTAGTTTATTGAAGTGCACACATATTTAAATCACTATTACATGTCAGTTATTATTTGGATCAGTTCTTCCTCTTTTAGCAGAAAAGATGCCTTCAGTCTACTGCCTCAGGCATGCAAATGAACGATAACTTTGTCTTTCTACAACTCAACTTAGTCTTTATCTTGAGCTCCCATTCCACCTAATAGCCTAATGTAGTTATTTAGGATTTTTTTCCCCAGCCATTACAGATTTAAACTCTTGTCAATTCAGGATTTTTTTCTCCCTCCCCATTTTAGTTGAGGTCATTTAAACTCCTGGAGGTTTATATGAGCTCTTTGTATTGTAGGTGGGGATTGGAATTGGTCATTGGTCTAACTGAGAGACAACAAAGGTCTTCACTAATGCAATGACTGTAGTCTGATCTTTTAAGTATAAAGTAGTACATAGAGGAAATTCTACCACTCGGATGCCCTTCACTGCAAATATAACAAAATTAAAATAATGCCAAAAGCTAGAAAATTATTATTTTCTAAAAGTTAGAAAATTATGATTACATTTTAAAAGTGTAAATTGACTTCTGATTCACTTTATTTATTATTTATTTATTTATTTATTTTTGGCTGCGTTGAGTCTTCGTTGCTGCGCGGTGGGTTTCTCTAGCTGCGGCCAGCGGAGGCTACTCTTCATTGCGGTGCCTGGGCTTCTCATTGCGGTGGCTTCTCTTGTTGCAGAGCACGGGTTCTAGGCATGAGGGCTTCGGTGGTTGTGGCTTGCGGGCTCTAGGGCGCGGGCTCAGTAGTTGTGGTGCACGGGCTTAGTTGTTCGGCAGCACGTGGGATCTTCCCAGCCCAGGGCTCGAACCCGTGTCACCTGCATTGGCAGGCGGATTCTTAACCACTGCGCCACCAGGGAAGCCCCCTAATTCACTTTAGATGGACTGTCTTATTCAGAAAATAATTGTAAAGACAAAATAATTTTTTTAAAGTGTTGAGAATGGCAGGAACATACTTTCCAAGGTGACTTCTAATTTTATGCAATTATTCCTATCCACTCTATTCATATTCTGGAAAAGCTCTATTTGACTCAAGCAGTCTCTTTAGATAGTTAAAGGAGAGTTAAATGAGACTAGTTAACCAGTTCAAATCAGAACTTTAGTTCCAGTTTAATCAGTCCCTGATTGGGAGGATCAGGATATTGAGGATACTGAAGATCTTAATCACTTCATATGTACTCCTCAGTAGTCTATCTCATGACTTCCTAGTGGAATCACTAGGAAAATATCAAGTTTTGACATCAAATTTAATCATTTATCAAATTAATCCTTGGTAGGAAAAGATTATGAAACATTCAATTCATAAATACAAAATTGTAACTGGTAACACTCTGTCTCTACTCTCCATATCTAGAACTTTTTTCTTTAATTCCCATCCAAAGCCTTCTATCTTCATGTCTGAAATCAAATATCATTATCTATTTAAAGGTCCTTTTCAGTTATCCTGATTTTTTCATTTTGAAACCTTAAATTTATTAACAGGTATTTATCAACTGTCTACTATATTCATGGTACTGTGCCAGGCACTGGGATACTGCTGTGAATAAAACAACCCCCACCCCCAAAATCCCCATACTCATGGAGCTTGCATTCTTTTGTGAGACACAGACAAGATAAATAATTCCATATTATGTTACAAGGTGATAAGTACTATGGAGAAAAATAAAGCAGACAGGTAGTTTTACGTATTGGAGGGAAGGAAAGCTTCATGGAAATATTTTAGTGAAAATTGAATGAAGTAAAGGAGCAAGCCATTCAAGGCAAAGGCGAAGAGCTGTTCCAGAGGGAATAGCAAGTGCAAAGACTCTGAGGTGGCAGCCTGCCTTGCGTGTTTGAGAAATACCAAGGAAGCCAGTATGTTTGTTGTGGAGGTATTAAAAGGATGGTGGAAGATAAGGGCTAAGAGGTAAGGAAAGACCAAGGACTTCGACTTTTGCTGTGAGTTAAGAAGCCATTTAGAGGTTCTTGAGCAAAGAAGTTACATGATCTGACTTAAATTTTTACAAGATCATTCTAGCTGCTAGGTTGAAAATAGGCATGGCAAGGCCTAGTTAGACACTATTATAATAATCCAGACAAGTTATAATGGTAGTTTGGATCATGGTGGCAGAAGTGGAGGTGGTGAGAGATGGTTAGAATCTGAATATATTTTGAATATACAGCCTATCGAATTTGCTAGTGGAATACCTATGGGGGAAATAAGAAAGAGTGGAATCAGACTGAGATTTTTGAACTGAGCAACTAAAAGAATGATGCTTCCATTTACTTAGGTGGTGAAGACTGAGGGAGGAACAAAATTTTTGTTGTTGTTTTCTCACTTGTAAATCATAGCACCCATATATAGGTTTAATGTAGCAAACACAAAGACTGCATGGAGAATTTCTGAGCATTTTAAGAGAATCTTGAAGCCAGAAGATGATTAAAGATCACCTAGCTTTTGAAATTTTTTACTTTGATCCAAAAGAAATAAATTTTACATCTTGACCCAGCGCACACAAGTATGAACACACACACACACACACACACACATCACTGAAAGTAAATTTCATGAAACAAACATCCTTAATATGTATGATGTACTCTGGTGTTTTGTTTTGTTTTAAATTCTGGTAGTTTCCCACCAAATTGATTTTACAACCCCTAGTTTGAAAAACACTGATGCAGCTCAACCCTTCTAGTGTCCAGATGAGGAAAGAGAGACCCAGAGAGACTAAGTGATTTATAAAAAGTCCCCCAAAATTAGTGGCAACACTGGGACCAGAACACAGGTCTCTTGACTCCTGGTTAATAAGCAACAGAGTGCCTCCTTTCCAGCACTTCCCATATTCTCTCTTTAAAAAATATATATATATATAAGCAGAATGTCCTGAGTAGCAACTTAAGCAGCTTTCTTAAACTAAATGTGCCCTACCTACCTGTCTTATTTTCTAAGCTTAAACTTCTACAAATATAAACATAACAAAGTATTTTTATTAAAGTATTAAATTATTTGTATTCAGCTTACATAATTCAAATATGCTTGAAATTAAAGTTATTCAGGGATTATTCAAAGGCAAATTTTAGTAATGATAAAATTAATCAATTCTAGTTCATCATGAAGCTCATCAGATTGTGTGCACACTACATATGTATAGAAGTTCAAGTTCATGAGAATTATGGTTAACAATTAATTTTCACTCAATGAGCATTTATAGAGTACTACTATGTGCTAGTTGTGTGGGTGCTGGGGAAATAACAATGAATTAATAAGTCCCTCTGGTCTTAAGGAACTTACAATCTAGCAAGAAATAGTCAAACCAATAGCCATAATTCAATGAGATATTTTATAGAAGATATGAGATATCATACAAGTACAGAGTATGCTTTGTGTACCTGCTTTAGGAACACAGATGAGAAAGAAACTGATTCTCTTGAAGGCATAAAAGGTTTAGAAAGACTACAAAGGTGCCTTGCTCTGGGCCTTGGAAGATAAATAGAAATTTGCTGAACATATTTTCATGTAGTGAAAAAAGATATAAGGAGAGGAGACAATAGCATGAAAAAAAACCAACTAGTATAACATGAATAGCATGTCATGTAGAGATTATGATTGTTCATACATGACATGATTAGGTATTTAGACTTTATCCTAGGATGAATGAGTCATCGAAGGTGTTTAATACAGTAATTTTGGAAGCAATGTAGACACAAAATAGGAGACTGCTGTGGGTTGAATTGTATCCGCCCCCCCAAAAGATAAGTTGTGAAGTCCTAACTTCCAGTACTTTAGAAGTGCCTTATTTGAAAGCAGTCTTTGCAGATGATCAAATTAAGATGAGGCCATTCAGGTGGGCTCTAATTCAATATGACTAGTGTCCTCATAAAAAAGGAGAAATTTGGACACAGGCACAGACATGTACAGAGGGAAGACTATGTGAAGAGACACAGGAAAAATGCCATGTGAAGGTGGAGAACTGGAGTGATACATCTATAGTCCAAGTAACTCCAAGGATTGCCAGTAAACCACCAGAAGCTAAGAAAGAAGCATGGAACACAGTCTTGCTCACAGACCTCAGAAGGAACCAACCCTACTGATACCTTGATTTTGGACTTCTAGCCTCCAGAACTATAAGCCAATAAATTTCTGTTATTTTAGGCCACTCCTTTTGTGGTACATTTTTACAGCAGGCCTAGGAAACTAATACAGAGGCTATTGAGTAGTATAGTCTAAAGTGATAAGAGAATGAATGAAGACAGTGATAGTGGGAAGTTCAGAAATGTCATAAATCTACAAGATATTGTTGAAGTAAAAGCCACAAGATTTAATGATTGGCAGAATACGCCAAAGGGGAAGGAAGAGTCCAAGCTGGATGAAGCTTTTATTGGGTCTTTTTTTTTTAATTTATTTATTTAATTTATTTATTTTTGGTTGCGTTGGGTCTTCGTTGCTGCGCACGGGCTTTCTCTAGTTGCGGCGAGCGGGGGCTACTGTTTGTTGTGGTGCGCAGGCTTCTCATTGCGGTGGCTTCTCTTGTTGCAGCGCATGGGCTCTAGGTGCACAGGCTTCAGTAGTTGCGGCTCACAGGCTCTAGAGCCCAGGCTCAGTGGTTGTGGCACACGGGCTTAGTTGCTCCGCGGCATGTGGGATCTTCCCGGACCAGGGTTCGAACCCATGTCCCCTGCATTGGCAGACAGATTCTCAACCACTGCGCCACCAGGGAAGCCCTTTTACTGGGTCTTAATCAACTGAATGTAGTGTCTAAACTTCCTTAGTGTCCTCATTAGATCTCTCCTGAGGTCAGGGACCTTATAAAAAGTCCCATGCCTTTTCCCTTGGCTAATGATATCTAACCAAGCCTTACTTCTGACCTCTCATTCACATCTTTCTTTGGGATGGATTCCCCAGTTTTCATTCTCTTACCTTATAGCTATATCTGCTCCTCTACTCATTTCTTTTAAGAGGCTTCAGTTGACCTTCCTAAGTTCTTTTCCATTTTAGTTTTGCTCTGGATACTATCTCTTAGATTATCATTAGTTCTCTATTCTGCCACCTTTAGACCAATTCCACCTCTCCCCTTTATACAACACAACCCCCAGCCTCCAGATTCAGCACCACAAGCTTTCACATGTCTAAGGAACTGTGATAGATACTAATGCCATTAACCAAACTATAAAACACAGGGAAAGAAAATGGCAAGAAAGCCACTGAGTTCACCTCTACTCAGTACTCTATAATGCCCTATAAGGGAAAAGAATCCAAAAAAGAGTGGATATGTGTATATGTATAACTGACTCACTTTGCTATACACCTGAAACTAACAGCATTGTAAATCAACTATACTCCAATAAAAAAAAATTTTTTTAATTAAAAAAAAAAAGCCACTGAGGGACTTCCCTGGCAGTCCAGCGGTTAAGACTTCACTTTCCAGTGCAGGGGTTGCAGGTTCAATCCCTGGCCAGGGAGCTAAGATCCCACATGCCTCACCGCCAAAAAACCAAAACATAAAACAGAAGCAATATTGTAACAAATTCAATAAAGACTTTAAAAATGGTCCACATCAAAAAAAAAAAAGCCACTGAGTTCATTATTGGACATTATAAAGAATATATTTTTGACACAAAGGGAAGCCATTGACCCATCTTTTCTCCAGGACTGCTAATATCCCACATGCCCCATCCAAAACGATTGACCTGCTGCATGTTCCTGTTCCCCTGGCCATATGTCTTTGGTATGAACACCTTTTCTGAACTGGATCAAATAAATTGTTGTCTACAGAAAAATGGAAATTGGTTTCCATATGTGTCTAGATATCTAACTTGGAAACTGAAGCAACTATAGTCTTCCATATGGACTAAGCAGCAGGGAAAGCTGGTTTGCAGAGAGAAAATGACTAAGCAGATGTCAGAAAGAAAGAAATATGAGAGAGACAGAGACACATGCTGCCTGGGTTCCTTAGAGCTTTCCCTTTCCCAGTTCCAGCTGATAACAGCTGCATCCCAGCCTGTGGATTCTGTGAAAATACCTCTGTATCCTTATGATAAGTGCACTCATCTTTTACATCACCCTAACTAAAGCTTTTTTCAAAGAATCCTAACCAACACAGTTGTGTTGAGTCTGAAATGTGTATGTAACACCTAAGAGGAGAGGTAGTTGGAAATATGAGTTTGAATACAGAGCAAACTCAAATTTACCCAAATTTACCCAAATCATATGGATGGAGGACATATGATTTGGGTAAGGGAGTAACTGGAGTAGACAAGGTCATGAGAAACAGCTCACAGTGAAGGAAAAGAAGGCGAGAGTTACGAATCTCTTAAGAACTTTAATATATAAGATATGGATCACAGGAAGAGAAGTCAGTGAAGAAAGTTAAAAAGAACAGGAAAATAGGAGAGAATGCTTTTGTAGAAACTAAGAAATAAAAGTATTTAGGTTATACTTATAGAAAATTCCATCACCAGTGACTTAAGCAGGTACTGATTTACTTGCCTCAAACAACAAGATGTCCAGAGCTGGTACCACAGATCAAGTCCATCAGGGACTCGGGTTGTTCCTCTCTCTCCTAGCACCATCTTTAGCATCTAGTCTTCACCTCTATGGTCACAAGATGGTTGTTACACCATCCAGGTAGGAAGGAAAAAGAAAGGAGACAAGGTGATGGGCAATAAGAGAGCCGGTCACTTATCAGAAAAACAGAAGCTTCACTAGAAGCACTACTTCTAGTAATGCTTCTGACCAACTCTAGTAGAGTTGGTGAGAAGTCTGTCATTTGGCCGTTCCTAACTGGAGGAGGACTGGAAGAAAGAGGACTGTGGTTTTAAGAGTTGGGTCAGCTAATCAGCTTTCATCCAAAGAGTTTAATCAACAAAAGCTACTGAGAGGTCAAGAAGAATAACTAAAGATAGATGATGGGGTAGGGAAGGAGCAGATTTGGTAGTTAGAAAGTCCCTGGCAACATTATCAAAAGCAATGTCAGGGGTGTATTAGGCATGGAGAGGGCTGAAGACTAACTGGTGGGTTAGAAATGAGAATAGAGGGTTCTTTTTTAATGTTTGAAAAGGAAAATAATGGAAAAAGCAAAAATCTAAAGGAGAGGCATAATGGAGAGATGTTTTGCTTAGTTTCAGGATTGTGGATACTCGAGTATGTCCACTGGCTGAGCAGTACAAACTATTAGCAAGGAGGAGATTTGAGGTATGAATGTTATGAAATAAAGATCACTGTTAGAAAAAAGTTTTAAAAAGATGGGTGTCAGGGGATTAAACACATCCTTCAAAACAATACCTCTTCCCCCAAAACAAGAAAGGAAGTAAGGATGAATAACAAAAGTGTAAGTTTGCATGTGGGCATGAAAAAAAGTGGAATTGTTAAAATTCTACTTTGGCAAAAACACACTTTAAAACTGTTTAACTTTTTTTTTTTTTTCTTTTTTTTTCGGTGCGCGAGCCTCTCACTGTTGTGGCCTTTCCCGTTGCAGAGCACAGGCTCCGAACGCGCAAGCTCAGCGGCCATGGCTCACGGGCCCAGCCGCTCCGTGGCATGTAGGATCTTCCCGGACCGGGGCACGAACCCATGTCCCCTGCATCGGCAGGCGGAACTCTCAACCACTGCGCCACCAGAGAAGCCCAAAACTGTTTAACTTTTAAAAGACAAATCTTGAACTCACTATTAACCAGTCAGAAGAGAGGCATGAGACAGGAGTCGATCTCGCCAAAATTCAACTGTGCTTTATTCAGATCCCTGACCAGGCATAAGCTAAGGAGAGACCGCTTCAGGATTTTTCCGGCATGTATAACGGAGACGGAAGCTCCCATTCTTCCGAGAAGAAAGGGAGGTTTTATGAACATCTCAACATTTCATTTCCTTTCCTCTCCTTCCCCTCGCTGAAGGGCCCTAGAGACAATGGCGGCGATTGGCATTTTTCTCACTCTTCCGTAGTACTGAAAGCTGTGAGGAAGAAATGGTGGTGGCAGGAGCAATGGCCAAAGCCCTTGCTAGAAGCATCCAGAACTTTCTCTGCAAATTTATTTCTATTCTGCTCTCAACTCCTTCACATTAGAACGCCTTGGAGGTGGCAATCAACAAGGCTAGAGAGCAGAAAGCCGCCAACAGAAATCTGGTTAAAGAACGGTGGTCACAGAACTGGTCAAATCTTTAAAAGAGGAAACCACACAGTGACCCAGGTTACGGCCCCCGCGTTTTCCAAAATTAGAGCCGGAATCGGACAAGCCCGCCCTGACGCCCGTAAGAAAATGATTCTCACTTTTCATTGGCTGACCCTCCAAGAGTTGAGACCTTGCTTCACTTTCATTGGTTGCTGCTGCTGTCACGTCCTTTCACCACACCCACTTTCCCGTCGGCGCCCAGTGAGCTTTGGGGGAAAGTGATTTACAGAGGTCGGGGGCGGGAGTCCGCAAGCAACTAGACTATTTCCCCCCACCCCTCACCACGGCCCCTGCTCCGCCCACTGGCCCGAGGGCCCGCCCCTGGCCCTGCCGGGCCCCGCCTCTCCCTCCAGAGAGGGCGGGGTCCAGGCGGCGGCCGAAGCCGCAGGAATATGCTGGAAGCCGGCAGGCGAGCGCCCGGGAGGTGCTGAAGGGACAGTTCCCGCCGCCTTACTTGCCCCGCAGCGGGTGGGTGGGTGGGGCGGCCCTAGAGCCAGCTGGGCACGTGAGCGATGGAGACCATCTGGATCTACCAGTTCCGCCTCATCGTGATCGGGGACTCCACAGTGGGCAAGTCGTGCCTCCTGCACCGCTTCACTCAGGGCCGCTTTCCCGGGCTGCGCTCCCCAGCCTGCGACCCCACTGTCGGCGTGGACTTCTTCTCCCGCCTGCTGGAGATCGAGCCGGGCAAGAGGATCAAGCTGCAGCTCTGGGACACGGCGGGACAGGAGCGGTTCAGGTAGGGCCGCCGGCGCCGGGACCCCAGGGACCGCGCCGCCCCCTCCATCCGCCTGGGGCACCTTCCCCAAGCGTCGGCCGCACAGGCCAGTGTCGGGAGAAGCTCTGGCCCTTCCCTCTCGAAAGTGCAAACACTCCATTCTCACTTCCCCTTTGCCCCTCCTCTTCCAGGGACGACTTCCTCCTCCGCAGTTTCTCACTTCTTTCTTTGGCTCCCATTTCCTGCGTCCCCTTTCTGTCTTTCCTTTTCCCGCCTGAGCCCAGGTCACCCTCACCAGCCCCCTCTTCCGCAGCCCTCTACCCCTGCTAGTATTTTTATCCCCAACTCTTCGGCTCCCCTGCTGCCTTCTCCCCAAACTCAGTGTCCCTCGCTGTACACACCCTGACCTGACCACCCTCCTCCAAGCTCCCGTTTTCCTCCCCTGACGGAGCAGCTTCCCATCTACGCGGCCCAGGAGAACTGCATAGAAGCGTTCCCAGATTCGTGATTGATCCATTTAGCTTCACAGCAAGCAGTGCTCCAACCCAGATTACTGCATGAGCTCATTGGGCATCGTTCAGAGGGAGATGATGAATGCGGTAATGGTCTGAACACCTCACAGCACCGAATGTGGTCATCAGAAATACTGGGCCAGGACCCGTGGGAATGTGTCATGTACAGCAACTAGATGTAACATCAGGGACACAGGCACAGCAGAGGAGTTTTTTGTTGTTTTTAAGGGTTGAGTTGTCTTTAGAAGTTTGTCATCATTGGTGCTTTGGTGAAGAAAAGAGAGATGTACATACTGAGATTTGTTAGGAACTTTTCCTTTATTTTATTTATAATAGGTACTTAATGTTCCAGAGTGATAATAGATCAGAAAATACTTTTCTGCATAGAGAAGGAGGGATCCAAAACTAAACGTAACTTGTACGCATTTCCTAGATATTTAAGATTTAACCAGATATGAAGCACATTTTAAATTTCTAGGATTCAAGGAATTTAGAGGAAAGTAGGGACCTGATATATTGTAGTGTTTGGGGCTTTTTTAAGGTTGCATTATCAACTGGAACTCATTAAAGCAAGCATTTTGTAGTCTTCAGCAAGTAGTCTGTTTGTGAAATAGAGTACTTACTGACCGGATTTCCCAAACATGGCTTCCCCTCACCCCAGCCAGCATCCATTCTGAATGAGATGAGTCTACTTCTGTGAGAATGTTCCAACACTTTCAAGTTTTGGCTTCCATTCCCAGCTATGACACTGATTCATAGAGATAAGTGAACTGCTTAGCTTGCTTATACCATAGTTTTACAATGTGTAAAGTGGAAAGATAGTAAGGCCAGCCCTTTAGAGAAGTGTTAAAGGTTATTGATTTGAATTGTACAATACCTAGAATTCCATGAAGAAGATTTTTTTTCAAGAAGCCTCCTTTAAAATAATTTTTCAGGGCTTCCCTGGTGGCGCAGTGGTTGAGAGTCCGCCTGCCGATGCAGGGGACACGGGTTCGTGCCCCGGTCCGGGAGGATCCCACATGCCGCGGAGCGGCTGCGCCCATGAGCCATGGCCGCTGAGCCTGCACGTCAGGAGCCTGTGCTCCGCAACGGGAGAGGCCACAACAGTGAGAGGCCCACGTACCAAAAAAAAAAAAAAAAAATTTTTTCAAACTCTGATTCCTCATCTGTAAAACGGAGTCATTATGATCTCTAAGATTCATTGCAGTTTTACCATTATAAGGTAGACTGCAAATTCATTCACTTGTGATCTCAAGCAGAGATGAACTTTAAGATATTTCATGGTCAGAAAAAAACATTTACTAATAGCTCTTGCTATACCCTCTAAAGTGAAAATAATAAAAACGTGTTCTTTATACCTTAAACTTCTAGCAACTACTGATAATTGCAGCTACAAGAAACATAGGTAGTAAAATCTTGTGTCTAAAATTCTTTCCTTAAAAACTTATTGACAAGAAAGTAAGGATGATTAATTTGTTAGATTTTAATGACCTTTTCTGTTAAATACATCATTTTTTTATTGCCTTTAAGAAGAATGTAAATTGATTTTATATACACTATTAAAACCAGACAGTAACTCTCTCATAATAATGCAAGGACATTTAGGGAATGTTTACTGACAATGAGTCATACTTTATTTTGCTTGGCTCTTTACCAAAGATGTATTCCTAAATACATACATATTTCAGTAGCTGCCTCCAAATACTTGCTTTTCTCTCATTTAGCAGAATGTTTCTCCATAAAATTGCATTTAAAACAATTAATGTTAAATCATTCTGTACCTTCCTCTAAGAAAATACAGATACTTATTTTGAGTAAGCACGTTTGTTTCATAGAAAGGTACTATATAGTTCATGAATATATAGTTCTGTCATTAGTTATAATTATACCATTAGGAATTTGAGGAAAACATTCCATTTGGAGGTTTATTGGTGATTAGATATAAACTAACAAAAAGAAACCTACTTTAGACAGTTCAGGATATAGCTTAAAAGCATAAACAAATATGTTACAGAACAACAAAATAGTGAGCTGATGATTATG
Organism: Delphinus delphis; assembly: GCF_949987515.2. NCBI lineage: Eukaryota > Metazoa > Chordata > Mammalia > Artiodactyla > Delphinidae > Delphinus > Delphinus delphis. The sequence goes on along the minus strand of NC_082690.1, from coordinate 26,284,129 downwards.
ACCATAAGTAGCCTTAGTTATCTTTTTTTTACCCAGCTTTATTGAGGTATAATTGACAAATAAAGCCTTAGCTTTCGAAGTTCAGATAATACATGCTAGTAGTCAATAACTACTTACAAAAAATAAAAAGGAACAAAATCAAAGTGAAGAAGGTTTAGAAAAATGATGAATATGTGAGCATCTGTAAATTGTAACTTAACACTCAATTGTTAGGTTTTTATTATTAACACTATGTTTTAGTCAGGATAAATGTTAAATTGCTGTATTAAGGATACTTAAAATTACAGTGCCTTCATTAACAATAGTTTATTTCTCTCTTGTGTAACAGTCTCAAGGTAAGTAGTACAAGTTGTTGGAGTGGCCTGCTCCAGGCCATCATTCAAGTACCTTCTCTCTTAGTTTTCTGCCATCCCTAGGACATTATCTTCTTCTGTGTGAACAAAGCTGGGTTGCAGGCACACTGTGTGCCACTTCCAGGGGAGGGGAAAGTAAAGATCTAAATCAAGTAATGTTTCTTCTAAGCAAATGAGGCCAATGTGGTGCAGATCACTTCAGCTCTCAATTCAGTGAAGAGAAATTAGTTACAAGGCCACACTTACACGGGGCTACCATGTGCCTAGGAAAAAGGGAAGATGGATTTGGCACTGGGGGGAAACTAGCTGTCACCACTTTTATTTTTTAATCATCATAGTGGAAGAAGTTTAGCAGGAAAGGAAACAAGAATATTGCTTAACAGCATTAATAAGATAAATAAGTGCAAATAAGGCTAGAAGTATAGAGAGCAAATGTAAGAATGTAAGAATATAAAATTTGAATTTTTCCCATGAAAAGCACTTAAAGCAATATGAAGATAAAATGAGATAAAGAAAAAGCAACATTAGCTATAGGGATAGAAAACCTGAAGCTTCAAGCCAGATTGGGCCTTATATTTCGTGTTGTCTGGCCTTGGGGGTATTACAGTTACAGCCACTGGTTGTAAAGTTCAGAGAATAATGTCCTCCTAGTGTAGTTCTTCTCAAAGCGTGTTCTGCAGAGCACTCATACCTTCTGATTCTTTTTAAAGGATGGGTTCTGTAATCAAATAAGCTTGGAAATCCCTATATTCCATTTCTCTCTTAGAAATTCATATCAAAGACTCCAAGAAGTATTGAGCAAAGAAACCTGTTTAACTTTGATTAAACTAGCATTTCCACCATTTATTTGAGGGGCTATTCTTAAAACATGAAAATCTATGATAACTAGTGTTCTTAGTAGTATAATTTGGGGAAAGCTCCCTTGATGAGTTGCTTTAGTCACATTCTTTGAGCAGAACCAACTAAACTTTTGAAGTTTGGAGCAATGGAAAACGTGCAGACATTAGTTAACCAGCTAATGGGCTGGTTACAGCTAAAGGGCTGTAAGCAGTAATTGCTATAAAAGGGACAGCCTCCCCTGCCCCCCTAAAAATCTGAAGGTGACCTGTAACTAATACCACTTAACATCCTGGGCCTCTCCCTAACTCTCTGCCTGCCTCTTCATCTCTTTTCCTCTAGCTCCTCTTCTACTGTGTATCTTTCTCTTCCTTATGTGTCTTACCCTTCCTTAAACTTCTTTATATTTTTCCTTTATCCCTTTCATCTATCAGTCCCTACTCATAGTTTCCTCCCACCTTCTGTCTTTTCCTCTACTTCCTTTTTTTTTTTTTTTTTTTTTGCGGTACATGGGCCTCTCACTGTTGTGGCCTCTCTTGTTGCGGAGCACGGGCTCCGGACTCGCAGACTCAGCGGCCATGGCTCACGGGCCCAGCCGCTCCGCGGCATGTGGGATCTTCCCGGACCAGGGCACGAACCTGTGTCCCCTAACATCGGCAGGCGGACTCTCAACGACTGCGCCACCAGAGAAGCCCCTCTCCTTCCTTTTTATTTTAATGTGTCTTGTATGCTCTCATTTCTTTTTAACTTATTCTCCTTATTTACCCTCTGCCTCCCTTTTGTCTCTGTTTTCTTCTCTTCCCCTTCAAAACATTCATATGAAGTAAATGTTTAAAACTGGTTTAATTTATGTTCTCCGTTCATAATTTTAGAAGTAAGCAACATGAACATTTTATATTTCTCCTTAAGGTATCTTTTAAGATTCCTAAACTAAATAGGTTTTGTTTTTTGTTTTTTTTAAAAGGACCCTTACTTGATCCCCACTCTCCTTACTGTGGTTCATGATCTTCAATAGAAAAAGATTTTCTGATAGTGGATTGGTGGGTTCATATTGCATAGGTAACAGAGCAGAGATTGTCCACAACTAAGTCCCATAATCATTGCAGTCTACTGTAGTTCCAAGTTATTAGAAACAATAGAAAGCTAGACTATATTTGTATTGAGTAATCTGATAATATACTGTCTTGGTTAAAATTATTTGTGTTTTAAGTAACAGAAATATAACCAAATTAGTTTGGATATAAGGCATAAATTATAAATGATACAGGTCTCATGAGAGACAAAAATCTCACTGAACATACAAGTGTCTGAAAATATGGAAGCTCTAATAACAAGAGTTTGTGGATTTTCTCTCTAGTCTATTTCCATTATCCAATGCTGTCAGCTCCCAACTGTCTCAGTCTCTGAGCCTCTTATTCAAATTCTTGAAAGAAAAATTCTCATTGGCTATTTGATTGGCCAGTGAATCAGCTCCCCCAGGGTCCAGTTATTAAGATAATGTATACGTAAAACACAAAGGGATTATAATACAAATATCCCAGGTATGCATTATGGGTCATCCAATGCAAATGAATCTGTAAGGGTCTACTTTTTGGGAAAGAGAAATTCACAGAAGAAGGAAGTGAGCAGTCACCCCAAAAAGTGTCTACTTTATGGAGTTTCAGAGTAAAACTGTATGTAAGAAGGAGCCAGCATCATTTCTAACAAGTGTAGCAGAATGTGGAAAAATGACCTGTGTAGCCAAATGTATTTTTATATGATAAAAGTTATTTTCACTGTCCACTCAGAGCATTCAGACCATTTTGAGTGATTGTATAGTCAGTACAGTTAAGAAGCTAGCCAGTAATTTCAAAAACCTGTGACTATTTTTCTTAATTTCTTTTTTCTTCAATGAATCAATTGATTTCGCATGTATAGCCACAGCCTCAATGACATATTGCTATATGAAGGTGATTATACATTCTGACAATTTAGTAACTAAATATTGTAAATATAGTAGACTAAATATTGTACTCCAATGTTTGAAGGCCCTAGGCCAGCAGCAGGCAAAATTGTAAAGTAGGTAAAACTCATTCTTGGGGACTTTGGGGCTTTCCTACTTTTCTTTCCTTCTGTTTTTGGATAGTAGGACCTTGACCTATCCTTCACTTCTATTTTCCCTCACATCTCAGTCGAAAAGCCATCCCTTACTACTCCATCTTAGCTTCAGAGAGAGAAGTAGCTAGATGACCAAGAGACACAAAATTATTAAAACTTAATAAGGGTTCTGACAGGAGTATTTCTATTCTAAAAGAGGATGACCACCTAGGAGGTAACACCTCATCTTGAAGTAACATTTCCCTGTTGGCAGAGTTATGGATCTATGGCTGATGGGTGTTGGAGTTTCCTCTCATCATGCTGCATTGATGACCACCTATTCTGACACACTGGCTCCACATTTAGCTTTCAAAGAAAGGGCTAGAAAAAAAAATTAGAGATAATGTTGCTAGTACATGAATCACTCAGTAAAGTTTTCACATGAAGAAAAGTGCTTCGCTCAGTCTGAGAGAAAGAGAGAGAAGAAATTTCTAGCCATTGTCAGTCAGTTTGGTTAGCATACAAAGATTTCTTAACAACTTAGCCTCCATAGCCATGTTAAAGTTTAAAGAGCAACTTCTTGGAATGATCTGAGAATGTTTATCTTGGTGTTTTAAGAGCCAGTTATTCTTATCCTAGCTGAGTTAGAAGGGAATCTGCATTCTATCAGTCTGCTCTGTCAAGCAGTGAAAAAGAAAGGTGGGGCTTCCCTGGTGGCGCAGTGGTTGAGAGTCCGCCTGCCGATGCAGAACCCCGGTCCGGGAAGATCCCACATGCTGCGTACCACAAAAAAAAAAAAAAAAAAAGAAAGGTGAACCACTCAACTAATACTGAGGTATACACACACACACACACACCAGAGAACATCAGATTTTACTTTTTAAGATATTTTCATTCTTTCTAAAGTGAAATACCTACAAAGCCTGTACTTTATGATACTAATATATCTGCCTCCAAATGTCAGTAACTTTTAATCAATTCTGACAATATATAATTCAGGGAAGTTCATTTAAAAATTATTACCCCACACAATCTACCTAGCTTATCAAGAAACAAATATTATTAAAACCCATTGTTTTCTGGAAAGAATCACTTTGTGTAATGAAGTACTGTTCTGACCTGTAGGAGTTCCAGAACAGAGGTCCAATATGTTTTAAATTTAAAAGTATATGTTTAGTTTAAGCTGTGAAAGAGTTTCAAAATACAGATAGTAGTTCTGTGTACAAGCATGACTGAGTAAATGTCGATGGCTAGCTGGCATATTATTTTATTTTGGTTTAGAATCTTAGTGTTCTTTTAAACATTCTTAAAACGTACTGAAGTTTTTTTCTATTTCCTTCCTATGGTGATAATTCATTTTTCATTTAGGAACAATATGCTAAATAAAATTATTTTATTACTGGCAGTAAGTCCTTAAGACCATCCACTGATATCAATAGCTAGGATATAAAGAAACCATCAAAAATATCTCAGTGCCAAAAAAATGTTGAGGTAAGGGAACAGAGACTTCTCTCGTAGGTTTATTTCTACTTCACTGGTATAGTGAGTGCATCAGAGTCACCTGAGAAAGGTCTTTATCAAGCCACGCCCCAAAATTCATCAGTGACTTTTCTTGGGAAAATGTTATCCTTCTCTATGCCTATTCTTTCCTCTGCTTTTTGTATAATTGGTCAAAATCTCTGCTTAAATTATCTTCCTGTACTAGGAATGTTAAAAGTGGTTTTTCTTCTGATTCTTTAGGCTTTCCAAATGTATTTCCATCTCGTAGGACTTAGTGGGATATGGCTTCAAATGGATAAGGCTGAAGAACAGCCTTAATCACAGACTCCTGCCTCAGAAATACAAAAGAATAGTGTGTGGCCCAAACTGAACCCTCTTCTCTAAGAAGAGATCAAGAGAGAATACTGCAAATGGGAGTTAGATATTAAGAACTTCCTGGCTATAACAGAAGTCATTATAAAGAAAGATTATAGATTCTCAAATTCTAGGCATTGCCCATCATTTTTCTTCAAAGTAGCATTTTTCAAAGTAATAGGTGTAATTTGAGTAAAAGTTTCCTTGATCAAATAGTTTTGGAAGTGCTGGGTTGTCGCCAGATTTCTCAGAGCTTTTAATATACTAATATCCTAATATACTTTGTAAACACCCAAGACAGATATGGTATTTCCCAACCCAGAGTCCTTTAACATAGAGTGTTTTAGGAACCAACAGATGGAAAGATTAGAGCACTTTAGGAGCCAATACTTCAAAGAAAAATTGTAGGCAATTCCTTAAATTTTAGGAGTATATTTGAGAACCTCTCATGGTTTCTTCTCTCATATGATTCTCTGTCTCTTTTGCTGGTGCTTCTGAATGACTCCGTCAGGTCTCCCTTTTAAAACACTTGGTTACTATATTTTAGAGCAAGATCTAATCAGATCAATAGACTCTAGAGAATCCCTTGGTTTTTGTCCCCTCATTCAAAATTAAAAGGTTTCTCCTCTTGCCTAACTTCTAGGCACTTGTCACAGTTTTACACAGATCATGCAATATCATTAGTACTTGTTTTAAGGGCTACAGAAAGGCTATGGGATTAGGAAATCAAAAGTTAATGAAGCAAATATGAGGTGAAGTTTAAGACATATATGATAGGACAGATGGACAGACTCTAAAAAGAGAATTAAAAGTGGAAGAGAAGGTATAACTAATTGTATAGGAGAGGACTATTGGAGGCGAGGAAAATTAGTGAGAGATGAATTGAAAACAGAATCCAAGAAAGCGAGGGGGGAGAAGACACATGAAAGAAGCTACAGAGATCAACATTCTGGCCATTTTGGTACAACCATAGGACTGGGAAGAAACAGATGGATGGATCTGGTACAACAGTCCCCCTTTTTTAAAAAAAAAAAATGTATTTATTTATTTATTTACTTTGGCTGCACTGGGTCTTAGTTGCGGCACACAGGATCTTCGTTGGGGCATGTGGGCTTCTTAGTTTCGGCATGCGGACTCCTATTTGCAGGATGCGGACTTCTTAGTTGTAGTGTGCGGGCTTCATAGTTGTGGCATGTGGACTTCTTAGTTGCAGCATGCGGACTTCTTAGTTGCAGCATGTGGATCTTAGTTGTCGCATGCAGACTTCTTAGTTGCAGCAATGCAAACTCTTAGTTGCAGCATGCGAATTCTTAGTTGCAGCATGCATGCAGGATCTAGTTCCCTGACCAGAGATTGAACCCCAGCCCCCTGCATTGGGAGCATGGAGTCTTTTTTTTTTTAATAAATTTATTTATTTGTTTTATACTTGGCTGTGCTGGGTCTTCATTGCTGCATGTGGGCGTTCTCTAGTTGCGGTGATGGGGGCTATTCTTTGTTGTGGTGTGTGGGCTTCTTATTGCAGTGGCTTCTCTTGTTGCAGAGCACAGGCTCTAGGCACGAGGGCTTCAGTAGTTGTGGCACGCAGGCTCAGTAGTTGCGGCTCACGCGCTCTAGAGTGCAGGCTCTATAGTTGTGACGCACAGGCTTAGTTACTCGGCAGCATGTGGGATCTTCCCGGACCAGGGCTTGAACTTGTATCCCCTACATTGGCAGGCAGATTCTTAACCACTGTGCCTCCAGGGAAGTCCGGGAGCTTGCAGTCTTACCCACTGGACCACCAGGGAAGTCCCAACAGTCTCATTTGTAAAATGATAGAATTAATGTCCAGAGAGTCTTTGACTTGCCCCAGGCCTTATCATTTGTTAGTGGTTTGCATAAGAGCCTAATTCTCTTAACTCCTCTGTTCAGTGCTCTTTCTGCTGCATCAGGCCTCCTGGCATGGTTGAAAAGAGTTTTACTGGCACATTGTGTAGTTTCTATCCTGAAAAATATTCTGTTTGCATACAACCCCACCCCCACTCCCATCTCTGTAGATCCAAATTAATTACTGTGTCTGCTCAAACCATTATTTTTCGGCTATATTCAGAAACAAAAGGAGAAATAGCTTTACACAATAGAAGCAGTACTGATAACTGACAGCAAACACTTGTGGCTGCAATGACAATCAATTCTCCCCTCCATGCAGTACTCAGTGACTACACTGCTACACTTAGTAACAGGAATGAACCCAGCCCGCTGCAGTGGCGAAATTTATATGAAGTCTTTTGCCTTGTTAGACAAGGAGAGATGTTGGGTATTAGGCAAAGCTACAAGCAAATACTGCCTATGGTGTCGTAAAGTTACAAAAGAACTGTGAAGTAGTTTTCCTTTTTTTCCTAGAGAAACTGAAATCAATCAGGATTATGATTTATGTGTGGAAATCTATGCATTTGTTTAGATTAACTGTATACCAGGCACTAGATGCAAAAATAGATATAAAAATAAATATGATATAGTCTCACATTCAAGGTCCATGCTGTCTCTATACTGGGTAGAGTACAGACTATATTGCTATAACAGAGACTGACCAAATATATTACCTTAAATAATACAGAACTTTGTTTCTCTCTCCCCATGTTAATAGTCCAGAGTGAGCAGTTCTGGACTATCCAGGTGGCTGTGCCTCAACATCAGTTTCCAGGGTTTTCTAGTCATTGCCATTTCCTAACAAGCAAGAAGGAGAAAGAGGAAGCCTAGGGCAAATGGCGTCTTCAAGCAGATGAACGTCAGACTGCACACATAACTTATCATGTCCCATCGATCCAAACTTAGTGATATGCCAAAACTAACTGTAAGAAAGCTGGGGAATATAGTTTCTATATGAGTTGCTATGTACAAGCTAAAACTCATGGAGTTCTATTACTAAAGGAAGACAGGGAGAATAGACACTGGGGGACAATTAGAGATCTTTCTCACAGACTCACAGCAAAGAAAGATAATAAATAATTGGAATAAAGGCTAGTAAGTACTAAAATAAGTTCTGGTGGCAGAACAAAGGGAGGAATTGTCATCTGTGTGTAGGGTTAGGGCTAGTTTCAGAGGATGTATCAGAAAGAACGTGGTCCTTGATGCTGGGACATGAAGGATATGTCAGTAGTAAGAGAAATAACAATAGGAAATAATAACAATTAAAAAAGAAGTAACTTCCAGTAATGATAGCAGATTGAACACCTTTGCCTATTTTAGCTTTTTTTCCTGAAACCTCACTAAAGTGACAATAGTTTTGTTTTTTAACCATAAATCCTAGCAAGGAGAATAGGTAAGGAGACAATAGCAAAAGAATTTTGGAAGTAAGAAAGCAGATGGAGGAATGGTAAATGAATTAGCAGATTAAAGAAAATGGGCTTCTAAGCTAGGGGTGGAAAAAGCTAAAGACCAAACCAGTATATATCATTGAATCCCCTAAAGATTCAGGAAATGGTGACACCAGATACTTCTGAAGTGGGAATGCTAAAATAAGGATCATTGATTGTCAGTCTGTTTAAGAAAGACTGGATCCTCACATCCCCTCCACCATTCCACACACCAGGTGACTTCCTCTCCCCCCACATTAGCAAAAAACTAGAAATTTATTCTTTGAAAAGAGTTAAACATAGAGTCTCTTACTGGAAGCATCAGGCATAATTGAGGTTGGGGTCCCTTATTAAAAGTAAGGGCTTTAAGTGAATGTATGCATGTTGTATGCTAAGACTGTCTAGCCCTCTTCCCCATCTTAGCTCCCAGAATGCTAGTAATCAGACCTTCACCCTTCAAACAGGACATTGGTGAAATCATTTCTGACAAATCTGACCAGGCCAAGAAGAAAGACTTAAGAGGCCAACATTAGAGTTTCCTCAACTAAATGATCCAGCCTGATCATCTTATGAGTGAGGCTTTTAGTCTCAATGAAAGATTACAAGAAATACTAGGAAATCTGTAACATGAAACCTAGAGACCAAAATAAACAGAAACCAAAAGCAACCAGAAAAACAAAGTTAATAAGGGAGAAGGGAATGTTTAAAAAAACAACCCCCCCCAAAAAACCCTGTCCTTAATCTTCTCAGAGGAATAGTGGGCAAGTATTTAAATCATAAAAGAAGAACAAGATACTATTTTTTCAAAAGAATATTCTGAGAACAAAAGAGCTTTTGGAAACACAATAGAAAAAAATAAAACAATATAAAGTTGGGGAAATCTCTCAAAAAGTAGGACAAAGACTTAGAAAATAGGAAATATATATATATTTTTTAAATTAGAGGACTAGTCCAAAAGGTTCAATAAAAAAGTAACAGGCATTCTAGAAAAATGGAGCAGAAAAAACAGAGGGGAGAAATCATCAGTGAAGCAATTCAAAAAAATTTCCTAGATGTAGGGAGGGACCTGAGTTTTCAGATTGGAAGGGTCCAGCACAATAGATGAAAGTAGACACATTCTAAGGGACATCGTCGTGGAATTCTAAACACTGGGGCCACAGAGAAGTTCCTACAAACTTCTGGGGTGGGGTGGGGGAGGGACATGTATAAAAGGTCACATAAAAAAGATCTGGAATCAGATTGACTTCAGCCTTCCCGAAAACAACAGTTGAAGCTAGAAGGCAATGGAGAGACTTCAAAATTCTGAAAGGATTTTATATCTGACCAAACTGTCATTCAACTGTGAAAGCAGAATAAAAACATGCAAGACTTCAAAATATTACCTCATGCATCTTTTGTTTTCCCTCATGAATCTTTTTTAGGAAGCTACTTGAGGATGTGCTCTATATACACACACACAGACACAGACAAACACATAATGTGCATAAAAGAATAAACCAAGAATGAAGACATGGGCTCTGAGGAACAGGAGATTTACCCCTGAAGAAAAGCAAAGGAAATGCCCAAGAAAATGGTGAAGGGAGATCATAGGATGCTCTCTCTGCCACAGATACCAAGGACAACCAGGCCCGATTGGAGCAGGGCAGAAGATTGTAAGAGAGACCTCCTCAGGAAGATGAAATTGACAGAAAAGCTAACAGGAATGAACTTTTTAAAAAATGGCAACTGGCAGAGTTTGGGGTTAGGTTATTAAGGACTACTTGGAAAATTCAGCAAAAAGAAAAAGAAAGGAATAAAAAGATGTGGTAGAGAGTGCTAACTCATATCTGATGCTTCTTTTCTTCTGGACACACGGGAGGAATATATTTCCCTTCCCTCTTGACTAAGAATCATTTGACTAATTCTAACTAGTGAATTTGAGCAGAACTCACATGTGGTAGTTTTAAAATACAGCCCAGGTTTTTTAACGTTCTTCCTATCAAGAGGTGGGTTGTTTCTTACTATAGCATGGCCTGGCCTATCTTGATTAATATGCAAGATAATTATTAACTCTAAGGAAAAGAAATCAGTTTATTCCAGGGCTCAGCATTGAAAAGTATACATGGTCAGAATAACACAAATGCCAAGAAATGATCTTCCTAAAATTATGATATAACAGTACAGTTTTGGCAAGTTTGGGGAATAGGAAAAATAAGAATGTGTGGTAAGTGCACAGGTAACTTTGATGAAAACACAAACTTAGAAAAAGAATGAAAAAGAAGGACAGTCTATTCAAATGACTTGAAAATAAAAGCTGCATAATTTCAGACATAGAATGAAATGAGAAAAGGATAAACACCAATATAAATTATAAATGTGGAGAGATATACAAATCACATGAAATGAAGCAATATTGAGAAAGTTGTATGGAAACATAAGTCACAAAAATGGTAGGAGGATTATAACCCAAGAAAAAATGTTCTTTAATTATGTTAAATCACATAATATATTATGTTGTATGGAAAATAAAATAATCATGAGAAGCTGGTCATCATCTCATTTTTGTTCTGCAAAAGGATGCCAGAAAGTGTCAGAATAAGTGCTAAAATCTTTTATACATTTTCTGGTACCATACCAAATAGCAAATAAGCATCCTTCATTATCATCTTACAGACAAATAGTGAAGCTAGAAACATTTCTCATTAATTTCTAAATTATTTGGATTTTCACATTAACTTGTTCTGCCTTCCAGAATCCACTACAAAATACAATTTGAATTACTACCAATTTAAATACAGTAGTTCTTTAGAAAAAGTGGATGGTTTCACCTTTATATTTACAGTGTGCACTGTTATTCAGCCCACTTCTCTTTTTGTTATTTAGCCCATTTCATGAATCCCTACTATAAATATCCAAAGGAGATAAGCTTTTTTGTATTTCCCTCTGTTATTCTCCCATTTGCTTAGCATTTGCATGCTGCCTGGGTACAGTCTTACAGAGTCTGAACTTATTAATTCAGTTGTTTATTTATTTACAACTCTCAGTAGGCCTCATGCATGCCCAATTCTGTTTTAGACACTAGGGATACAGCGTTCCGAAAAAAGTGACAAAAATTCTTGCTCTCATGGAGCTTATCTTCTAATGGGGGGAGATGGGCTATAACCAAATAAGTTGGAAAAATTATATAGGACGTTAGAATGTGTTAACTATAGAGGAAAATAGAAGATAAAAGGTGAATAGAGCATGCTGGGGGTGATAACAAGGCCTCACTATCATATAATGATGACCTGTGGTAAAAGAAAAATAAAAGATGGTCACGGGGGAATTGATTCACGTATTCAAAGACAGAATACGGCCATTAGGTCCTGTCAGTATTACATATAGCCTCCACAACCACAGACTTGATTTTTGATGGAAAGACCCTGGAATTACACATAGAGAATTTTAATGTTTGTATGTATGAAAAAAGATATTCTAAGTTATAAGCCCCAAGTTTTAGAAGGCAAAGGCAGGGACTGTTAGAGTCAGTAATAATACAAGGAGCGGGGAGACTTGTGTTTTAGTTTCTCGAAAGCAGTTCTAAGGGCCCGGATTACAAGGCAAGTGAAGCAGGTAAATAAAGCATCAACACAGTGACTATTCCCAGAAGGGCAGTAGGAATGTAATGTCATGGTGAAAAAAGGCACTCATAAGGCTAATGCATTCATAGGCTGCTTGCTACCAGCAGCCTTTGTCATCAAAGTACTTCCATCTTCTAAATACCTATTTGGCAATTGGCAAAGCCACAAGAAGGGCATTTCCAGTGGACCATCTGGCTCATTTTACCCAGGTAAGTCAGCAAGTTCTCTATGTTTTGTTGCTTTTTTAAGAGAGCAGTGCACATCCTATAAAGTTCATAATAATAACATCTAAGATCTCATTCACATTTTTTGGTTGCATTGCCCATATATTAAGTAATTCTTTATAAAATGTAAGCCAATTCAGTGCTCTCAATTTCACTTGTCTATATATTATTTCAGGAAAAAAAATTAGAAAAATTAAACAGTTTAAAATGTTTACATAAACAAGGCAACCATTTTTCTTTTCTATTCTAAAGCGAATATACATGTAAGAATAAACTTTGAGATGAATGGATAAAGAAAATGTGTTATATACATACAGTTGAAAATTATTCAGCCATAAAAAAAGAAGGAAATCCTGTCATATGCTACAACATGGATGAATCTTGGGGATGTTATGCTAAGTGAAATTGAGACAGGAGGGAAGTGGGCACACACTTTAAAGATCACAACCTTTAAAAGAATGACATTGACTATACAACATAAACTGGCTAGATCCAACCTAGGCCCAAGATGGCAGAAGATTTGACTTCCAGTAGACCTTGAGCCTCATTATATGCTCATTGTAATGCCTTAGCATGCTAAACAACACACCCACAGGTGCCATGACAGTTCCGAGGCTGACCATAAAAGGCCAAAAAGTGGGCAGTGGTCCAATTCTTGGAAATCCCTGCCGCTTCCCCAAAAGAGTTGGAATAATCCTACCACTCGTTAGGCTATGCAATTACCCAACCCATAAAAACTAACCACTCCATATTTCAGGGCCTTGTGCCTTTTGAGATGGCCCACACTCTGCCTATATAGTGTGTATCTCCCAGAATAAACTTGCTTTCACTTTACTATGGCTCGCTCTTGAATTCTTTCCTGCACAAAGCCAAGGACCCTTACGTGGTGGCCTGTCCCAGGGACTCACCTGAGACCTGGGACAGGACTGTCCTCTCGCTCCCCATTTTCCTGCAACAAAATAAGCCGATCACAGAGGGGCAAATACTGCATGATTTCACTTATATGAGGTAACTACAGTAGTCAGACTCAGAAGCAGAAAGTAGAATGGTGGCTGCTTGGGGCTGGGGGGAGAGTAGGAAATGAGTTGCTGATCAATGGGAATGGGAGTATCAGTCATGCAGAATGAAAAAGTTCTAGAGATCTGTGGTACAACATTGTGCTTATAGTTAATAATACTGTATACTTAAAAATTGTTCAGAGGGTAAATCTCATCTGTTTTTTACCACAATTTTTTTAAATGAAGGAATTTTGGCTTCATAAAGCTATGTTGAAATTTATAAAATGTTTGCGACTTTGTTTTGTATCATTCTTTTCCTACAAAATATCTGTAGCCTCTATCAATCAGGTCTTTGGTTGCCAGCAACAAAACCAACTTGAGGACATTAATCAAAAACGAAAGTTACTGGAAGCATGTCTGCGTGCCAGAGACTTGACAGGATAGCTGGAGGGACCAGGCATGAAATGAACCAAAAGATCCCAGAAGTTCTGGGCAGCAAGGACTGCAGGAGGCCAGTGTGGTCCCCATTGATACTGTTGCCCCTTTTTTGCCTGTTCACCCACTGCCATAAGAAGCCCCAAATGGACAATTGGCAGTCTCAGCTACTAATTCAATAGAAGCATCACGAGGTTCTCTAGTGAAAGCATTTCTCCCTTGGATACTAAAACCTTTATATCAGCAGAGTCACAGGAATTAGAAGCAACAAAAAATTTTAGTGACTCATTAAGTGTAATTGCAAGAGGTACCATCACCCCACTTTTACCCTTTGTTTCCCATACCAGAGCATCTATTCATGGGGAAAAAAACACCACCTACTGTATTACTCACTAGCTTAGAACGTATACATCCTGAAGAATCATGCTAAAATCTTACAGGGTGTCAACTCCTGGACATGAGCATAACTAAATCTTTTTTTTTTAATTGAAGTATAGTTGATTTACAATGTTGTGTTAGTTTCAGGAGTACAGCAAGGTGTTTCAGTTTTATATATATGTATATATTCTTTTTCAGATTCTTTTCCATTAGAGGTTATTGTAATACATATTGAATATAGTTCCCTGTGCTATACAGTAGGTCCTTGTTGTTTATATATTATATATATGTGTGTGTGTGTGTATCTGTTAACATGACTGAATCTTAATAACCCTTTCCACAGTTTTATAGGTATATGCCTCTAGGTGATAGTGACATAAGATCAACAAATCCTATGGCATCAGCCCATTTCTTCCTCTGTTAACTGAAACCTTTGGTCTATAGCAAAGTGTGGGATACCATGACTTTGTATAAGGTATTCCATAAGTTCATGGATGGTGGTGCTAGCATGGCTTGAGTCCACGTTAAATGTCTATTACAGTGAGGACATATCAGTGTCTCCTCTGTGATGGTTTTCCCAGAGTAAGGTACCATATCCAAGGTGTCAGTAACTGCTGGAAAATTGGGTATTAAGCAGTGACGGTTGAGGCAAGAGAAAGTCTCTGCTCAGCCCAGTCCCAGCCTCCTACCATGATTACTGTGAGTCCAAACTGGGATAAAAATACTGACTGATGACTATAGAACAGAACATTTTGTTTCACCAATTATTAGGAACTCTTTCAAACAGGGGGCTTTTGGTGAGTATTCACATAGGATACAGTATTTGCATACTCAAGACCCACCTACACATGCCAAACCTCCTTAGTATCAGTCTTCTGATTTTGTTTTTTCCAACATTCCAAACCCTTAGCCTCTGCTCGTGTATTGGTGTAGATCCTTAACCTTCATCTCGCCATCTCTTCCTCTGGAAAAAGTACCACTAAAAGTTCCACAAATGGAAGGATTTCTCTTTTCCACTATTGAGTGGAGTAGACTGATGCCAGCATTATTATTTAGAGCCATCTGTAAGGCAGACTTGAATTTTTTTTCCCCTTTAACTATAGGGAAATCCACATAAGGCCATAGGTTGTGAGGGTGCTGCAGAAGTAGATATGCTGGGTGTGTGAGCCTTGTTACTCTGGGTCCCCTCAGGTCCCACCCCTATTCCTGCCTATATATATGACTTCTGCTTGATGACAAAGTTCCCGCCTGGTGAATCAGAGAACATATTTCTTGATGAGCACTCAGATGATGTTCAGGTGTCTAGTCTCAAAGCCAGGTTTTAAGCCAAGAACCATTTCTCAACAGTGTAATAGCTCATGACAAAGAGGACATGTCTGTATTCTAAAATGTCACACCTGTAATTGTCCAGTGGAACTTTTCCCAGGCTTTCTTTAAATCATTTATTCATTCAGTGAGACTTTCAAAGCCCAGAAGGAAATAGATATAAAATAACATGCAAAAGATGTTGTTGCTTATAAAGAATTGTTACTCATCATTCTTTGCAACTCTTGGATTCTTTACAGGGAGGCCTATCTACCTTGTTCTTTTAGGGTCTGTTCCCTGCCTCCTTAAAATACCTTCAAGACCTTCTGAAGACCTAAGTGTCTCGACCCAAGAGAGGAAGTTCCAGAGAAAGATAGATGTTCCCTCATCATCTCTGTAAGACCTGCCTTTCAAGTTCCATTTTTCAGTCTTGAAGGCCTGTCTCTTCCCCTAAATAACTGACAGCAGGGATGCCCAGTTGTTTTAGGGGAAACCCTGCCTTTTAGGACAACTAATTATGAATCTGAAGGCTAACCATTATCAGAATTCTAAATCTAATATCCAGACACAAACTGGAGATCAAATTATTATATAGAAAAAGGCAGATGTCCTATTAAGACCTTTTATTCCGATTAATTATTAATAAGGGCTGTTTTATAGAATATGTTACATATACTTTGCTATAATTTTATTCTATAGAATGATTTGGCAACTGTGTTCCAAATATGTTTTCAAAATTAAATACAAAGTGCTAGAAAATATGGTATTTCCTACATGCCTCTGCCTAATAGACAAACATTTCAATGTTGAATTTTTAAACACAAAAGCATGTTGTTTTAAATTATACTAATGGTAAATTAATTGCAGGGGGTGGGTGGTAATTCAGACTTGGTGCTGAGTAAATGAAAGCTTTCAGTCTAATAACAGCCTTAATTAGGTTTCTCTTAAGACACTGCACATCTGTCTAAATTCACACATATATAGATGAGTAGCAAAACAATAACAAATCAATTATCCCTCAAAATTAAAAAAACAGCAACAACTTAAATGAACTGCATTATTTGTAGCCTGCCAGTGATAGTGGGAGATTTTTTCTTACTGTCAACAACTGTACGGTACAGTAGTCCTTGAGAGAGGTTGTTTTTTTAAGTAGTCGCTTGAGAACCTCTCTACCATGAATTCTGAGGAGAAGGGGAAGCAGGAGATATGGAAACTTTCTTCAACAAGTAGTACTTGTGGTATCAGGTCACTAAACTGAGCTGTGATTTCAGCAATAAGGATAAAGAAGGTATGTAAAAGTTGGAGAGTACCAAATAACACACTGGCCCTACACAAAGATCTTTGGTGCCTCAGGCAAGTAACAGATGAACTTGCTTAAGGATGATCTCAATGCTTAAGATCACTGACAACTTGGGATAATTCCCTGGCGGTCCACTGGTTAGGACTCTGCAATTCCACTGCAGGGGGCCCCGGGTTTGATCCCTGGTCAGGAAACTAAGACCCCGCAAGCCACGCGGCGTGACCAAAAAAAACAAGATCACTGACAACTTGGAAGCTGAGACACATATGTGATTTCTGGCTAATACAACATTTAACACTTTCCCTCTCTGATAAGATTAATTAATCCAATATAGCAAATATTAAATTACATCCATCATTTGCCAGGAAGTTCTTAGATACATAGAATATGTTTAACCCTAAAGGAGCTTTGAATTGAGTAGGAGACATACCAACAAACCCAATCAGCACATTATGAAAATTGATATAATGGCGGTATGCCAAAGGTTCAATGGAATTATAAGAGAGAGAAGTGCCTAAGAGAGGTAGAGGGGGAGAAGACAGTGACAGGGAAGGCTTCTTATATGACAGGATTTTTGAACTGACTCAAAGAAGAAATAGGAGTTTGCTGGCAAAAAAAAAGGGTAGAAGACATTCTAGGTAGAGAAGACAACATATGTAAAGGCAAAAATATAAAACAGTATAGCCTTGGCCCCTTGCCTCATGATTCAGTCAGGAAACAAATGGCACACTTGAAAGGTTAACTGAAAAGAGTTTAATGTAGTGACTTTCCAGAAATGCGGGCAAGGTCAAGGGCACCAATAAAGGATGGTGATGCATTCAGTAATAGCAACAGTGGGAAGCCATTAACGACCTGGCCAGATGGGGCAAGGAAAGGAAATGAGATTGCCAGAACCTGGTGAAAGCCATAGCCATGGGAGAGGGGCTACCCAACAGGAACCTTGATCAGAAGAGCCTAGATCGGTAGAGGCAAACAATCATAAGTACGCACATCTCAGATTCATATCCCACGTCTGAACAATTTCCTGTTTCTTGAATAGGTATAGCCCAGGACGAAACCTGTAACTGATATAACAAGTTTGCCCTTGTTTCTTCTTCCTTAACTGACATAAAGAGGAGCCTGTTGATTTAAATGATAGGGAGAGATTCTTAAGATCTGGTCTGCTGTGTAACCTCTGCCCCACACCAAATCTTTTTGTGTGCCTACTTTTAACCACAGTAATGTAATAATTATTCTATCAGATATTTTAAAATAAAAACAAGTAATTCTGAGTGTGAGATGACATGTAAGTGCTTATTTGTCTATTTTTAAATATCTAATGTCAGTGGATGAAACTGGCTTGCATATTAGTTTCATAGAATTTTTTTGTTCACTTTGACACTTCATATTTGACTTATAAACTCTAGTTAAATCACATTAATTACAACCTTTTTTTCTATTTATTTTTCAGATCAATAACTCGATCTTATTACCGCAACTCGGTTGGTGGATTTTTAGTATTTGACATTACTAACCGACGATCTTTTGAACATGTGAAAGATTGGCTAGAAGAAGCAAAAATGCGTGTACATCCATTTCAGATTGTATTTCTGCTAGTGGGACATAAATGTGATTTAGCTTCACAACGTCAAGTTACAAGGGAAGAAGCTGAAAGACTGTCAGCAGACTGTGGTATGAAGTATATAGAAACCTCAGCAAAAGATGCTACAAATGTTGAGGAATCCTTCACTATCTTGACAAGAGACATATATGAGCTTATTAAAAGGGGAGAAATTTGTATTCAGGATGGCTGGGAAGGGGTTAGAAGTGGTTTCGTTCCAAATACTGTGCATTCTTCTGAGGAAGCAGTAAAACCCAGGAAAGAGTGCTTCTGCTGACTTCATACATGCCAAAGAACTAAGAACAGATTGGGTGTCATTTCAGGATAAATACCGACATTAACAACAGAATGATGTGATGAAAGCATTTTAAAAAGTTATAAACCCATGCTAACACTATTTTGTAAGGTATTTGATTCAGAGCAATATGGTTACTTGTTAAACTACCAGATTGGTATTTTGCTAAATTATCAAGCAAAGCAGACGACTTTTTCTGGAAACTGGAGTATCTACATAATTGCCTCCATTCTCACTTTGTTAGCATATAACTGACCATAATATCCAAATATGTCAATATTACTCATTTTTCTTGACAGTTTGAAATGGATGTTTTGTGCATATATAATCTGATTGAAAAGATTTTACCAGGAATTACATTCTCTAGTGTTAATTAATTAATATTAAATAGTAAAGTGGATTTAAAAGTGTACTGTTTACTTACAAAGTAAACAATCACAGAGTTAGTAACTAGGCCTAAAATAACAATTCCTTGTTTAAGGTACCAGGTTTTTAACCATTCTCTGAAATATTTATTCTCCCTTAATTTTGCCTGAACATGAGAAGATAAGTTTTATATTAATTTTTGTTCTCTGATTTATTGCTCCTGAAAATTTTATGTTTTATAATGATATCTAAGGATCCAAGCAAAAGGTTTTATTGCAAATATTTGTGAAAATAAAAACGAAGGATCACTATCAGCAAATGTTTTGTTGTTATAGTATACTGTCCTTATTTAGACAAGAAAAACTTAGCCATTTTGTCCAGATTTTCAAATGTGTTGGTATAAAGCTAGCATAGTATTCTTTTGTAATTAAAAAAAAAATTCTCTCTGTTTTATAGCTAGTCCCATCTCTATCATATTTGCCAAATATTGCTTATTTTACTGGTCTTTCTAAAAGAACGTTTTGGTTTTATTTGTCAAGTTTACTGCTTTTCTCCTCTATTTTTGACTTTTCTCTTGATTAATTTTGTCCTTCCACTCTTTTGGATTTACCTTGTTCTTTTTCTATGTCTACTGTCCATTTCCTGTAGCTTCAAGAGCCATTTTCAACAATTCAACGAGCTCTGCTGGTTGTGTCATGGTCACTTCATCATATGCCGTTAAAACTTAATCTCATACACTGGGTGAAGACTCAGCAGTCTTATTTTGCTTTCAAAATTGTTCTATGGCCTTAGATCCTTCTTCTTCTCTAAATTACCACTATCATCAGGGAAAATTCTACTGGGCCTCATGCTGCTTATAAGGCTTGCCTTTCCTGCAGTTTCATAATAAAAGAAAAAACATTTCCACCATTTTTTTTGATGTTGATCGAAAATTTAGCAACACTTCTTTGCACTGTATTCAAATCCCGAAATATAAGCAAGCCTTCATGCATACGGGCCCACTGAAATGTCATAATTTTAAACTATGTATGACCTTGAACAATGTCCTTTCCAAATACTCTATGCTCCCCCTTTCTTCCTAGGTGTTCAGACTTTTTCATTCCTACAACATCTTTTACACATGGTCAATTTGTGTCATAAGCTCTTCCTCCCTTCCACTTCTGAGTATATATCCAAAGGAAACATCATCATTATTTGAAGAGATATCTGTACTCCCATGTTCATTGTAGCATTATTCACAAGAGCCAAGGTATGGAAACAATCTAAGTGTCCATAGTAGATTATTGGATAAGGAAAATATGGTATATATATGCAATGGAATATTCTTCAACCTTAAAAAAGAAGAAAATCCTATCATTTAAGACAACATGGATAAAACTGGAGGACAGTATGCTAAGTGAAATAAGACAAAGACAAATAGTGCATGATGTCACTTATATGTGGACTCTAAAAAAATAACTAAATAAATCAACTCTTCTTCCCTGGACATTTTCCTCAGCAGAAGCTAGCAGCCTCTACTATGAGTCTCATCTTTTTTTTATTGTTTGTACAAGATCACAACCCCAGGGAACCTATGTATTTACGGATGTATATCTAGATTATAGTGTACTGTTATTCGTTTTCTTTGCAATTCATTCCTTCCACTTCTGGCATCAGAACCTCATTTTTCCTTTGGAGAAGTCCTTGTGATTCAGGTAGGCGGTGTGTCTCCTCCCAAGGCTGTGTGACTTGGGCCTGGCTAGACACAGTGTTTTACATATACTCCATATGTCTTATGTACTTATTTCTCTATTTTCCATGCTTTTCCCTCAAAATTTTAGTGTATTTTTTAATTGACATTTGTAATACTTTATTTTGTTTGACTAAGGTACTGTTAAACTGATCTTCTGAGTGCTTAATTTCAGCTTTTTTAATTCTAGAATTTTCCTTTGGTTGCATTTCACAGATAATTTTTGCTTAAATTGCATATGTTGTCCTTTTTGAATACATTAATCATAATTTTAAATAATAGTTTCATTGAGATATAATTTACTTTCCATATTATTTAAAGTGTACAATTTAATGTGTTATGCATCTACCACCACAATCAATTGTAAAACTTTCATCCACCCCCCCAAAGAAAAAGAATCTATTATAAGTCACTCACTCCCCCACTTCTCCAAACCCTAGGCAGCCACTAATATACTTTGTCTCTACAGATTTGCCTAATCTGGACATTACATACAAATGGAATCATACAATTACTTAGCATGTTTTCAAGGTTCATCCATGTTGTAGCATGTATCAGTACTTGATTTCTTTTTATGGCTGAATAATATTCCATGGTGTGGATATTACTGTGTTTCATTTATCCATTCACAGTAAATGGCCATTTGGGTTAGTTCCACTTTGGGGCTCTTAAGAATAATGCTGCTGTGGTTGGATTTACGTGCAAGTTTTGTATGCAGGTCTAGATTTGTTTTTTAAATTTACAGACTATTTTGGAGCAGTTTCTGGTTTACAGAAAAATTAAGAAGAAAGGAGAGAGTTCTCATACCTCCTTACCTCTCTACCCAGTTTCCCCTATTACTAACATCTTAAATTAGCTTAATATATTTGTTATAGTTAATGAACCAATATTGATACATTATTACTAACTAATGTCCATGCTTTACTTTAGACTTCACTCTTTGTTTCGTACATTATGTGATTTTTGACAAATGTTCAATAACCTGTATCTACCATTACAGAACCACACACAGGAATTTCTCTGCCATTAAAATTCTGGGCTTCCCCATCCTTTTCTCCCTCCCCACAACCTCTGGCAACCACTGATCTTTTGATTGTCTCCACACTTTGCCTTTTCCTAAATTTCAAATAGCTGCAGTCATATAATATGCACGTAGCCTTTGCAGATTGGCTTTTTTTCACTTAGCAATATGCATTTAAGCTTCTTCCATGTCTTTTCATGGCTTCATAGCCTTTTCTTTTTATTGCTGAATGCTCTTCCTTTGTACAGATATACCATAGTTTGTTTATCCATTCACCTACTGAAAAACATCTTGGTTGATTTCAAGTTTTGGCAATTATGCAAGAAACTGTTATAAACATCCATGTGCAGGTTTTTATGCGGACATAACTTTTCAGTTCCTATGGGTAAATACCAAAGAGCATGATTACTAGATCACTGTATGGTAAAAGTACGTTTAGTTTTGTAAGAAAGTGCCAAGTATCCCGCTAGCTACAAATGAGAATTCCAATTGTTCTGCATCATCACCAACTTCGATATTTCAGTTTTTGGAGTTTAGCCATTTGAATAGGTGTAGTGGTATCTCATTATTGTTCTAATTTAAAATTCACTGATGACATGGAATGTGTAGCATCTTTTCATACGCTTGTTTGCCATGTGTATATTTTCTTTGTTTAATCATAGTTGTTTTGTTGTTTTTTAGTTTTGTTTTGTTTTTTGTTTTTTTGTGATACTCGGGCCTCTCACTTGTGGCCTCTCCCATTGCGGAGCACAGGCTCCAGACGCGCAGGCTCAGCGGCCATGGCTCACGGGCCTAGCCGCTCCGCGGCATGTGGGATATCTTCCTGGATCGGGGCACGAACTCGTGTCCCCTGCATCGGCAGGCAGACTCTCAACCACTGTGCCACCAGGGAAGCCCTTGTTGTTTTTTTAACCAAGGCCTGCTAACTCTTGTCCTCCTGTGTCTATTTATATTGTCTTTTTTCTTTCTTTTTTTTTTTTTTTTGAGCTTTTGATCATTTCGTCTTTTTTCTGGTATGTCAAATTATTTTTTATATTAAAATTGGGTTCAACTTATTTTAGGAAACTATAAAGATACCTCCACATTCTGGATGTTGTTATCTTTCTCTTTAAAAGATTTACTTTTGCCCATGGCAGACAGTTACTATAGGGACTGGTAACCTTAGTCCATTCTCAGTTTGAGCTCTTTCAAAGCTGTTTTTCAGTCTGTGTGAAGGTTGGTCTATTTCTGTCTTGTCCTTCCTCTACGGGTGTTGCCCTTTGGGATTACCATGTGAACGTTTGGATTCTCCCTATTCCCAGCTACCCTTGTATTTGTTAGGCTTTAAATGTAATGGTTCCTGCAGCCCTTTGAGACTAAAGATACACTTAGCTTGTCATTTCATTAGTTGTTGCCTTTAGCTTGAGCTCTTGCCGTTTGGCTTCTGTGGTTAGTCTTTTGATCTCCTTGGCTTTTCAGCTCCTAGGCTGTAAGATTTGAATCAGCAAATGCCCCAAGGAGAAAAGCTGCACCAAATGTCTAGCTTGCGTTTGTGTTTCCCTTCTGTCCAGAACTTGGCCCACATGTCTTGGTGTCTCTCTAACATTCTGATGCCAGTGAACAGGTGTTTTCTTACTTTATCCAGGTTTTCTAAAATTTCTTTAGACTTCAACTGATCTTATGTTATTACTGAACTATCATCTCAATTACCCCTAGGAAGAAAATTTACAATTTTATGTTTTATTCTTTTATTTTCTATATTACCTCAGTTTCTGTAGAGACTTTTTACCTGATTGTTCAGTCTAGTTCTTGTGTTACCAGTAAGATGGAGATAAGGTGGAGGCTAAGAATATTGGCAACAAATCACTGATAAATGGTACGTCTCATCCTTTTTGTTTTTCCTCTCCTTATTTACTTTGGCAGCCTACATTTGCCTTTCTTCATTTGACCCAGTTGCCCAAATAAGGAACCCACTCTGGCAAAGACCTGACTTTACTCTCATAAATGTCTGCATATGAGGATTAGCTAGATGATGAACACCATGCCAAAGTTCTTTGTGTGAGACTTTTGCAAACTTTTGTTAGCCCTTTAGTTTGCCTCTTGCCAACACTGCTCAGATTATTAAGGTTTTCTAAGTTTCTGTAGGTCAAACCTCTCTTCCTGCATACCAGATGAGCCCTTCTCTCTTTCCTGAGCTCATTTGTGGAAGGTTAGCCCTCGGTTTTTCTTTTTCCCCATCCAATCATAATTGTTCATGAATTCCAAAAAGCCCTCAAAGTACCTGTCGTCCCTTTCTCTCTTCTCTTTTTTATCAACACTGTTAAGTATTAACCATATATTTGCATACCTCTTTCTTACTTACAATGGAATATTGGAAGGCTCAATCATTAAGTGTGAGCCCCACCGAACTAGGACTCATACAACACTCTCCTCCAGGCCTAAACTTATGATATCCACTGTTTTTTTTAATAATATCTTATATGTATCTAAATTTGTAATGATTTAGTTAATTCCTGAGTTATGTGACAATAAGGAATCAGTCAAATTAGCATGACAGAAGTGCAGCTTAGCTCTAGGGACCAGAATCAAGGACCACAAAAACCTGTTAACCAATAAGTTTCACTTATACTTTATGTTTAACAAGTGCTGAGGGTGAATGGGAAGTGAGGGAAAAGGAGTTTAACTCCATATCACAGAAACTTGCACTAAAATGAAGAGGAAAATGACTGAGTTCCTGGTTAAAGTCACTATAATGAGCTTAAATAAACAGTAACAGCACATAAGAAAAACAAACACTATATGATAGGAACAATGGATAATTAATTACCAGATCAGGGAGGACAGATTACACTTGCTATGGGATTTCATTAAAGAAGGATTCCAAAAAGCACTGGCTTCTTCTGAGAAGACTTCTTAGAACATGTAGCATTTAAATTGAGTCTTGAACAAGTATATAGGAAGGAGAGCAGAGGGTAGGGAACAGGCCTTCCGGGCAGGGAACAGGCACAGTGTCAGGAATGGCGCAGAGGGCTTATGGAATAGGGAACAAAACTGGCTGAACACAAGAGTGCTACGTGTTGGGGAATATGGGGGAAAGGCTGGCTGAGGTGGGTTAAATGAAACATAATTTGACAGAAGAGAAAGTAGGTGGAAAGACACATGGAAGAATGTGGAAAGCCCCTGAAGATGGAGGTCAGCATAATAATATTAAGAAATCAGTGGTTCTTTGACACTATATGAATGTCTAGGTTTAAAAAATCAGGATAAACTACTGATATAATGATAGAATAAAAGAATAAACTACTGATATAATGATATGTGCCCAAATGCCAGATACCAAAGAATACACACTGTGTGTTTCCATGTATGTCATATATGGTGATAGAGGTCAGTTTTGGTGTTGCCCTGGGGGAGTATGGAACAGAAAGAAGTAACAGAGAACATTGTAGGGTGTTAGAAATATTTTATAATATCTTGACCTGGTGTTGGATACATAGGTGCATAGAGATGTAAAAATTCAGTTATTAGCAATGCAATTGGTGTTTATTGTTTGTATGCATACATTAAAAAAACCCTCCAGTACTTTAATTAGGCTGTCAGTTTTATGAAGTAAATTTTGGTCAAGGAATAGCCAAGGTAGTAATGCAGTAATAAGTTATAAATGTGCTCACTGTGCTCTAGAATGTCACGATTGGAATACAAGAAATATGTGTAGGAAAAAAGACAAATATTCAATATTGTTGGTTGAATGAGCTGAATAAATTAGATGACTCGCCTTTCAGTTTAAGAAGTTTGCCAGTGTTTGGATACCTTTGAACAAAGAAAAAATGGAAATAAAAATTTTATTAAGCATATGCTATGTATCAATTCCTGACTTATATTTTGACACATATAAACATGGTAAATATTGCACCTTGTAACTGAGACAATGAAGATGAGCGAGGTACCTGGTTTTGACAATAGAGGCTGAGAAAACAATCAGCTCATAATCGTAAGAAGTTTGAAGTCAGAGGAAAAGAATCAAGAGGAAATAGTGGTAAGTGCCAGGAGCTCCTGGAAACTACATAAGAGATGAAGACCCCAGAATTGTTGAGCTTTCTAAGAGGCCCAATGACTCAAGTAAAAACAGAAGGCTTAAAACTGAAACCTGGGGATATATGTATACATATAGCTGATTCACTTTGTTATACAGCAGAAACTAACACAACACTATAAAGCAATTATACTCCAGTAAAGATGTAAAAAAGAAAAACAAAAACTGAATCCTGCGAAGTAACAATTGTTAGGACAAATGGTAAAGAATTATAAGAAAAATAATCACATGCCTGTCCCAACACAGAAATATCCTAAGCTCCATCTCAGCATTTCTCCGATTGGCCTTTCACAAAATACAGTCCCATCAGCTGAATATAGGTTTGTCAAGTAAGTGTGACTAAGACTGAATTAAAAAAATTAAATCAATTCCTTCCTCCAAAACTTTTCAGAGTATATAATGTAACAAAGTGAAACTTCAATTTCATGTCGGGATATAGAGTACAGCTCTTCCCAAATGCTTTTGTCTTGTAACTACATTAACATCATCTAAAACCAGTGTTCCTCAGGACAGAGATTGTGAAACACTGCTCTCATCATGTAAGGTAACAAGTCTTTCTCAAAATCCATTCTTCCTTCTGCCCTTTCTCATGTTGTCCCTGCTACCTGGAAGGTCCTCCTAAGCTCCACCTGCCAAAACCCTACCCATCTTTTAGGATCCCAGAGATAATAAAAGGCTTACATTACTAAAAGGCAGAGAAAGAAATCCCTTCCTAGCGATCTACATTTCCTTCCTAGGGAAAAGAAAAATTGTAAAGTATACCACAGTGACCTTAAATCTATGAATGTAACTGTGCTGTGTTACTTTGAGTTCTGTAAAAGTCAATGTGCTACAATATATATGTATATGAATGTTTGATCTCTTACAAGTAGAACTTGCTGATTACTTTCATCATGAGGGAGGTTAATGATTAAGGGAGCCATCATGTGTGGCTCAGCCCTTATACACAGGGAATATTAAAATTGGAAAGGTCCCTAGATATTAGCAAATCTATCCATCTCATATTCTAAGTAAGGAAACTGAGACCTTCATAGATTGGATATTTATATTAACAAAGAATAAGGAAATAAGATATTGGCAGATCTATCTTTTAGATTAAGAATTTTGAGATTTTTGTAGAATACTAGGACATTATGTCCACTGATATTGAGACAATGTGTTTCTTAGTCATCATTTTCTATTGCAGTGACCAAGCGAGGTGGTAGTAAGTAGTTGTACAAGGGCAAAAAGAAAACTTTAGAAACTCCCAATTTATATACACAAGGAAACCCATCATTCATGTTATTTAAGCTAACTGGATGCAGTTTATCAGCTACATTGAGGAATGGTGAAGTGAAGTGTCTATACAATTAACATGTTAGTTTGTGTCATGAGCTCCCTGTTGTTCAAGTGAGTTAATGGTTAGCACTCAACTAGGCACTTAGAGTCCATTATAAAACTGGACTAAATGTTTATCTGTGGCATCTTTATTCTTCTCTGGTGCCCTTAGGCAGAATTAGCTCTCTTATGTTTTGATAAATTCAAGTATTAAACAGGGCTAAGGTTTCACAAGTTCTTTTGCCTAGACATGGGGGTAAGGAGGACCAATGAGCTGGAGTACTTCTAGATTTAAGAATGGTCAAATTGAGGAAGAAGAGTCTTATGCCAGAGGTGAAAGAAGACTAATTATAATTACCTATTTTTAAAAATTCCAACCCTTTTCAATGTTCTAAAATGATCATGAAGTACATGGGTATGCTAGGAAGTAAGGGAGTCAACCAAGAATATTCTGTAAGAGTTTGTGGATGGCAATAAAGTGGCAAGGAAGATAGAGAACATACTAGAAAAGGTTTCGGTTGGCCATAATAATGAAGTCAGAAGAAGAAGAATGACAGATGCAATGGGAAAGAGAAAGCAAGAATAGAGAAGCAAAAGAGAAAGTAGAAAAATGAGACAAATTTGGAGAAGGAAATGAGGGAGAAAATTGGGTGAAAGAAAGAGGGAAGCACTGATGGTAGACCAGATGACACTCAAAAATTAACATGATGCACATTTAAGATGTGCCAACAATGGCCACGGTCATTACCCTCAAATAATTGACAGTATGTGTTTCAAAGACATTTATAAATAGAAAATGTTATTAAACTAAGTGCCAGTGTAAAAGTATTCATGGAATTGTATGGGAGAATAAAACATCCCCCATCAAAGAACCAAGGGCAAATCTTGAAGCACCCAGTAAAAGCCAATTCAAACAAAAAAGCTTTTCCACTTAAACTTGAAAAAGTTAAGTTCCCAAGAGACCCCCTACATCAAACACCGAAGCTTATTTGGCAGTAAAAACAATAACATTCACCGAACAACAAGAAATCTAGGGCTTCCCTGGTGGCACAGTGGTTGAGAGTCCACCTGCCGATGCAGGGGACATGGGTTCGTGCCCCGGTCCGGGAAGATCCCACATGCCGCGGAGCAACTAGGCCCATGAGCCATGACCACTGAGCCTGCGCGTCCGGCGCCTGTGCTGCACAACGGGAGAGGCCACAACAGTGAGAGGCCTGTGTACCACCAAAAAAAAAAAAAAAGAAAAAAAAAGAAATCTAAAACAACAGTTGTTTTACCAAAAAAAAAAAAAAAGCAGCTAATTAGTGTCTTTTCTGTTTGAAAGAAGCGGGTGGGAAGTGGGCAGAAGACGTGATAGGACAGATAAAAAGAAAAGGAAAAGGAAAATAAAAGTTTCCAGTTTGACAATCAAGCTGTCTTCTGCATCCATTTCATCTCAAGACCACCAAGCCAATGTGGAGGCTTTTTCCTCCTTTCCTTTTCTTTTCATGAGACTGATCACAACCAGCATTGCAGTGTCCATAGAATTAAGGAATGCTGTTGCCTACATGTGTGAATGAGCTGTGAGTAAAGTACTGAAGTAGAGGAGACCTAAATGGAAACGTCCTCATGAATGTCCATGTGGCTGAGCAGGAAGGTAACCTGTCATAGATGTGCTAAAGAATAGTTGGGTTTTATTTTATTTACTTTTCTCTGGACTGTGTTGAATGACTATCATCTACAAGTTCAGGCTACTTTCTGCTGAGGATTAATGCACTGGGAGAGCTGTGAGAAAAATGAATAATAGAGCTGTCTTTTTCTTGCCTAGTTCACCTTACTTTCCCAAACTCAAAGTTTTTCCCTAACTCTTTCTCCTTTTTATTGTAGTAAAATGAACATAACACAAAATTCACAATTTTGATCATTTTACAACTCACTGTACCATTCAGTAAAATTTAGTACTGTCACAATGTTGTGCAACTATCACCACTGCCTGGTTGCAAAACATTTTCATCACCCCAAAAGGAAACCTACACCCATTTTAAGCAGTCATTCCCTATTTCCCTCTCTTCCAAACCCCTGGCAACCACTAATATATAATATTTTCTGTTTCTATGGATTTGCCACTGCTGGAGATTTCATACAAATGGAACCATACAATATGAGGCCTTTCGTGTCTGACTTCTTTCACTTACTTGCATCCACGATGTAGCATGTATCAGTAATCCATTCACTTTTATGGCTGAATTCCCTGATCCTGTTTTCTTCATACTGTTTGAATACAAACTTAAAAATATGTTGAGAATGAAGCTCTGTTTTAACGGCACATCTATTAGGCCAATTCTTTACAGAAAGTGAAAATGGAGATATTGTTGTGAAATGATAGTCGTTGAGAAGCCTCAGCCAATTTGATAATGGAAAGTTTGGGAAATGTTGCAAAAAATTATCTGCTTTATATTAAAAGCCTTTTAAACCAGGATTCAGGAGGTCGTCTTTTTCTTGCAGGTAATGTAAATGAGTCAGAAGAAAATAACTGCCCTTTAAAACAGATTTTGAAAGGATTCTATTTATTCTTAATAGACAAATGGGAGTACAGGTTGTTCATATCCAATATGGACTCCCTGTCCAAACACTGCTTATCATTCTAGCCACCACTATCGAATTATATTTCTTGAGAGTAATGCAGCTTAATTCCTGCATATTACTTTTTAAAATTCATCTATTAAATCCATTAATACAGTATAAACAAGAGAAGTTCATGTTTCAGTGCAGTTCAAATATCAGGTATCAGGAACCCCCCAGTAAGAAAAAGAATCCTATATTTCTTGCCAGAATGTGGTCAGCTCTGGGGTGCTTTGCTAGCTGAAAAACACTTTTATTGTTAAAAGGATAGAGCTTGTTTAAGAGGGATGAGAGCCAAAACGTTTTAAGTACTTGTATGTGTGTAGAACAGTGCTAGGCTATCTCACACACTGTATCAGTCAAGGCTCACTATTTTACATATCTGAAAAGCGAAGTTAAAAGTGTTGTAGTAACTTACTAAAAGGCACAGAACCAGTAAATTCGAGCAAGAATTCAATCCCCAAACTGTCACACTGAACTTTGAGCTAATACTTGAGATTAATAAAAATAGCACTAAATTAAAAGTTCAGAGATATTTTTTATTTCATACTCTTTCACTAACGCTCTTTGGAGATCAATCATTTCACAATGATTGATTTCACAATCATTTCACAATTAGTTTTCACAACTATAATAGTTGGAAGCTTGACTAGATGATCTCTACGTAGTCTTCCAGTTCTAAAATGTTCCACTAACTTGGATTCCTAAAATAATTGCCCTTGCAATATATGCATGCTGCCACCAAGTAACGGAAGAGAGTACTAGTTTCCCTTTTATCCCTAATGGGGAGTGCATTTTGACATCAGACATCCGTCAGTCGTACAGCCTGTTATTATAACTATAAAATAACAAAATAATCTGGTATTATTTCCTGTAAAGCAGAAGCTTTACATTGTGTCTGTGAATCGTATCAGAATCACCTGTAGGTTTTTAAACATAGAGGAAATGCAGAACCCATTGAAAGGCAATCTTCAGAGACGGGACTTGGGCATCTGGATTTTTGGGCTCTCATCATTTGTGTATTTTATTTTTTGCCTAT
Source organism: Delphinus delphis (assembly GCF_949987515.2). Lineage (NCBI taxonomy): Eukaryota > Metazoa > Chordata > Mammalia > Artiodactyla > Delphinidae > Delphinus > Delphinus delphis. The sequence goes on along the minus strand of NC_082690.1, from coordinate 26,253,398 downwards.
GTACAATATTTGTCACATCCTCTTGAATCTTTAACAATTTCTTTTTGTCTTAAAATTTTAGAATATTCCATAATCTTCATGGACGTTTCATAAGGCATTATCTGTTATGTTTATTCAGTCTTGTGCTTCTCCTGGTTAAGACTTCTTATTTTCTTTCTTTCTTTCTTTCTTTCTTTTTGGGCCCTGCCTCATGGCTTGCAGCTTCTTAGTTCCTGACCGGGGATTGAACCCCAGGCCCCAAGCAGTGAAAGCGCCGAGTCCTAACCACTGAACCACCAGGGAATTCCCAAGACTTCTTTTTTAAATGACTTTTTTTCCCATTCTAATTCATTCCTGGGATCACTTTCATGTTTGAGCATTAAGCCAACCTTGCATTACTAGAATACAGCCACTTTGATTGTGATATATTACTCTTTTGCATACCATGGATACAGTTTGTGCTTTTGTTTACACATTTTGCATGCATGTTCAAAGGAGAAACTGGCCTGTGATTCTATTCTTGTAATATTCTTTTTAGTTTTCATCTGAAGCTTATGTTGGGCTTATAAAAATTTGGAGCAATATATTCTTTTCTGTTTCCCGGAAGATTTTTATGTAAGATTACCACTATTTCTTCCCTAAATATTTGGAAGAACTTAATTGGAGAGCCATTTATCCCTGGAAATCATTTTATGTAAAAGTACTTAAGTATACAAACAATTTTCTGAGTAGATATAGATTTTTTAGATATTTTTTCTTCTTGGGTTAGTCTTGTTAGGTTGCATGTTTTAAGAATGTGTAATTTTGGATAAATTTTCAAATTTATAAATATAAAATTATCATAATTTTAACAGCTTTATTGGGATGTAATTTACATACCATAATTTCAACACTTTAATGTATACAATTCAGTGGTTCTTAGTGTAACCACTAAAAGACGTGTGTAACCATCACAACAATCCAATTGTAGATTTTTGTCCCCCCACAAAAAAATCCACTAAACATTAACAAGGTTTTTTCATTCTCCTCAACCCTCTCAGCCCTAGGCAACCACTCATCTCCTTTCTGTCTCTACAGATTTGCTATTCTGGGCATTTCATATAAATGGGACCATATAATATGTGATCTTTTGTGAGTGGCTGCTTTTACTTTACATAATGCTTTCATGGTTCATCCATGTTGTAACATGGATCAATATTTCATTCCTTTTTATAGCTGAATGCTATTCTATTGTACGGTATTCCACATTTCGTTTATTCATTTGTCAGATTGACATTTGAATTTTTTCCACCTTTTGTTTTTAGAAATATGCTTCTGTAAGCATTCACGTACAAGCCTTTGTGCAGACAGAAGTTTTTATTTCTCTTAGGTATATATTTAGTAGTGAAACTGCTGGGTCATAGGGTAACTATGTGTAACACTTGGAGGGACTGTCAAGCTGTTTTGTAAAATGGCCACACCATTTGATATTCCCACCAGCAATGTATGTGGGTTTCAATCTCTTGTCTTATAGCCTAGCATGTCATCTATGCTGGAAAACGTTTCACATGTAGTTGAGAAGGATGAGTATTTTACTGTTCGGTTGAGTGCTCTGTAGACATTTATTAGGTCTTGATAATTCATAGTGTTGTCCAATTCTTCTAAATCCTTATTGATCTTCTGCCTAATTGTTCTATCCATAATTGACCGTGGAGCACTGAAGCCTCTACCTAATGTGGAATTATCTATTTCTTCCTTCAATTCTTCATGTATTTGGTATTTTCTTCTTCATGTATTTTGGTTTTATCTTATTCAGGGCACATATAATTTTTGTGTCTTCCCTTTTTTATCATAAAATGTCCCTTTTCATATCTAGTAATTTTTTGTTTGTTTTAAAGTCTATTTTTTCTGGTATTTGTAGAGCCACTTCAGCATTCTTATGGTTGCTATTTGCATGATGTATGTTTTTTCATCCTTTTACTTTGTTCACATTAGACCTTTGAATCCAAGGAGTGTCTCCTGTAGAAAACATTTTTTTAAACCCAGTTTGACAATATATGCCTTTTGATTGTATTGTTTATTACATTTAGTTTTTATTATTGATATGGTAGAATTTATTTATGTGTAACATTTTACCTTTGGTTTTCTACATGTCTCATTTTTTTTTGTTACTCTTGTTGTTCCTCCATTTTCCTTTTATATTAAGTGGATATTTTCTACTGTAACATTTAATTCCTTTAATGATTTTTAACCACATTTTCTGAGTAATGGCTGCTCTAGGGATTATGTAATACATCTTCTCACAATCTCTTCAGCTTTATACTAGCTTTATTCCAGTGAGAAACAGAAACTGTACTTTTATAGAGCTGTATTACTTTCCCTCTTTTTTGTTTTTATTACATTTATATATGTTACATACTTAACAAAATATTATTATAATTATTACTTCACACAAGCTTATCTTTTAAAGGAGCTTAGAGAAGAAAGTAGAGCAAATAACTATTCATAGAGTTTGTTAGGTTAATCTATTTATTTACCATTTATGGCTCTCTTTCTGTCTTTCTGCGGATTCAGGTTATCATGCAGTGTCATTTTTATTCTAATACAGCTTTGTTCTCACTGCCTTCTTTGTGCCATATCATCAAATATATGATATTTCTTTATGTTATATACAGGGCAATCCAAATATAGTCATATTGTTTATGCACTTACTTTTTAAATTAGTTAAGAGGAGAAAGGAGAAGAAATTTGAAATTACATTATCTTTTATAATTCCCTACACAACTGCTCTAGTCAGCATTGTTTTGTTTTTATGGCTTGAGTTACTGCTTGCTATCGTTTGAAGAACTTCCACTAGTATTTCTTGTGATGCCCATCTGCTAACAATGAATTCATTCAGTTTCTGTTTCTGTTTCTGTGTTATGGTACAGTATTGATAATAAGTTGTGGACTGGTAGGAAAAACTAAAATGTGATGTACTGTATGATGTATGTTTTACTGAGGTGGCTTTGTCAAATTCTAATGATTTATGATAGAAATCACCTAAAGCTAGCATCACAATTCTCCAGGAATGTTCTGTAGAATGCTGATGCTAATGATGAATATGTGAATCCTAAATCTTTCATTTGTATTGACCTTATCATCATTAACTCTTCTCCCAACAATGCCATAACTACAGTTGACTTCTAAAGTGTACCTTCCTCTTTTCCCATAGAAATTGTCCCACAATTTCAAAAAGTGCTCAAAGGTGAAAAAGTGCACACAACGTTTATCACGTTTGCAAATGCCAATGAAAATGCTAAGGTAACACTGTCCAAAATGCAATATTCTTCTGTGAGAGCACCCAACTTTAAACAAATACACATATTCTAAATACAACTTAGATCTGTGACATGTTTTGACCAATGAAGTCTGAGCAGACATGATGGCCTTAAATGAGCAGCAAAGGGCTTAAATGGGCTTGTGCGGTTGGGCTCACCTCTTATGTTTCACTGAATTTTGTGAGAAGACAGGGCCTGGGAGTTGTGGCCTCACAGTTGGGCTCCAGAGGAAGATGTGTGGGACAGACCTCAAACTGACCCAAAACACAGAGCAAAAGCAGCCATCTAGAGGTCTAAAAGAGAGCCACTGCAGCTAGCCCATAGGTCTAAGAAAAACAAATTCTTGTTTATGTAACTGAGTTTTGGGGCAATTTGTTCCAAAGCATTATCACAGCAAGAGCTGACTAATACAACATCCTCCAAAGCTTTGTTATGTACATGGCTGCCACCATGCCTACATGTAAGGCAACTGTGTACTCAAATTTTGAGAATTATTGAACTGTTGGTGCCTCTCCAACACAATGTACATGGCTAAAGTTTCCCCAAATAACGTCACTAATATACCACAAAGATCTCTCTAAACTTTTATTAAATGTAATGCAAAGTTCTTTCTATTCATTTTCTGCTTCTACGTAGTTAAAATGCTTTTTATGAATCTAAAGGGTGGAAAATTCGAACGAAACATCTTTGTGGATAGCTGTTATTCACAAAGGAAAATTAAAAACAAAATAGGCATTTCACTGAGTATAGAGCACTGATGCCCCTAGTTCCTCTAAATGTCAAGTGGACAAAGGCACTTAATAAATATTGAATCCTGCTCTCTCCACTTGAGAGGGAGAGCAAGCTATTCTAAAGTGGTGGAAGGATGCTCTTAGCAGCTATTTGCAACACTCTTTGAGCTTGGACACTGTGTAGCTACGAAGAAACCTTTTGTCTAAGGAAACTAACTAAAGAAACTTGAAAGTGGAAAGAGAAAGAATGAGAGAATAAATACCCTTCTCATGGTGACTCATTCACTTATTCATTCATTTACCAAACATTTACTATGTGTATAACACTGTGCTAAGAACTGCACAGAACACAGAGATGTACCCCTGTTCTCAGGGAGGTTAGATACCACAGAGGGAGATAAGATGTAGATGCCTTATGGCAGTTCCACATACGTCTTGTTAAACTGTTTACAAGTTAAGGGGAGAGAAGGGATCCATATCTTGCTTGGATTCTCAGTGAAGTTTTCCCAGAGAAAACTGGGAAGATAGATTGACTAGGGAAAAAAAACTAACGTCATAGGTAGATATGAAAGGGAGCAAAGATGCAGAGACAATTAGACCCAGTTATTTCCTAAAAAGTCTAGAAAGTGAAAATAAAGCCAAATTATGGAGGGACTTGAAGGTCAATCTTAAGAGTCTGGCTGTATTGTGATGACAATGGGTGTCATGGACGGTTTGGAAGAGGGCAATGGCATAATCCAAGAACCTTGGGAGGTGTAATAGAGGTTGTAGGGAGGAACATAGGAAGACATGCTATTCTCCGAAGCAATCATCGTAACCCAGGTGTAAAATAATAAATGGTAGAATCGGAGTAATGGCAACACAGATTGAAGGGAGGAGTAAAGAGACACTATAAAGAAAAACTGTCAGGACTTGGTCATTGACTGGATACATTCATTTCTCCATTTAACAAAGGTTATCAGTAACTTTGCTAGCCGCTGGGGATGCAAGAGTAAGCAAAACAGACATGATCTCTTTCTTACGGACCATATGGTAAACACCTATCTAAAACTGAATGTGAAATGTAATGAAGGCTATAAGCGAGAGGTACCTGGTGTTATGTGAGCTATGGTAGGGGGATGTGATGAGTTGAGTAGGTAAGGGGATACTTTTTTGACAAAGTGACACAGGAGAAGAGATGAGAAGGATGAGGAGGCATTAATCAGTTGCAAACTAAACAGAAGGACATTTCACGCAGAGGGCCAGCATGGGCAATGTGCCGTTGTAAGTATGCAGGCCTGAAAGGAGGCCACTGTGGGCTGGATGATTGAGGAAGGACGTGTAAGACAAGGCTGCAGAGATCATGCTCCATCATGCCGAGGGGATGCCCTGCCCTGCAGACTAGCGCACCCAGAGTGCCAGTGCACAACAAGATAAGAAGCTTGCTCTAGAATGCAAGTCAACACCCTGCTTCGTTCATCAAGAAAGTCTTGCCTGTTAAACCAAACAGTATATCTAGTGGACATATGATTTACATTGTGAAGCAACCACCTTATCTTACAGAATGGCAACAGTTCTCCACCGGCAGCCAGGCTGTGACTCCACATTTTAGACCACTGTAAAGAGGTGTGTCTTTATCCTAAGAGCAATGGACAGTCACAGAAGGATTTGAAGAGGAGGTGGTGGTGCCTGCGTCATGGAACATGGATTGGAAGGCAGCCAGAGTCAGCAGAAAGATGACGAAGAAGTGTGTGTCTGAACCCTTACTTTCCTGGTGAAAGAAGAGGTATCCTCTTCAGGTGAGAGAGCAAGGACACAGAACAGAGTCTAGTGGGACATGAAAAGAGTGGAGAAAGAGTCATTCTTAACAGCCATAAGTAAGGGAGTAGAAAAAAGAAATGGTCACCACATGTCAGTTAAAATAAGACAGGCTATGTTGTTGACATAGCTCTGTGACTGCATCTAACAAAACGCATTGCTCTGAAAGCAGGTCCAGAGAAGACGAATGTTAGAGGTGAGCAAAAAACATCTCCACTGAGGTTCCATGGGAAGGTAAAATGGCTTGGCAGTCTAGGTATAATGTTGTCATGATGGACCAGCAGTCAAGTACAGGGAATCAGAGGTAAAATGATAAACTGTATTCTAGTCAAACTTACACTCAGCAGAGCCTGGAAGGAGGAGAGCCCGTGTCTTGTACTGCCCAATAGCCATGTCCCTCCCAGGCCAGGTACCTGCAGCAAAGCCCAGGCATCTTGTCTTGGGCCGGGCATGCACCTGGCTTGTCAGAGGGTCCCAGAGGTGCTGTGGGGAGGCAGCTTTTGCTCACCATGTTCAGGGAAGCTAGAACACACCAGATAATGAAAGGAGAACCAAAGCCACTATTAAGACATAATTCAATGTAAGGAGGGAAGAGATGATCAGGCAAGCCTTGAGTGCCAGACAGAAAATAGGGAAGCTCGAGGAAAGCACATTTTAAGTTAATCTGTTACATGATTAATTAATATGATAAAGCTTCCCTGAGCTTCATCTGTGGGCAGTAGCCACAAGGTGCTAGTAATGACTTATATGGAGAATAGACGAGAAAGTTCCAGGAGTCATTAATCAGCACTTCCTCTGTACCAACACTGTGCTAGGCATAGGGAATATAAGGATGAATGAGACACGGTGCCTGCCTTCGAAAGGCTTAGAGTCTATGGAAGGAAAACTATCTAAAAGGATGCTTATCATTGGGGACACTAAGTATTATGATACAGGGATGTCAGGGAGCAGAGTAGTGAGGCACTAAAGAAGCAGCAGAGGGGCTTCCCTGGTGGCGCAGTGGTTGAGAGTCCGCCTGCCAATGCAGGGGACACGGGTTCGTGCCCCGGTCCGGGAAGATCCCACATGCCGCGGAGCGGCTGGGCCCGTGAGCCATGGCCGCTGAGCCTGCGCATCCGGAGCCTGTGCTCCGCAACAGGAGAGGCCACAACAGTGAGAGGCCCGCGTACCGCAAAAAAAAAAAAAAGAAGCAGGGGAGGAGAGATGAGGGTTAGGGAAAGAAGGGCTCCTAGGGAAGCTGGCCCCCAACCTGAGACTGGGAAAGAAGCAGATGTCAGCTTACTGAAGAGCAAGCAGAAGAGGAGGGTCTTAAGTAAAGAAGCAGCATCTGTAAAGGCCCAGGCAGGAATGATGGAACATCAAAAACTACAAGCTGGTCCACATGTCTAGAGAAGACATTCAGGAAGGAATGCAGCCAGAAGGCAGACAAAAGAGGTAGTCCAATCGTGAAGGAGCTCATATGCCAAGCTGAGGAACACAGATCTGACGCTGAGGACAATGAGAAATATGCAGCTTTCCAGGAGGCAGTTTGATGTATGGAGACAGCTATCTTTTTTAGAAGACATCACCCTGGAGGCGGGAAGTTAAGCCTGAACAGGAAATAAGATCACCCAGAGAAACTGTGAAATGTCCGAAGGGGTGGACGCTGAGGATGGGAAACTAAAGAACACCTACATTGAAACTGGGTAAGCAAGAGACACCCAAGAGTGAGACTGAGAAGAAGGAAGTAGAGAGGGATAAAAACAGTAACTTACTTGATGGAAAACACAGAAGAGGGAGCTTTAAGAAGACAGGAGACAACTACATTAAGTGATGCTGGAGACTAAAACAAATGGATATAGCAACACAGAAATCATACTCAGAAGGATTACCACTCTCACCACTTACATTCAACATAGTTTTGGAGGTCCTAGCTGCAGCAATCAGAGAAGAAAAAGAAATAAAAGGAATCCAAATTGGAAAGGAAGAAGTAAAACTGTCCCTATTTGCAGATGACATGATACTACACAAAGAAAATCCCAAAGAGCCACCAGAAAACTACTAGAGCTCATCAATGAATTTGGTAAAGTTGCAGAATACAAAATTAATACTTAGAAATCTGTTGAATTTCTATACACTAACAATGAACTATCAGAAAGAGAAATTAAGGAAACAATCCCACTTACCATTGCATCAAAAACAATAAAACACCTAGGAATAAACCTACCTAAGGAGGCAAAAGACCTGAACTCCAAAAACTATAAGACACTAATAAAAGAAATTGAAGGTAACACAAACAGATGGAAAGATATTCCATGTTCTTGGATTGGAAGAATCAATATTGTTAACATGACCGTACTTCCCAAGGCAATCTATAGATTCAATGCAATCCTTATCAAAATGCCAATGGCGGGGCTTCCCTCGTGGCGCAGTGGTTGAGAGTCCGCCTGCCGATTCAGGGGACACGGGTTTGTGTCCCGGTCCAGGAAGATCCCACATGCCGCGGAGCGGCTGGGCCCATGAGCCATGGCTGCTGGGCCTGCGCGTCCGGAGCCTGTGCTCTGCAATGGGAGAGGCCACAGCGGTGAGAGGCCCGCGTACCGCAAAAAAAAAATGCCAATGGCATTTTTCACAGAACTAGAACAAAAAATTTTTTGAATTTGTATGGAAGCACCAAAGACCCCGAATAGCCAAAACAATCTTAAGAAAGAAGAACAGAGCTGGAGGAACCATGCTCTGATTTCAGACTATACTACAAAGTTACAGTTATCAAAACAGTATGGTCCTGGCACAAAAACAGACATATAGATCAATGGAACAGGATAGAAAACCCAGAAATAAACCCACACACTTATGCCAATATACGACAAAGAGGGCAAAATTATGCAATGAAGAAAAGACAGTTTCTTCAATAAGTGGTGCTGGGAAAACTGGACAGCTACACGTACAAGAATGAAATTAGAACATTCTCTAACACCATATACAAAAATAAACTCAAAATGGATTAAAGAGCTAAACGTAGGACTGGGTACGATAAAACTCCTAGAAGATAACATAGGCAGAACACTCTTTGATATAAATCACAGCAATATTTTTTTGGATCCATCTCCTCAAGTAAAGGAAATGAAAGCAAAAATAAACAAATGGGACCTAATTAAAGTTAAAAGCTTTTGCAAGCAAAGGAAATTATAAACAAAATGAAAAGACAACCTACTGAATGGGAGAAAATATTTGCAATGGATAGGATCAATAAGGGATTAATATCCAACATATATAAACAGCTCATAAAACTCAACATCAAAAAAACTAACAACCCGATTAAAAAATGGGCAGAAGAACTGAATCGACATTTTTCCAAAGAGGAAATGCAGATGGCCAATGGGCACATGAAAAGATGCTCAACACTGCTAATCATCAGGGAAATGTAAATCAAAACTACACTGAGGTATCACCTCACTCCTGTCAGAATGGCTATCATCAAGAAGAGCACAAACAACAAATGTGGGCAAGGATGTAGAGAAAAGGGAACCCTGGTACAGTGTTGGTAGGAATGTAAGTTGGTGTAGCCACTGTGGAAAACAGTATGGAGGGTTCTCAAAAAACTAAAAATAGAACTACCACATGACCCCGCAAGTCCACTCCTGGGTATATATCCGAAAAAAACAAAAACACTCATTTGAAAAGATACATGCACCCCAATGTTCGCAGCAGCAGTATTTACAATTGTCAAGATATGGAAGCAACCTAAGTTTCATCAAGAGATGAACAGATAAAGAAAATGTGGTACATATAACCAATGGCATACTACGCAGCCATAAAAAAGAATGAAATTTTGCCACTTGCAGCGACATAGACGGACTTGGAAGGCATTATGCTAAGTGAAATAAGTCAAAGAAAAACAAATACTGTAGGATATCACCTATATATGGAATCTAAAAAATACAACAAACTACTGAATATAATAAAAAAGGAGACTCACAGATATAGACAACAAACTAATGGTTGCCAGTGTGGAGGGGGAGGAGGGGGCAATACAGGGGTGGGGAAGTGAGAGATGTAAACTACTGGGTATATGATAGGCTCAAGGATGTATTGTAGAACACAGGGAATATAGCCAAAATTTTGCAATAAATGTAAAGTAACCTTTAAAAATTATATAAAATTTTTTTCAAACAGAAATCATACTGATAATTGGAAACAATTTAAATGTCCATCAACAGGAAAATACACATATAAATTATTGTATTTCCCTACATGGGAATCCTACATAGCAAGGAAAGTACATGAACTACACAGATCTTTACGTGTCAGCATGGATGAACCGAGCAAAGATAACACTAAATAAAGCAAGTAACAAGAGAAAACGTAGTACAATACTATATGCTGTTTAAGAATACTTAAAAATGTTGCCTAAATATAAAGACATCCATGGCAGTGATGGAGACCAAGTTCAGAAGAGTGGTTACCCAGGGTCAGCTGGGGAGTAGCTGTGTTTGGGAAAGTTGTCACACCAGGCTCTTCAACAGGAATGGTAATGGTTCACTTCACACGCTGACTGGAGGACGGAGGAGTGTCTGCGATATTATAATGTGACCACGCTGCATGTAAAAGCCATTGCTGACCACATCTAGGGGATCTGATGCGGGGGAGCTGGTAGTGGGTGGAGGCATCCAGAAGGTGGCGGTAGAAGAGGAACGTTGTACATGTAACGCCTAAGGCCTGACCAGAGGACGACCACTGTTCTAGAAACTGGATACAAGTCCAACTTCTACGGCCAATGTTAAAAGACAAACTGAGGCATATTTAAAATTTTAAGTGTTTATTTGAGCAAAAATAGATTCAATTCAGGCACCACCAAAGCGCAAGTGGTGAGGAGCACTCCAGCCACAGGAGCTGCAGAGATTTTTATTTTAAAAGGGCAGAAGCAAAGCAAGGAAATTACTGACTTGCTATAGCTTTAAAGCCTAGTTGGTGGTTTGTGACTGGTTGTCCTCAGCGGTGTTCCTCACCCTGAGGCGTTGACAGGCTTAGATTTTGGTTGGTTTACGTAGGTGGCTGCATCACTGGAGCTACCACAGGCTAACGGCCTCCTTGCAGGGTTAATTTACTAACACCAGTCGTCTGAGTCCTTCCTCTTACTCAGTCACTTCACTTCCTATGCCTCAGTTTCTCTTCTGTAAAGTGGATATTCAGTAGTAAATTCTCTGTGGAGGTGTCAGTACAAAACAAAGTGATTATTAGTAACCACGATCATGTCCTGAATGCATGGAACATGTCACCGTTTGCCAACCACCGTGTCAAGTCAGTAGAAACTACAGAAATTAAGAGCTCTCCGCAGAAATTCACACAGCCGTGCACCAGGTAACGGACCACAGGCAGACGTTCATTCAACTTTTCACGTGTCCCTCACAGAGTGCACGCTCTCTCCTGGGCGGGGCGAGCACAGACACTTATCGGGAGTTTAACTACTTTTAAAATGCGCTGATACAACCATGTCTCACTTTTGTTTGGATGAGTCAGCAAACGCTTTTTGGAAACCCCAAATTCTCCACACCTCCTACCTGTCGCACCGCCCTAGTCTCGGAGCTCCCGCCCCTGCTCCTCAGGCCGCGTCCCCTTGGGAGGCGGGGCTGCGTGGTGACGCACGGCGAGTTCGCTGACGTCCTCGAGCCCCGCCCCCACGGGGCCGCACGCCGGCTTCAATTTCTGCCCGGCGGCGTGGAGGCAGTTGAGGGCTGGAGGCGGAGCTGGAGCGCGGCATCAAGGGGTGGGCCTAGCTGGAGCCGGTGGAACTGCGTCTTCTGGCTGCGACGCCGTTCCTGCGCATGCTGCTGGGCTGCAGCCGCCGGGCGGTGGGCGCCCAAGGGGCTGGGAGGCGAGCCGTGGCCCCCAGGCAGATGTGGGCATCGTATCCGCAGCCAGGCCGCGTTCGGGCCATGATCACTCGGTGAAGCTGCGCCGCGACAGAGCGGCCAACTTCTTCTGGCGTTGTGAGGACCTGTGCGCGTTGCAGGATTCGGTGCCTCTGCCCGCCGTGCGCGCCTCCCTGCGGGAGAGCCTGCTGGACTTTAACGCAGACAGCCTCCGCGGGGTTGACTGGGCGCCGCTCCTGAGCACCGTCTGCCCCTGATCTGTATCCACAGCTTCTTCCAGCCACGGCTTGGCGAGACAGGTTTGTAGTTCCCGCTTCCGTGGTCTCTCGTGTGGGCGCTGTGAAGCGGGGTTTTAGATGGTGCAAGGTGGAGGGTGGGCACTAGAACCGGCAACCAGTGCCCGGGTTTGCGTGCACTAGACGGGGCGTGCGGCCTAGGACTCCTACCAGCTCCGTGACCCCGGCCGAGTGCCCTAAAGCTTCTAGGTCTCAGTGTTGTCATCTGTATCATGGGCTTAACAGGACCCGCTCTCTGTGGCGGTTGCATGGACTCCCTGTTAATGCTTGTAGACTCTACAATGTAGAACACTTAGCACAGTTTGGAGCATCGTTAATTGTTCCACAGATGTTACCTGGTCTGTTGAATGACTTTGTCTGGTACAGACCAAAGCGATTAGGAAATTGATATATCCCAGCTTCATTTCCTTTCCGTTAAAACAGGGCTCGGGAAAAAAAATCTTTTTTTCAATAGTCGTATCATATAGTGGAAAGAGCACCGGTGTGAAGGCAGCTTAGGGTTTAAATTCCAGGGTTTATGCTCTCTGTGGCCTGGGCAGGTTACTTTTGCACTACAATCCCCACACTTGTAAAATGACGTTAAAAACCACTCTTTCTGTGGGTTCTTAGAATTAATTAAGCAGGTTATGTGTGTAAAGTATCCTGGCACTTGAATGAGTTGTCAGAACCAAGGGCTGCTGGAGACGATGCTTCTGCCCTAGGTAATCTCCCCTTCTACTGGGCGGCAGGTAAACACAAGCACAGTAGTCAGTACTCTGGAAGAAGTGGGTTCTGGTGCTACAGAACACAGAATCTTTTTTTTTTTAATTTAATTTTTATTTTATTTTGGAGTATAGTTGATTTACAATATTGTGTTAGTTTCAGGTGTACAGAAAAGTGATTCACTTATACATATATCCATTCTTTTTTTTTTTTTTTTTTGCTGTACACGGGCCTCTCACTGTTGTGGCCTCTCCCGTTGCGGAGCACAGGCTCCGGACGCACAGGCCCAGCGGCCATGGCTCACGGGCCCAGCTGCTCCGCAGCATGTGGGATCCTCCCGGACCGGGGCACGAACCCGCGTCCCTTGCATCGGCAGGCGGACTCTCAACCACTGCGCCACCAGGGAAGCCCCTATATCCATTCTTTTTCAGATTCTTTTCCCATACAGGTTGTTACAGGATACGCAGTAGAGTTCCCTGTGTTATGCAGTAGGTCCTTGTTGATTATCTATTTTATATATAGTCGTGTGTATATGTTAATCCCAAACTCCTAATTTATCCCTCCCCCCCCCCACCTTTCCCCTTTGCAGAGCACAGAATCTTGGAAGGGAAAGTTCAGGGTAGGCTTCCTGGAGGAGGTGCCATCCTTTCTAAGGATATGTAGAAGCTCCTGGGGTGGCAGGAGGGAGCAGTGTGTGTCAGAGTTTGAGAACTTGTAAGAAAATATGGCAAAACTGAGGTACAGAACTGGAACTCAGGTTTTTGGGAAAGAAATGAGAGTTGATACTGGAAACCTAGTGGGGACAAACAGAAAGGGGCCTTCTTTGTCATGTCAGAACTTTGGATGTTTATCCTGAAGGCTGTGGGAAACACCAAAGAACAGTGAAATGGGATTCTGGTTTAGAGGCTCACTCGGACCTCCATGTGCAAGGCAGTTGATTGGGTGCAGGGTGAATTGTAATCTAAGTGTCACACTTAAGTTATAAAAGGTGGGACTGGATTTTGCACATCTGAGAGAGAATGGGTGAGGCCTGGTGACCAGTTAGAAAAGGGAGGGCAGCAAGCGTGGGTGACAGTTTACAGCTGCATCTTTTTGTGAGATACAGAGCACAGTAGAAAGGGAATGGAGGTGGCGAGAGGATCTTACTTAATCTTCAGTGCTTTAGAGGGGCCTGATAGACAGGTCTGGACCCAAGGTACAGACCTGGGCTTTTGGTGGGGACAGGTGTTTGAAGGCATGGTAGAGACTTAGGTTATCCACAAGAAGGTCCAAAGAATCATAGGTCTGAGAGTTTTTTAAGTGGGTATATTTGAGGATGTTTATAAGGTGAGAGAAAGTAGCCAGCAGAGGAAGGTTGTGAAGATCTAGGAGAGGAAACGATTGTTCATTTGTTTTCAAAAAGCTGAATACATATCGTGTGCCTGGCCCTTTTCTAGGATCTGGGGTTCACATCATCTGTTATCTCTTCTGCAAGGACAGTTCAACTCATCCCCTGGTGAAGAGAAGTCAGATTATTCTTTGCATCCCATTCAGGTGTAAGAACTGTTCTGTATCTCTGAAGGGACTTTACTTAACCAGAGTAATAAGTTAGAAATCAAAAGAAATTAGAGCTGGAAGGGACCTTAAAGGCCACTGTACTTAATTTTGCCTAATGTTTTACATTGAATGTAAGAAAAATTTATTGCAGAGCCCATTCTCTTCAGAGTTCCTTCACTGAACCTTCTTTATGTCTTGCATCCAGTGGGTCTAGCTTGTGATTTTGACCTCCTCCTAAATTTGCTTCTTCATCCATATTACATTTTGCCTGGCAGAAACTATGGCAGAAGCTCCTGGGTGGTTTCACAGCTCCTGGGCTCAGTTCCTCTAAGTTCATCTGCCTACTCGGGTTGAGTGATCTGCTAACATGAAAAGATACGCCTAAAATAATGCTGCTAATGGCTTGCCCACACAGAGTTAGTGTATACTAGCCGCCCAGAGTGTGCTCTGCACGGAGGCATGAGTCTGAACTGTGCTTGGCCCAGCCTCATGGGGCTCTTTGGCCCTGAGGAAGGGGAGCTTTTTGTGATCACTCCCTTTATCTAATTGGTCCTTCAGCAGCGGGGCACCTTTTTCTAATCAGCGGAGGCACCCTTACTCAGCCAGTGGTAGCCCCAGGCCTCATCACCTGTGGGATACAAGCCATGCTCTCTCCCAGGCTTGCTTCGGCCAACATCTCTATTTTCATTTATGTCTCTTCTCACACTGGGACCCCTGGCCTTTAGTCATCCCCACCTGCAGTATTTACAGTGTGCAGCAGTTGTTAGGCTTGAGTGTCTTTGCACAGGTGCTCCCTCTGCAGTTAAGGCACTTCCTCCTCCAACTCTGCGTAGTCTCATCTTTCTAGATTGTACTTCAGAGTTATCATGAAGCCGTCACTTAATATAACTTTTTACCTCCATAGGAACCTCTGTGCATAAAGGTTATGGTTCTTTATCTCATGTGATTGAAATTTTTAGTTTATACATGTCCCTCCTTAATGAAGGCGTTAAGGGCAGGAGTCGTTTCTAATCCTTAGCAGAGCAGATGCTTTTTTTTTTTTAGATGCTTTTTAATGATGATAAAATGTATGGTTTAAATCACTCATTTTACAATAATTTTGCTTTAGGTTCTGGCAGAAATAAAGTTTACAGAAGTCGTGTTCCTGCGATAAGAAATAAAGATGTGACCTTCCAGTTGTGTAAAGCTCTTAAATGTTGTGTCAGTGTGTCGGGTGCGCTTAAGGAACCTGGAGCTAAGTGGGCTAGTTCTGAGAGAGAGAGAGACTTAACTATGTTAACAAAGGTAAGCCGTCACTGTGTCCTGCCAACATTTGATAGTTGCTTTTGGGGCAAACTAAACCAGTAAAATTTTAAACTCTTCCTCCACATTAAAGGGATTGAATAGATTGGCCACTTTGGTGCACCTGTGTCCTGCGAATTGTCCAATTGGAGTTGGAGGTTTAGAAAGTGAGGTTCAATCTTGTTTAAGTCTCTTCCCATCAGGCTGGTTTCATGATTTCCTACACACCATGTTACTTCCTGTCTACCTTTTCTTGGTGTTGTTCATTCCTACACACCATGTTACTTCCTGTCTACCTTTTCTTGGTGTTGTTCATGCCTGGATTGTCTCCTATACCTGCTCAAACCTTGGTCCATTCTCACTTGTACCATGAAAGTTTGTCATGCTGGATACTGTCACAACTAATTTTACTTAAGTTTGTGTTAAGCCACAAACCGCACATTTTGTATATTTTCTGTTTTTTTGTGTTCGTCTATATTTTTATGGTTTCTCTTCAAGAAGTATTATGGGAAGGGGAATAGCAAGATGTAAAGAGCAAAAAAGTCATCATTCTCTTTAAATTGTTAGAACATCTATCTGCAATCATAATTATGATGCACTGTGGTATGTGTTAAAATAGGAAATATATGTAACGTCCCATAGGAGCAGCATACTCAGTGGTGTTAGTAGGGGTGTGTCATGGAAGTAATCACAAAGCAGGTGACTGTTGGTTGGGGTCCTGAAACATTAGTGTGTGTTCCCTGTGTCCAGTAGCAGTCTGGAGGGGTCAGGAAGCCTGCCTTTCAATTTGAGGGAACAGAGGGTTTGAGGTCCTCTCTCTTATATTGCTCTAGTATACTGCATAGCACCTAATAAAATACTGGGTTTATAGTTGACGTTTAAATCGCTGATTGATAATCAAGATTGGGGTGTATCTTTAGAAATGAAAATAGGAAGAATCTTATGCTTTTTCTTTTTTTCTTTTTTTTCCTATATCTGAAAAGGTATGTAGTACTTTGCTGAGTGGTTGGGAATAAAGTTTGCAGTATTCAGTGTATTCAGTTTTAGTATCTAAATAGAATTAATCTGTTGCTGTAAACTGGAATAACACTTTGTTACTGACAAGTTTTAGAATGCATCTGTTCGTCAATTACCTGTTTGGGAAGATTGTAATTAATGATTTTAAGAATGTGGCTATAAACCTCCAATTGAAGAAAAGCAAATAAGTTAAGATTGACAGATGTATAGGCTCTTCATCTTATTGTGTGTGTGGTTTTTTTTTTTCCCTTTAGTTATTTGTCAAGGTATAAAGAATTCTATCACACTTAAGTTAAGTAAACTTCACGGGGTGTAATCTGACATGGCAAGGAGCAGATCACATGGCCTAGATCTTAAAGGTGATTTTATGTTTAAACTTTCATGAAAACATGTGATTGAAGCACATTAATATATTGATATAGATGGCAGTTAATTTTTGTCTTTTGATACATGTGAGTGCAGCTTTCATTTTGCTAAAAGAATATGACCAGTTTTCAGTTTTGGATTCTACCATTTAGTAAAGACAGTCCACTTAATTTTAGAAATAAGAGATTTAATATATAATACATAATAATACTTTTATGTATTTTTAGTTACTGAAAACATTTATTGTAATACTGTGAAGAAACTATGCCATTATAGTCTTCAAGACTTAAATGAATCAAGTGTTTATTAGCTGCTGTAGTTTTTAAACTAATAAAAATCAGTACATCAGCAACTTGTAAATATAGTTTTTAAAATAATGCCTTAACAACTTTACAGTGGTTATAATTACTATATTTCAGCCTAACGTTATTTAATAATTTGACATGAAGCCTTTTTAATAGTTCGCTGGTGCAGATCAGAGATAGGTAAACTATGGCTGGTGGGCCAGATCTAGCCCGTCACCTGGTTTTGTAAAGAAAGTTTTTTTGGAACATAGTCACACCCATTGTTTACATGGTAGTTACGGCTACTTTCACCCTACGCCAGTGGGGTAAAGTAGTTGCAACAGAAACTGTAAAGCCCACAAATCTGGAAATGTTTAAATTTAGATTTTAAAAATTGAAAAATTCTTTGAACCTATACAGGGCAAGTCTATTGACCCCTGAGGTAGAAAACAGTCAAGAACTTGGGTGCCGAAGCCAAATGGCCTAGGTTCAAATTCCCTTTCTCCCATTTCATAGCTAGTGACCATGGGCAAATCACTTAACCTCTATGCCTCATTATGAGGTTTAAATGAACTCATTTGTATAAATAGTGCTTGGCACATACTAAGCACTGTGTAAGTGATTGCTGTTGATTCTGCTTGGAGCTTTTATAAGTTATTGTTAATAGAAAAATGACACTAATGATTTTCCTTTTAGAGTGTCAAAGGCACTTTGAGTCTTTTATTTTTTCAAGAATGTAATAAGACTTTTTTCATTTACAGTCAGTGTTCCCTGTTACCAAAATTTACTTTATGAATATAAAGAATTGAATGTCTTTAAGACAGTACTTGTGCTTAGATGTCAAACCATTATCTTCCCAAGGCACATCAAACTGGCTCTGCATAGTCCAGGCCTCTAAAGCTTGTGTGCATACCCTAGGTATCATGTGTATCCATTTTGTAAATATAGTTTTTAAAATAATGCTTGGGACTTCCCTGGCGGTCCAGCAGTTAAGACTATGCACTCCCAATGCAGGGGGCTTGGGTTCGATCCCTGCTCAAGGAACTAGATGCCACATGCATGCCGTAACTAAGAGCCCACATGCCACAACTAAAAGGTCTGGCATGCAGCAACTAAAGACCCGGCACAGCCAAACAAACAAACAAACAAATAAATAAATAAATAATTTTTTTAAAAAATAAGTAAAATAAAATAATGCCTTAGGAGTTAGGAAAAGAAAATATTAGAACGTTTTTACCTTTGTATTATTTTTTAAAAATCTGTGTAGTTTATAATGTACATAAATTATATGTATGGAACTTTGTGTATATGATTTGTTAATAAATAAGATGCATATTAAAAAGTTTTCTTATGGTTTGCGCAGTCAGGTGTTTGGAGGCCATTGGAGGACAGAATGGTGAAATCAGCAAAGATAGAATTTAGAACCA
This sequence comes from Delphinus delphis, assembly GCF_949987515.2. Classification (NCBI taxonomy): domain Eukaryota; kingdom Metazoa; phylum Chordata; class Mammalia; order Artiodactyla; family Delphinidae; genus Delphinus; species Delphinus delphis. The sequence goes on along the minus strand of NC_082690.1, from coordinate 26,234,831 downwards.
ATTCCCTGACTTAGAACATAATGAAAATAATTCATAGACTGTAATTGAGTTGTCCAACTTTACATAAGTGTTCAAAAACAGGACATCCAGTGGCTAGAATCTAATCACTGACCGACTAGAATCTGGGTCACTGGACTCGAAAAACCAGAACTGACTGTTTAATTTCTCAGGTTGATGCTCCTGGCATATATGCTTGATATGTGTGTGTGTAAATCTCTGACATAATAAGCCATACTCAGTAGGCACACCCTGTTTCCTTATTCAAGCATCTTAATTTCATCCCATTAAATCTTTGAAATATCAGACTATCAGAAGGCACGAAGAAACCTGGGCTGAGAGTCTTCTTTCCAGGAGACCTTGACTCTATGGCTGGTTTGAGGCGCATCACTCTGAACTGCAACACACTCATTGGTGACCTGGGTGCCAGTGCTTTGGCAGAATCTCTTAGTGAGGATTTATGGCTTAGAGGTAAATTCTAAAATTGAAAATATTGAATTTTTAATATGATATATGCTTAGCTTTTGGCATGATACTGTTGTGATAGGAATTTTTTTAAGCCTCATTTTTCTGATAGCTTTTATGTTGCTTTTAAACTTTCTCTAAGAGTTGCATATATTCTTTACAGAAAATACAGAGTAACAAGAGAACAATTACCTATAATCTTAATACCCAGACATAATCACTGTTCATTTTGGTGTATATACTTTCAGTCTTTTTTTTTCTATAAATATATTTGTACACTTAGGGATTACAAAAATAGAATTGTAGTATACTTGCTATTTCATATTCCTGCTTTTTTCACTTAATGATGTATCATGTAGTATTCCATCGTATTGATGTCCCATAGTTTAATCAATTCTTTGCAATTAGATTTAGACAGTTTATTTTTCCCTGTCAGAAACAATGTGAATACATTGTATATACATCTCTGTGTCCATCGGGATTACTTCTGTAGAATAAGGTACTAGAAGTGGAATGACTAAGTGTGACATATTTTTAAGACTTTTCATACACATTGCCAAATTACCACCCAGAAATGCTATGCCAATTTGTAGTCCACCCCAACAGTGGATGTGAAGCCTGCCTCTCACAAACACTGGCTTGTAGCACTTTTAAAAACTGTAAAACTACAAAAATGAGTACCTCTCCCTTTTTTATGCAAGTAGGATTACTCCAAATTTTGTAACTTTTTTCAGTTAATTTAGTATGAGCATCTTAGCAAGTCAGTAAATTTGCATCTACTGCATCATTTTTTGTGACTGTTCAGTGTTCCATTATATGAATATGCCACCGTACACATAGCTTATCCATTCTTGTATATAAGCTATGTCCAGTTTTTCAGTTACAAATAGTACTCTGATATATATCCTTACCTATATCTCTATTTCTTTTGGTTAAATTCTTAGAAAGAGAGTTGTTGGATCAAAAGGGTATAGACTTTTTTTTTTTTTGGTATGTGGGCCTCTCACCGCTGTGGCCTCTCCCGTTGCGAAGCACAGGCTCCGGACGCGCAGGCTCAGCGGCCATGGCCCACGGGCCCAGCCGCTCCACGGTATGTGGGATCTTCCCGGATCGGGGCACGAACCCGCGTCCCCTGCATCGGCAGGCGGATTCTCAACCACTGCGCCACCAGGGAAGCCCGGGTATAGACTTTTTAAAGGCTTTTATTACAGAGTCTTGGCTTAATCTGATAGGAGAATAACCACATGTTGTTTTATTTTGTATTCCTTTGATTTACTGGTGAGGTTTACTGGCTGTTTGTATTAATTTGGCTAGTTGGTTAATTATACCCTGTGTCCATTCTTCTGTAGTGAGAGTTTGTAAGGGTTGTATCATATCCTGTCAGATCCATATGTCTGACTTTCTATTTCCGTGTGTCGTGGGGTGTTGAAAGACTCCAGTTATTTTAATGTGATGGTCCACACAACACTTAAAAAAAAAAACTCATGGTAGTTTCCTTTCATGTAATATTTTTTAACATTTTTTAACATTTGTGATGATCCCTTTTGTTTAAATGAGTGTTGCTCAGCCCCAGAACGACTAGAATTCATGATCATTTGTTCTGATTTTTGTCTGACCTTTTACAGAGAGAGTTCTTGACCATCATACTTTCATGATAGGTTTTTAGTATGTATTCTCTATTCACACATTCTTCGAATTTATTATTATTTGTATCCTCTTAGACTTGTCTTTTTTGTTCTAAAACTAACAGTTATTACATTTCTTCTATTTTTGTTTTCCCCTTTTAACTAGTTTCATGTGTGATTTGGAGCTCAAGATCACGATCAAAAGAAGGCAGTGCATTTCTGAGCTCCACCAGTTTTTGCTTGTAAGGTTTACACTGCCACTGCCGCCGTTGCTAATTATGAACTGAGATTCATTTTGTGATGTTTTTTGCTCATAGGTTATATACAGTAATTCTTCAGTTCTGTAATTGTAAAATATGTTGGATGATTTATTGGTACTAAAGGCAGGGTTATCATTGCACATCCAAGAAGAGGTTTTTAAATTGGATTATGCATTATGTGTGTGCATATACGTTTCTGTTTTTTTCCATACCCAAAATTACAAACCTGCCATGACTTGTCTTGTGCAGGACTCTTCCACACGTGAGAAAATGAGAGTTGTCTCTATGTTAAATCTGTATAGAGTTAGCAAGTGACCTTTTGTCTTTTATCAACAGCACTTGATCTGCAGCAGTGTGGCCTCACCAATGAAGGAGCGAAGGCTTTACTAAAGACCCTTGAAACCAAATAGAGCTCTGCTCATTCTGGATATAAGAAAAAATCCACTTGTTGGTATGCGGTCACTTTTTTTAATTGATAAACACATAGCAAAACAAAAAGAATTTGTTCACATATTGACAATTTTTAAAACTTAATGTGTTTAACTTTCCTCATCGTATACAATTGTCCCAATTGTCCCTTGAACAACTTGGGGGTTAGGGGTGCAGACCCCTACGCAGTTGAAAATCTGGGTATAAGTTTATCGTCAGTGGTTCCACATCTGTGGATTCAACCAACCGTGGATCGTGTAGGACTATAGTACATATTTACTAAAAAATATCCATGTGTCAGTGGACCCGCGAGGGTCAAACCCATGTTGTCAAGCATCAACTGTACTTTTCTAATGTTGCACTCCCTTATGTTTTTAGCAGATAATGTACTAATTAAAGTGAGTTATACTTGTAAATTGTTCTTATCTCTACTCTGAATAGAGGTGAACCTAGATACTAAGCCTGCTTCCACCAAGAGCATTATTTCCTTCTTGTGCAACCTCTGAATTTTTGCAAGGAATACTTTATTCATTTGTCAGTTTCACAAGTAATTTTTTTAATACCTTCTGTGTGCCAGATACGGGTTTAGGCACTAGGGATAAAGCAGTGAACCAGACAGACAAAAGTCTTGCCCTCATGGAGCTTACATTCTAATGAAGTAGTTCAGATAGAAATGAGTAAAGAGATAAGTAATATAATTTTAGACAGTAGGAAGTGGAAAAATACCTTAATGTAAGGAGAGTGGGGGGGGCAGGTAGGACGCCATTGGATAAGTTTGTTAGGGGACAGCTTCACTGGAGAAGTGGCATTTGAATGGAGACCTGAATGAAGAGAGGAGCAAGCCATGGAAGAACTGGAGTAAGCACATTCCAGGACAAGGCGGCAATGCATATGCAGTCATGTAGGTGGGTGGAGTATTTAAGGGAAAGCAAGGAGGCCAACATGGCCAGAGTACTGAGTGAAGAAGAGTGTGGTATGACATGAGGTCAAGGAGCTAGCCAGGGGTCTGCTTTTGTAAAGTCTTGAAGGCTGGAGTAAAGATGTGGATTATTCTAAACGAGTAGAAGGTTTTGAAGTGGAAAAAGGCATGATCCAAATAGTATCTCAATAAGGTGACCTGGTATAGAGAATAGACTTGGGGGGATAAAGAAGAGAAGCAGGGAGACCAGTTAGGAGACTCTCACAGTGGTCCAAATAAAGAGATGTTTATGGACTAGCTTAGGTTGGAAGTTTGGACCAAGTGAAAAGCAGTTTAATTCAGGTTGTGTTTTGAGGGTGTAGCTAACAAGACTTGCAGATAGATTAGATGTGGGGTATGAAGGAAATAGTAACAAGGAGACAAATCGTTGATGATTATGTGTGCAACTGGGTGGTATCACTTAGAAGAAGGGGGCTGATGGGGAGCAGCTTTTGAGGGAATATCAGGACTTTGGTTTGTTATCTTGGATGCCCTTTAGGTATCTAAGTGTCTGGACAGTGCTCAGACTATACTTTCTATCCAAAGGTGTCCAAAGCCTCTTTAGATGCAAAATGTTTAAAGTTGACCTTTGCTGCTGCCAAAATAGTAGCCACTGGGGCAGTCTGCAAGGTGGCATCTTAGGTTTCTGAGGAAGAAATTAGAATACACAAAGGGGGAAATAAGTGTATAATTACATAATATAGATTTCATATTTAATTTTATGGGAAAAGCAGTAATTAGTTGGCTTTTGGTTTTAAATGGAAATAGCCACTCATTGGGAAATAATTACTCTAACTTCAATTTATTTTATCTAGATCATTCTGTGATAAAAGCAGTTATCAAAAAAGTCCTCCAGATGGAAGGAGTGCCAAGTCAGAGGTATATAACATGTTTTAGTTCTTTCGGAAGAATTTCTCTTTAATGGCTTGTTTTTTTTCTTTCTTAAAAGAATATTATCAAGGTACTTTCTGCCATCTTAAAACTAAGTTTTTAGTCACATGAAATGGCTTTTCTGTTTTTGAAAATGTTGTGTGATGCTTTAATTTAGGTTCCCAGAAATGCAGATTGAAAACCTTTATTAACTTAAAGTATCTTAATTTCCAATGAAGATCAAACCCTCATAGATTACCTGTGACTTAAATGGCATATTTATTATTTCTCTCTCAGTACCGGTGGATAACTTCTCCATCGGTGAAGGAACCATATAAAGCTGCTAGACAGAAAAAGAGAACTATAATTTTGGGAAGTGGTCGAAAAAAAGCTACTATTAGAATTGGTAACTTTTTCTTTTTTTTAATGCTACTAGAACTTATACCCCTTATGTTTTCCGATGTGCTAAAATTAAAATAGCCTTAACAGTTAATTATTTCCTTAATGGTAGCTGTTAATATTATTTGTGGTTCTTATGGAACACATCTAGGATGTTCCTGACACATAGTGTTTAATATGTATTAGATATTAATGATATTAATTTTAATATGATAAAGCTGTTGAAGTGATCAAATCCATATCTGAGGTCACCTTTTCTCACTTTCATGGGGATCCAGGCCTTAGGAAAGAGAGGGAAGTATGTGATGTGTCTAGTGACAACCCCAAAATAAAATAAAATATGCAGAGCCCTTGGCGCTTTACAGATATTAATACATTTTATTATCTTCACAACCCTGTGAACAGACAGTGTTTTACAGCAGCGCAGACAGGTTAGGGTCATGTGCAGCAGGGAAGTGGGATCAGGCAGGATAAGAACATGGGGAGAGTCGGGGGACTGGTTCCAGAGCCTTTAGTAAGGAGACAATAAAAATCACAGATGATAATGACTGTTTTTTCAAAATGCAGGAATCAGTGGAAAAACTAGAAATGATCATGTTCAGAATTGTGATCGGTTATGTCTAAATATGTAAAAGTCAGTTACTTTCCCATTCTCCAGAAATAACAATAAAAAAGAAGGAAAGATCCCATACGCAGTAGTCACAAAAATTAGTAAATATCTAGAAGTCAGTTCAGTGTTCGCCTGAAAAAGTTAGTGCAGAAGGATAGATGAAACATTTTAAACATATATGTTAACATTAATAAAATGTAATGTTAACATATGAACTATCAACATATAAAGCCACTGGCAGGGGGAAAGACAGATTGGTGGAAAAGTCCAGCAACTGGTCCATGTTTACTTGAGAATTGCATTTTAAATTAGACAATTTTAAAGTCTGACCTGACTTTTTGTCTAATTGACTGATTGAAGCATTGATAATTCATTTAAACAGAAATTAGATATTTGCATCACAGCATACACAGACCCTCCGCAGTCTGCAGTCCTGCCCCCAGCCAGGCACCCAGCACCCCAGATGCTGCAGAGAACTTGCTGGGGTCCCCCATGCCTTGGCAGAGACAGTTCTCTGCCAGATGCCCTTCCTTCGTCTCCCCTGTCCTGACCCCTCCCACCTCCCTTCCTCTGAAACCTTCAACCTTCTCTCCGTCAGAGTTACTTGCTCAGTTCTGTGCTTCCACAGCGCTTGTCCTGTGGAATTTGAATTCCCTCCACAGCCGTCTTGCTAGGTTGGGAGCAGCCAATTCCCCTTCATCTTTTTCTTCCTTCCCTCAGCCCCACACCAGGGACACTCTCGGGCACCATGCAAATTTAATCTTCAGTTTCTACTTGTTACGACATTGTTGCTGTCATGGTACCACCTAAGTTCACAGTAGTATGGATAAATGTGGGGGGGACGACTGTAAATACAGATTCTTTGTAAATCCAGGTTTCTAATTCTTCCCCTTTTTAATATTTTTCCCCTTAAATCACGTGTCCGTTTTGCTGCTCCAGCTCTATAGTTGGACTGCCGCCTGGGGAACCTGAGGCAGCAGAATATCAAAGAGGGTAGACACTAAATTTTTAATGTAAATGTCAACCAGGATACCTACTACCTGTGCAAAGGGGGTCCCAGAATTCAGGCTCAAAGCCTATTACCAGATACTTGGTTTCCCTGCTTGTGTCTCGTCTGTCTGTCAATGTGCACTTGACTCCTTTACCAGGAATTATGTGTGTGCCCTGAGGGACGAGCATAGCTTTTAATGGGGACTTCCTCACACTGCTTTTCTTTGTTGTTTACTTTTAATGAATCCCACCCTGTAGAAGTGGAAGAATAAAACAAGATGTGCTTGAGAAAATGGAGAGAGTTATTACATATTTTCCTTGTAATCCAGAATAGCATGTCAGCTCTTCTTCTGTTTGTCTCCTTTGGTTGTCAGTGGAACATAATTTTGGCTTACTTTCCAAATCAGAAACTGAAGTCCAATACTAACGTATCCTAGATGAAACTTGACCCATTCATTTTTGAGAGTCTGTATGAGCCCTGTGCAAGGTGCTGAGAATAAAAAGACAAATTTATTGACTTCAGTAGATATTTACATAGCATTGAATGTGTTCCAGATGCTGTTCTGAATTTTATCAGTTATCTACTTTTGCATCATAGAACACTTCAAGACAGTGACTTAAAACCACAGCCATTTCTTTTGCTCAGGATTCTTTTCAGTCAGCAGGTCAGGCTGGGCTCAGTGGGGTGGTTTTTTCTGCTGGTCTCATCTGAGATCACTTATTCAACCAAAGTCATCTGGTGATCCACCTAGAGTCTAAATGGCCCCCCTCATCTGTCTGGCAGCTGGTGCTGGCTGTGGGCTGGGCCTGTTATTTCCAGCAGGCTAGCTCGGGCTTGCTTACATGGCAGTGATGTTTTAAGAGGGCAGGTATAGAAGCTGCATACCCCTTGAGGCCTCAGCTTGGAAGTTGCACAGCGTCACTCTTGTTGCAGTCTCTTGGTCAAAGCAAGTCCACAAGGCCAGCCCAGATTCAAAAGGTGTGGAGCACTACAACCCACCTCTTGCTGGGAGGGCTGCAGAGAATTTGTGGCCATTTAGTCCTCATATCAGAGAGGCACAACAGAGAGATTTAGTAACCTGTTCAAGGTCACACAGCTTGGGACAGTACAGTGTTTTAAGTGCTTTGAAAGCTGCTGCTCATTATTTTTAAATCTTACAGCCACTATTTGGACCAACTTATTTTTTTTCTCTGCAGCCTTGTAGAGAAAAGGCCTCATTCACATTGCTGTGTGGCTGCCATGGGTTGGAAGTTTCATATATGTTGTACCACTGAACTGTCATGACTAGTATGAAATGGAGATATTATTATTATTCCCAATATTCAGATGAGGAAACTGAGACTTTTGGAAATTAAGTATGAGTCATATAAGAGAATGTTAACTCACTGTTCTATATGCAAGAGTAGTCTCCCTAAGTAAATTATAAATGTCCTGGCACAGATCTTTTTTTTAATCTCTTGTTTGCGTCTAGAAAATGGTTTTTAAAACTTTTCTGTTGCTTTGTTAATGGCAGTTGCACATTGCAGAAAAATAGCTGGAACAAAAGACATGTTTTTCAGATGTCCAGTGGAGCCCCCAATAGAAGCAGGATGAATATTCCATTCCGCATTGGCAACACCAAAGGAGATAATGCTTTAGAAAAAAGATTTCTCGACAAAGCTCTTGAACTCAATATCATCTCCCAGAAAGGGCATAGGTAGTGAGTACTTGTCCCATCCAGAAGCTTGTCAGAGAATTGGTTTAGTTTTCAGACACTGAAGGAAACACATCTAGGAGCCTGCCCATCCTGGAGTAGCAGTTATTGTAACTAGTTGGGAAAGACCATTTGTTATGGGAGTTCTCCTGCTGCTGCTTACAGACCCCTTAGCACGATTCCACGGCTGAGAGCATGGTGGGACCACACCTTCTAGGAGCTTTGGTCAGAATTTCCTTTGAAAATCTGCTCTGACAGCACAAAGGGTGCCATCCCAGCTCTGGTGCAGCTGGCACAGCCTGTTCAGTGTAAGAACAGACACTGTTGCTCCCCCGAACGTCAGAGAGAGTAGTTAATTCTGTCAGCTCCATGAAAGATGTACGTTCTCACGCATGAGAATAGCTGCCTGCTCCCTGCCCCCTGCACAGCAGGCTCATCGAAGGGTTGAGCTAACCTAGGTTCCATGTGAGCGTGACGGTCCTTCACTGCGTTGGAAAGGAATTTTCTAATGACTGAGATGTGTGACGCTCCTGGCCACCTGCGGGGGCTTTCAGGTGGGAGGGTGGACCCGATGGCCTCAGGTGCCGTGACTCTCGCAGGAACTGGTGACGGGAAGGAGGGTCACCTTGATGCTCAACCAGATGCTTCTGTTCTTAACGGCTGCATTGGTGGTTCTTCTGGGTCCGTGGGAGTCATTTGGGCCTCTCTGTATAATGCTGTCACCATCGAAGATGTCCAGAAACTGGCAGCCTTCATGAAGCATTTTTTGGAGATGCACCAGCTATGAGCACATCCTAACCAATATACACTCTGCCCTTGAACAATGTACAAAATTGAAAGTCACTTGGGCATGGCTAAAAAAACTAAAGAAACACAGTATTTTTCTCGAATGAACATGCTTATGATAGATTTTCTTCTTTTTTCAGAGAACAGCAAAACATCCACAGCTATCCCAAGCTGTTGAAACTTAACCTTAATTCTGACTTGAACTGGAAGCTTTTAAAAAGTCTTCTCTTGCTTTTCTACCAAATTCCAGCTACTGTAGTCTTTGCTGCTACTTTTTCTGCCTAGATCTCATATTCAAAGCTGCCTATGGGTTTAATTATATGCAAATTGCAGGTTATTATTTTTAGAGACACACAGACACACAGCATGGAGGGTGGGTGGGGTCCTCTAGGTGCTGAATTTTGATCCTTTGCAAGATGACAGCAGTGGGGTCTTCTGAATTCTTTCTTTATACGGTTATTCTCATAAAGCGATAAAAGTGACATATTATATGTTTATCTAGCAAGGTCTGTTTTTAACACCAAATACTTTATATCTGTATGCATTTATATCTCTGTGCCTTTATATTTCTAATAATACGGTTCTTGTTGGTATATGTTGAGACTTTGAGAATTTGTTAGGATCCCTGACCTTGTGCATTAGAGTGTTACGTTCTCAACTATTGTGTGCCTCCCCTTCCCCCTCCCTTTTCCCTTTTTAAGCTGCTTCACAAGATTTGGAAGCTCCCTGATTCACCACTACTTTCCTTTCAGTGGGTAGAAGAACGGTTGATTGATTGGTTGGTTGGTTTTGTTTTTCAGTTATGCTGTTAAACTAAAAATCTGTGTTAACTTCCCTTACCGTTTGTTCACGTGACTGTTCTCTTTATGGTGTTTGACCAGTGATGCTGTGAGTTCGGGAAGATCTTTGCTGAAGAGTCTTTTCCTCTATTGCTCATCCACTGTCAGTGTTTTATGTTGACCGTGTGAAGGACATTAAAGTCCTAAAACATCTAAACCTTTGTCAGTGAATTTCTTTTCATGCTTTTTAGACAGATTGTTCTTTTAAAAACTTTATTTTGGGAAAACTTGAGTCTAAAAATAGCATCTGTGAAGGGTATTTTGTTCAAAAAGGTGTAAGACTTGAGTCCTGTACATCCATGTTTTTAATGATTCAGCATACTGGTAGCTTTCTGTTGGCTTTTGGAATGGCCGTTATCAACAAACCACCTTACAACACAGCTCACGATATAAAGTTGTATGAACTTTGTCCCACTTAGGCTGGAAACATGCCGCTAGGACAGTTTTGAGCTATCTTCGTGTTTCGTTGGATTGTGTAATGAGGACTATACTGATCTTTCGTCCCAGCTCTGCACCAATTAGTTGAGTTAGTTGGGTTTCCTGCTTAGGGCTAAGCCTTGCCAGTCTTGGTTCTCTCATCTGTAAAAAGGAGGATTGAAATAACTCCCCCACTTATCTCAGGGATGTTTGAAGAGCTTAAAACAAGGGCTCAATGCAGGATGTGACTGTTTAAACACAGTAAATTTTTTTTTGTTTTTTGGGTTTTTTTTTTTTTTGCGGTACGCGGGCCTCTCACTGTTGTGGCCTCTCCCGTTGCGGAGCACAGGCTCCGGACGCGCAGGCTTAGCGGCCATGGCTCACGGGCCCAGCCACTCTGCAGCATGTGGGATCTTCCCGGACCGGGGCACGAACCCGTGTCCCCTGCATCGGCAGGCGGACTCTCAACCACTGCGCCACCAGGGAAGCCCTCACGGTAAATGTTTAAACAGCAAAAGCCGGCCAGTCCATAGACGCCATCCAAGTGTTCACATATAATAGTGCTCAGAGTCTATTTTGCCTCCTTCCTCATCCATTCATAGGATGGTTACAAGTCCCTGTGGTTTGTACCGGCCCCAAATCTCTTGAATCTCCACTTATTTCCATTCCTGTTGCCACAGCCAGCTCTGTCAGCCCTCAGTGGATCATTTCAGCAGCCTCATCTGCCCCCACCTTCCCCTACCAGCACAGCCAGCTGGACGATCACTTCCCCTTCATGCTCCTCCTTGGTTCATAAAAAAGCCCAGGCTTCTTAGCCCAATGGTCACAGCTTTGTGGTGTCTGGTCTGGCTTCTTCTTTCTTGTGTTTCTGGTTCTTGGAATGTGGCATGCATATATTCCCATGCTATGTCTGGTAAGCCTGGAGTTCCTGCCCCCGCTCAGCAAGACTGACGTTTCTTCAAGACACCTGCCAACCTCCTGACCTTGTTTGTGTCTCCTTCATTGGAAGGATGCGCTTTTCCTTTGTTCTTACAAGCGTGACCCGTTTATCCCATCACAGCACCTCCATTCTGTGTTTTCCTGTGCTGAGGGTGTCTGCTTACGTGCCTTCCCCATCAGAGCAAGGAACAAGCCCTGTTTCTCCACCTCCATCACCTTGCATCCTGCCTTGCCCTTAGGAGGAGCTCAACGACTATCTGTTTAATGAATGGAAAGGCAGGGCTTCCTGAATTTCACAAACAGCCTGCAGTAAAGGCAGAGGTACAATCTCACATATGTGGATGTTTTAACTTTTCAAAAGCTTACTATGTAATTTCATTTTTTACTAAACTTTAAAATCTTGGAGGGCTCCCAGACTCTTCTTTGCTTATGTGTGAAAGTGTTTGGAAAACGGTGAGCAACTGTGTTCATACCAGGACAAAGGGTAGTCACTGTTGTCTGGAGCACAGATTGCTGGAAGATACTCATTGAGCGAAAACCTTGACCTTTGAACGTCTCAAGTGAGTGAACGGACGCCAGTCTGCTGACCACGTGGAGAGAGGGGAAGGGGAGATAAGGATGCAGGCCCCGGGTCAACAGGCTGCGGCAGCCACGACTGGCCAGTCTTTAAGGTTAAAAGCAAGGTGGACAGACAGTTGTCTTTCAGCCCTTGGGAAATCTGTGTAAAGCTTGGTGACCTCATGTTCCTTTATATCCTCCAGAGTGTCCTTCTCTCAAGCTGATTTTGACTATTTTTCTCTTTCAAAATTTGACAACACATAATCATGTTAATACCACCTAAGTGAGAAAAAACAGATTTGTTCCCACGTTGCTTATGTTTACCTCCACACACTGCTTCATCCCCAACACTGCAGCTCTGTTCTTTGCCTGCACAAGAAACAAAATTGTTCTGTTCCGCGGTAGTCTATGTTTATCTAAATATCTAATGCTGTCTTGTCACAACTTAGCAGATGCTGGAAGGTTTGGCAAGCCCTTAGGTGAACTATGTGATGTAACAAATAATTAGTCCCTTTTTTCCCTTTAGAGCTTAAGGAGCCACTAAGACCCCATAAAATGGACAAGACCCACTGATAGATGTCCAGCCCTGCCGAAGGCCCTTGCAGGTCTGGCCTTGTATCACTCTGGGATTAACGTTTGTTGTATCGTGTTCTTTGGAAGGAAAATAAAATGAGGAAGAATTTTCTCACATTTGATCAGACTGAACATAATTAAAAAGTGAAATGCTACTGAGTCTGCAAAGAAGTCAGTCGCTTTAATTACAAAGAAGATTCCCTGCCTCTGTTAGTAATTGGGCTCTTGGTAATTTAGAATCAGAATCCATGATAGGTTGTGATAAATTGGCTCCTTTTGGGCTAAAGAAGGTAAGTTCTAATTACCCCTGGATTATTCCAGAGTGGGTGGAAAAGCTTGATCAAGGAGATATTGGGAGAGAGCTGGGAAAGCTAGCAGTGAGCAAAGATTTCTTGAATTTCTTTTTAAGAAGCTTAAGAATAAAATAGTTCATTTGTTGTGACAAAAACAAGAAACTGTGGTATTTGAAATCCCAGAGCAAATTGGATTTTCTAAGAAAATAGGGAACTGGGCATATTAGAAAAAAGTCCTATAGTTACATTACAGAAATTGGCCTTGCTTACTTGTTAGCATACGAGAATATTGACCGCCTTGGGCCTCACTTGGGGAAAAGTATGGAATTCATACTTTGAGTGTTTAAATGTATAAGTAATTGGCACTAAGTTTAAGGCAGTCCAAAATGTTTATTCAAATGAAAGCATAATTTAAGTTAGTAGAAATGTACTCAGGGTCCTAATGAATGAATATACTGACCCAATCCCTGTTGGTATCCTAGCCTTTGTCTCTCTTCAGATTGCCTAACAATACCTGAAGAATAGGCTGGATTTTAGGCTAATGCACTTATTTTGAATGGTGTGTGTTGATTTTATATATCTATATAGATGTAGATATATAGTTATAGATATAATTTCAAACTTAAAAGCTGTAAGATTAGTACAAAGAACTCTTGTATATGCTTTACCTAGATTCACCAGTTATTAATATTTAGCTTTATTTGCTTTGGCATTCACTGTCTCTCCATATACACATGTTTTTTTCTCCTGAACCCCTTAAGGGTAAGGAGACCTTGTGCCCTTTTCCCTGTAAATAGTGATTACTTCCTAAGTGAAACAACATTTTCTTACCAAACCACAGCACAGTGGTCTAAGACAAATTTAACAATGATACTGTTGACTGATCTACTGTCCATATTCAAATTTTGCCACTTATTCCAGTAACATCCTTAATGGCTAATTTTTTCAGCCCAGGAACCTGTCTACAATCATGCGTTGCACTTAGTTCTCGTGTCACTTTGGTCTAAATATGAAATAACTCTTCAGCCTCTTTGTTCTTCATATTATTGAGAGTTTGTGAAGAGTATAGGCTGGTTGTTGTGTAGAATGATCCTCGGTCTGGGTTTGTCCTCTGTTTCCTCATGGGTGTTTCATGTTATGTGCTTTTGATGGGGTTCCACAGAGGTGACGGTGTGTCTTTCTGTGCATCCTTACAGGAGCCACCTAATGGTCATCTGTCTCATTAGTATCTTGGTTAAGGTGGTGCCCACGAAGTTTCTCCACTGTCAAGTTATTTGTCCCTTTGTAGTTAATAAGTAATTTATGGAGAGATATTTTGAGACTCAAAGTATTCTGTTCTTCATCAAACATTTGAATTACATATCTGGTTCATAGAACCGGTAATTCAGGTGGATTTATTTGATGGAGAAGGTGAAGTGATTCTTAATGCTTATTTTCCACTAGTATTTTTACAAGCCATTCTTCTCTCTCCCAAAGGAAAAAAAAAATCCTAAAATATAAGCAGCAGAGGTGTGCAGAACAGTTCATTAAGAAGTTAAAAGGCAACCGTTGGAGGATATATATTCCAGGAGCCCTGAGAGTAACAAACATATTTTGAGAATGTGAACAGTATGGGCAAGCATGCTTTATGGTGAACCAGGGAAGGAGGATAAGAATCCCCTGATCCGTATATAGCGACCAACTTGTAGACTTTTCCTTCCCTGTCTAGTCAACTTTGTTTATTTCTCAATAGTTTTAGAAGTACAGCCCTTTGGCCACACAGACCTTTAATCTAATAACCAGATCATGAACTACAGAGCCTGATTATGCTTTGAAAGATGTGATATATATATAACAACCTAAAGTTAAAGTTGCTTCTAATGATTCTAGCCTAGCAGAATAGCCCCCAAGAGAAAAGTAAAATCTTGGCTTCCATCTAGCCAGGTGAAAAGCCATAGGCATCCCGAGAAATGAAACTTGAAGTTGAAACGTAAGAAATGTAGGAAGTTACAGGTCATTCTGGGGGAAAAAAATAATGATCTTATCCAGCACAGTAAAAAGCAGCCAGAGGCTGAATCATTCTTTCCTGTTCCCTTCCCCCAGTTTAAAACCATAGTTTCTTTAGGTTGAAAGTCCAGGGGTTGAAGCAGAAATCTTTAGGAGTTCTTAGGAAATGACAGGTGAGCAGGTGAATAACCTCAGGTAGCACCTATTCTGCTGTAAAACACACCAGGGAAAATGCTCCTGAATTTCTGATGCATTTAAATCTAGGTCAGTCTAACATTTTTTAAAGAACTATATTCAAATTAAGGCTCCAGCTGATGTTACCCAGTCGCCTCCCCCATTAAGCCATCCCCAGTTCTCCCAATGGCATATTGTTCAAGATATGGTGTCTTCCATGAGCATGTTTCTTGTGGATACAGGGGCAAGACATATCAGTTAGGATTTTGTTGGTCACAATAGATAGAAAACTTGGTCCAAACTGGCTAAAGCAAATATATATATATATATATATATATATATATATTGGTTGATGTAACTGAAAAGTGCAAAGACAAGGGCCAGCCCAGGTCTGGTTTACTCCAGAGGCCCATGGTGTGTATTCTTTGGAGCCACCTTCCTAGGACTCTGTGCCTTTGTCCTCCTTCATGTCATGCTTCATGATAACCACATTGGTGACATTGCGTCTTCAGAACAGGTCCGTAGCTCTGCTTTCCCCACCAGAGTGTCCAGCCTCACTCTGCTTGGGCTGCCTTAGGTCAGGTTCTCATTCCTGTGCCAATGAGTAGGACCCAGAGGAAGGGACCTGCTACCTGGCTGGAATGCAGCTCAAACCTGCTACCTGCTACCTGTATTGCTGGAATACAATACATGCTTGGAGCTGGGTAGGTGGCCAATCCCACCTAAACCCTATGGAAGCCTGTGCAGTTTGCCAGATAAGTTCTGCTTTCTGTTGCCCTTATGGAGCTTACAGCTTAATCAGGGAGGCAGACAAACAAATAAGCAAATGGATACAAGATATGAAGTAAAGAACAGAGCTGTGAGACTGTCAAGGGGACACAGTCCAGACAGAGAAGTGGGAAGTGACATTTGAGTTGAGATCCGAATGGTCGAGCAGGAGTTAATCAAGAAAAGAGGTTAGGGAAAGACAAAAGGCAAGTGAGCATTTGGGGGGACATTTATCCCTTTACTTTCTCTTAGGAGAGTTGGTGTGTGATGCTCAAAATATTGAACAACTAGTATGGTACCCTAGAGAGGGCAAAATTACAAGTGGCCAAAGGAGGATGACTACAGGAAAGCACCAGCTCACCGTAGGTGGCCACAGATGAGTGGCCCACTGCTGGGGTCTGAGGCCCACAGGGCTAGGGCTGGGGCAAAGACTGTTAACCAACTAGGATGGAAGTAGTAGATAAGTATATAAATAACTGGTATGGCTTGTACCTGCTGGTGCTGGATTTCAAGCCTGAGTGTACCCCGTTCTTCTGGGCCTTCTTTCCACTATTTACTGACCACCAAACCTTCCCTATGCGATATTCAATAAACGTTGACTAAACATATAGATGACTATATTGATAGCATGGGAAAATTATCTACATTCATGCCTGATTGATAATTGATAGAAGATTTCGCCGCAGAGCAAATTAGCAAATACTTCCCTAGATTCCGCAGAGCATCTCAGACATTGATTTTCAACTAGAGGCTTCTGGGATTTGAATCAGCATCTGCCTAAGGTTTGCAAGTTGAGGGGAATCTCAGCCTGGAGACACATGTTGATTCCACAGTGGAGTGTTGGAAGCCCGCACAGAGTAATAAACTTACAGTTGTGTTTTGTTTGAACCACTTAATACTTATTAACTTAATGGGCACGTTAAAAAAAAATCATGAGATGAAGCACTAACATCTTGATTCCTGTCTTTCCTTGAAGGGGGAGAAAATTTGGGCCTGCATATCAGCATGGAGGTTTGTCTGCAGCCAGTAGAGGCTGCCTCTTTAGATGGTATGCTCTAATTTGCCTTTCTTCCACCTTTCTCACTTTTTTCATATTTGTTACATACTTGCCCTTGGGTACTGGGTCTGAAAATAGCAAGATTTAAGCTTTCTGTTAGGAAACCATCGCAAGGTAAAAAGAGTACGATGATCCTTGGCATCACCCTTCTGGCCTTTTCCACTGTTTTAACCCCAGCAGCAGGAGCATAAACTTTCCAGCTGTGTGAAGGACTCAGAACTGAGTCAGAGCAGTCCCCAAACCAACTGAAGTTAGTCTGTTAGCTTTGTGCAGGCTCAAAGCTTTAAATAATCATTTCCAGTTGTACCTTCTTGTCATTTCCCTTTAGTGTACAGTTCCCACTTCCAAATTCTTCTCTTACACCCTGAGAGCCTGGCCCAGACCTAACCTAGGAGGCTCCACTTGGGTGAGTAATTGTCATTAGCCTCCTTTTAGCTTCTTAAGCATCTCTCCTGTTTAGGGCTGAAGTCTAGTTCTATATGATTTCAAGTAAAAACTCCCATCCGCAAGTCACTGATCCATTCATCCAACCTTACCTATTTATTTAGCAAAATGGGGAATCATATTGACAAAATCATTATCCTTAAGCAATTTGGAGCCTAGTAGGGAAATTAAAATGTCAACATGCAATTGTCATACTCTGGGACAAGGGCCTATCAGGTAGAGTTGCAGATAAAATACAGGACACCTGGTTAAACTTGGCATGGTTTATTTGTTAAATCTGATAACCCTACCACCGGGGAAAGTGGTGGGTGCAAGGGAACACACGTGAGGAGGACCAGGGAAGTCTTCCTAGAAGCACTGCCTTTGAGGCCAACACGAGAGGGGTTAAGTCAGAAGAGGTGGAGGATAGGGGAGGGCTCTGTGAAGACAGAGAATAGCATGTGTGAAGGCCTTGACTTGAGAGCCGCCCCAGGAAATTCAGAGGCCTGAGGCTCAGGATGTGGGAATGTGGAGGGTGGAGGAGTATGTCGGGGGAGCGGAGACTGGAGACGCGATGAAGTCCTGCCATGGAATGTGGACTGGATCCTAAGTACAACAGGCCAGCCATTGTAGGACTTGAAGCGGCAGAGTGACGTAAGATACGCATTTGAGAAAAACCTTCTGGCTGGAGTGTAGTGACTGATTAGAAGAGGGAGTCTGGAGACAGGAGAAGGCAGAGCGGTGCTTGCTGCAGTAACGATAGTGGGTGATGGCGGTGGCTGTGAGGAAGAGAGAGGAATGGATGAGCTACTTAGAGGATGGATGGGTAGATGTGGGAGATGAGGGAAGAGAAAGGTCGTGTATGAAGATGGTTCCACTCAGTGGGACAGGAGAGGTAGGGAGAAGTGGGTACTGCAGTGCCATTTGCCTGTTTGCCTCAGACTGGCTCCCTGCCTTTCCACTGCTCTGCTCCGTGTCACAGGGCTGATCCTGCAAACCCCATCGCCCAGACTTCCTCGCCAACTCTTTTCCAGGTAGGTTCAGCCAATGGAAAGCATTGGCCGGAGGTTGGAGGGCAGGGGGATGGGAGAAGCCAACGTATTTTTCCCTCGCCCTCTGCTCTCTGTTCGGGCAGCTGCAGCAGGACTGGTGGCCGCTTTGCTCTGAGTCTCTGCCCCACCAGGAAGCCACTCCCTCTGTGCTTCCAGCTCCTGCCTGGCAGCTGTGGCAACACCACTTCCTTCTTTGCCCCCCAGCCCAGCAGTGGGGTGGGTGTGGTTTCCTCTGCTGTGACTCTCTGGGATGTCTCACCATCCCATTTGGCCTTTTAGCTTTTTCATCACCATATGAAATTTGTCGTATTGAACTGCCTGTCACGGGCTGTTTTTCTGAGTGGACATTCAGTAATACGGACGTGTTGGATTTGAGGTGCCTTATGAG
The DNA here is from genome assembly GCF_949987515.2 of Delphinus delphis. Taxonomy (NCBI): domain Eukaryota; kingdom Metazoa; phylum Chordata; class Mammalia; order Artiodactyla; family Delphinidae; genus Delphinus; species Delphinus delphis. The sequence goes on along the minus strand of NC_082690.1, from coordinate 26,216,281 downwards.
ACATTTAAATAGAGACGTTTAACAGGAAGTCGTATATAGATTGAAAGGTGCAGAGAGTGGTCTTAGATGGAGACAGACTTAGCTGGTAATGGAAACTAGGGGAGAGGATGAGGTCCTTCAGGGAGATGGCCTAGAGGATGAAGAGCAGAGAGCCTAATACAGAGCCCTGAGAAATACCCCAAGGAAGATCAGCTCAGCAAGAGACTGGGAGGGTGCTGAGAGACAGAAAACTGTCAGGAGGGTTGGGTGGCGCAGAAACCAAGGGAGGAGATTTTCAAGACAGAGACATTTGTTTATAAGATGTAACTTACAAGATATAAGATATAACATATCTTATATAAGTTATATCTTATAACAAGTTATAAGATATAACTCGGCTTGGCGGTCACATAGATAAGGATTGAGAAGTAGTCCCCTGGACTTGTCAATGGAGAAATCATCGGGGGCTTCAAGGAGATCAGTTTCATGAGAGTAGTGGGGCAGAAACCAGATCGCAGTGTAGATGGGAGGGGAGCAATGGGGGGGCAAGTCAAGAAATTGATGGCAAAGGGAAAGAAGGGAGGGGTGGATAGAAGGACAGGAGAATAGAATGGAGGAGGGCATTTCCTTGTGGCTCTTTAACTCTGGCTGGGAGGAGCCAACAGAGAAGGAGAGTGTGAAGATGTAGGAAGAGAGGATGGCATCCCGAGCCCAAGGAGGACTGGCCGCTGTCTTCAGCTCCCACCAGCTGGACGTTCCCTTTCTCTAGCTTTACATGTAGGCTGTGGAAGTTGCCCCTTGCCTCCTTGGATCAGCTGCCCTTGATTCGTTCATCATTTTCTTATTTCTCAGCACATCTGGGTCATACATTATGTGAAGACAAACAAATCACTACTGATGGTTAAATTTCTTGAAAAATCCCCCAGGCAGGTACCATTTTGGAGAACTACATATTGTTTCTCAAAAAGCCGAAGTAGGGGCTTCCCTGGTGGCGCAGTGGTTGAGAGTCCGCCTGCCGATGCAGGGGACACAGGTTCGTGCCCCGGTCCGGGAAGATCCCACATGCCGCGGAGCGGCTGGGCCTGTGAGCCATGGCTGCTAAGCCTGCGCGTCCGGAGCCTGTGCTCCGTAGCAGGAGGGGCCACAACAGTGAGAGGCCCGCGTACCACAAAAAAAAAAAAAAAAGCCGAATTAGCCCATTTTTCCTCTCTCATTGGGAGAGATTGCTGTTTCTTGGAGAATCCGATGAAGAGGGTGACTCGCACTTAGGAATAATGTTGCTTGAAAAGTGCAAAAGGTGAGGTGGTTTGGCTGTGAGGGGCCTCTGAGGCCTGAGAGATGACAGACTCACAGCTCCCATTTCCCTCTAACCCTGGGCTATGAGCTCATCAAATGAGATGGTAAATAAAGTCACTGACATGGTTTAAATGATAATTTTGTTCTCTTTTTCATTCAGAGCAAATTTAATGGAATTTGTATACAACATATGGATGAAATATCCATACGATGGGGCTTGACTATATCCTCATAATTCCCCTTTCCTTTTCTATATCTGGCCCCTTTAGCTCTGCAGACTTAACCCCACACCATCAATCCACCCAGTCGGTCCGCTGAGCATCTCTTCCTCCTTCGCATCTGGTCGTTGTCGTCACCTTGCTCTCCACTACCGCCTCCTGCAGTAGCTGTTAGGTCCAGGGAGGTTGGTTCACGGTGAGCAAGTAACTGTCAACTCCATGGACAGGTGGAAGTGACTTGGCAGCCGGAATGAGCCCACCCTGAGTTAATTATACCAGTGAGGATCAAGGAGAATGGGGATGCAGCTGGTCTGCAGAGCCCCGGCAGTTCTGAGACACATGCTCCTGGATCCACACGTTGCTCCATATCCAGCCTTGCCTTTCTTTGTTCTCTCTTGATTCCATCCAGGTTTCTGCTCTCCTTGTCCCTTTGGGGAGGGAGGTCAGTACCAGCCCAGGTGTAGTCCCCAAATGCTTCCTGCTTCCAGTCCCTGCGTAGGCTTGTATATCCACTTGCTTGGGTTGCTCTGGCATTCATGATAACAAGTTGAGTGGTTTCTGCCCTAGGCTATCTTTTCTGGCATCCTTCCTTGCTGAAATGTCAGAGGAGGCCATTGAGAGGGCGTGACCACCAGTTGACCTGAGAGCTGGATCCGGGCAATCAGACTCCTCACCCCCTCCCCTGACCTTGGAATGTGCATTCTGCCCACCATTCCCACAGTGGAAACCATTTTCAAGAACGCAGCCTTGAGAGAGTAATGTGTTATTGAGACCATGTGGACAGTATATGTGACTGAACCCTGTTAAGGTCTCTGTGTAAACTCAAGATTCTGGGGGGTGGGTGCTGAGATCTATTCGTCTTTCAGCTGACCAAGGCAAACCTTGTAAGCAGGTTCCCTTGCTTGTTAAAACTGCCACTAACTAGTCTAGAGTGGGCTGCCTCTTTCTTCAGTCTCTCGTTGCCCTCTGTGTATAGGGGCCAGTTTTCACACCAGCAGATAATCTTAATCATTTGTTTTCTTCCAAGTATGTACAAATCAAATAATGCTTTTGTGATGAAAATTATACAACATTATACAGAAAACCAAACATATACTTTCTATTACATCTTTGATGTACTAGTTAGTGTTAAATTGACATGTTTTTTCACCCGTGTTCTTTGGACTGTTTTTTTCGTTCATGTCTGTTTTTCTTCAGATGACTTTCTAGTAATTTATACAAATATGTGAATCTGGATAAACTAATATATTTTACTCTCAATTTCAGGTTGCATCCTTTGCTCTCCAACAATCACTGGAGTGCTGTTTTCAATATGTCCACCCAGGGATTCAAAATAACAAAAATGCTTTTGAAAAATAATGTCATAGGTTGACAGAGTGGTTTATAAATTATAGCATACGCTTATGCTCTTAATTCTTCCTCAAAACCCTGCTTATCATGGCTGGAATTGCTGCTACACCTGTGGGGTCAGCTGGGGGCTGGCTGTAGCCGGGCCAGGGGCCTGACTGGGCCACTTGCCTCTTATGCCCCAGCTAGTAACTGGGGCTTGTGCTCATGGGGGTAGCAGGGCTCCAAGAGGGAGAGTAGAAGCATCGTGGGACCTAGCTCTGAACTGGCACACCATCGTTTCTGCTGCCATCTATTGGCCATGGCAAGTCACCTAACTTCAAGGGTGGGGAAATCAACTCTCCCTCTTGATAGGATAAGTTGGAATGTCACATTGCAAAGAGTGAGGACACAAGGAGTCAACCTGGAGCCAATTTTTGCAATTTGGGATGACGCTTGGTGCCTTCCTCAAGGAGGTCGTCCAAAACCATTTTTGAAACATCCCAGGTTCCTATAAATCTCCACCTCTGGTTTGGCGACCCCTAAAAATTCCCTGTCAGTTTTGGTGAGGGGACACTTGGTGACAGTGTTGTCTTTTGAAATGAGTAGTTCTGTTATCGACATTACATTGCTCCCCATACATTATTTGTAAGGTTTCCCTGTTTGTATGTGCAAAATATTTCTGTGTATATTTTGAGAAATAAATTGTACAGGCCTCTTTTATTCTTTCACACACCCTAGAGATGTTATAGAGGCAGTAAAAGTGTCCAAATTTTTGAGAAATTAGAACAATCAAGAGTTACCTGTATGGAATGCTGTTAGCGATGGCAATTCCCGCTACAGTACCTTTCATCTGAGACACTTAGGGTGTGTTAACAGATTAAAAGAGTAAAAGACGCTGATGGAGAGAATTTTCATTATCTTGTGCTCTGAAAACGTGGATCTTCATTGGTTTGAATGGGCCTGAAAATGCATTTTTATTACTAGGGGCATAGAAGCCTCTAGCAGTATTCTTAATAAAGCAAGGTGAGTAAACAATCATCTGATGAGGGTAAATGTACCACACTCCATTTTAAGAAAAATACAATATAAAAGTCTTATCATGGAAGAAAATCTTTATATGATCTTTTTTGTTACATCTTTATTAGAGTATAATTGCTTTACAATGGTGTGTTAGTTTCTGCTTTATAACAAAGTGAATCAGTTATACATATACATATGTTCCCATATCTTTTCCCTCTTGCGTCTCCCTCCCTCCCACCCTCCCTATCACACCCCTCTAGGTGGTCACAAAGCACGGAGCTGATCTCCCTGTGCTATGCAGCTGCTTCCTACTAGCTATCTACCTTACATTTAGTAGTGTATATATGTCCATGCCTCTCTCTCGCTTTGTCACAGCTTACCCTTCCCCTTCCCCATATCCTCAAGTCCATTCTCTATTAGGTCTGTGTCTTTATTCCTGTCTTGCCCATAGGTTCTTCATGACACTTTTTTTTCTTAAATTCCATATATACATGTTAGCATACGGTATTTGTCTTTCTCTTTCTGACTTACTTCATTCTGTATGACAGATTCTAGGTGCATTCACCTCACTACAAATATCTCAATTTCGTTTCTTTTTATGGCTGAGTAATATTCCATTGTATATATGTGCCACATCTTTTTTATCCATTCATCCGATGATGGACACTTAGGTTGCTTCCATGTCCTGGCTATTGTAAATAGAGCTGCAATGAACATTTTGGTACATGATTCTTTTTGAATTATGGTTTTCTCAGGATATATGCCAAGTAGTGGGATTGCTGGGTCTGGGAAAACTGGACAGTTACATGTAAAAGTATGAAATTAGAACACTCCCTAACACCATACACAAAAATAAACTCAAAATGGATTAAAGACCTAAATGTAAGGCCAGACACTATCAAACTCTTAGAGGAAAACATAGGCAGAACACTCTATGATATAAATCACAGCAAGATCCTTTTTGACCCACCTCCTAGAGAAATGGAAATAAGAATAAACAAATGGGACCTAATGAAACTTCAAAGCTTTTGCACAGCAAAGGAAACCATAAACAAGGCCAAAAGACAATCCTCAGAATGGGAGAAAATATTTGCAAATGAAGCATCTGTGGCCTTTTTAGAACCTAAGCTTCTAGGGCACAGAGAACTTCATCTTGATGTAGGACTGAGCAAATGCATGGAGAGGTTCTCAAAAATAGGCATTAAATTCTAAGTCCAGAAGGGGCCTTGAGATGCCCTCTCTCTACTCCTTGGTAGAACTGTTTTAGCCAGCCCAAGAAAAGATTTTTTTCTTTAAATCTCAAAACTCAGAGATTCCACACTAAGAACTTACTTCTCATATTGCCTTGTGGCTGCTGTGGGCATCTGTCAAATGGTGTAAACTCTGCGTGGGAACCCTCCAGGCCCACGGTTTGGGCTGCTGTGGTGCCATGCTGTGCTCAGGGGCCTTCTTCTTTGGAGGTCTGGGCTCCAGTGAGCCTTGGTTCTTTTATGGAACCTTGGGTGCTTGACCACTCTGACCCTCAGTCCCATTTGCAGGTTCTGGGGAGGATTAAATGAGCTCATGTGATGTCCAAGTGACTGAGACAGAGTAGGCTCGGGATGAATCTTTGCTTCATTTTAATTAGCTACGGAGAAGAGGATGACCCTAGGGATGAGCTACTTGGACTCCAGCTTGGTGCCTCTCCAACTTTAATATGGGTATGCCTCTCCTGTGGATCTTGTTAAATGCAGGCTGGTATTCAGTAGTTCTGGGTGGGGCCTGGATTCTGTGCTTGTAACAAGCTCCTAGGTGACGGTGACGCTGAGAGCAAGGGTCCAGCTCCTGCCTTTCCCCCTTCTTTCTGGAAGAGCAGGACGTTGGCTCTCCAGTGGGAGAAAACATCCGCAACATGACTACTAGTAACCAGCTTCCCTCACAGGCAAGGGACCTGTACCACTGCTCCCAACCATTTTGTCTGAGGCGCAGCAAGCCAAAACCTCCAAAGAGGAGGTTTATTCACAAGGCAGCCAAGCGAGGAAGTGACGTGAGAATAGGTCTCAAATCCGCCTCCCCAAAGGGGGTTGGGGTACCTATGGGATAAAGAATAAAGAAGCAGCGCAGTATGAGGCATGGGGAGCATGAGGAAAGGTGATTGGAAAAAGGTGTGCTCATCATTATTCTGAGCTGGCGTAACTAGGCTACAGGGCTCAGCACATTCTCAGGCTGGAGTTTTCGGCCCTCTGAAGGCAGAAGGTGGTTCTCTCCAGTCTTAACCAGCTCAGCCTAACTAGACACAGCTGATTCCAAGTTCCTGGACAATACCGGGGCAAACATCTTATTGCTTATGCTACATGTTACTTGGAGGACGTGCAAGTGTTCAAGCTACCTTGATGAGTGAAGACAGGATTTGACTAATCATTACACATGGTTTCACCTCCAGGCCAACAGAAGAGACCTGTAGGCTGAGTCTGGCTCCTGGCACCTGGAATTGGAGGCAGATGGTTTAAAAACGGGCTCTTCCACCCTCTGTGTGATCTTGGGTAGATAGACTATTGAATCTTCCTGTGTCTATTTCTCCACCAGCAGCATGGGGACACTCAGAGTCCCTCTCTTTGGGGCTGTTATGGGGGTTCAGTGAGATATAGATGCATGCACAGGCACATGGGAGACACCCAGTGTATGTTACCTTCGTGCTTATCTTTATTAGGAGACCAGTATTGTTAGAAGATTTCTGGTTTGGACAACAAATTAGATAGGTGGTCATTACCCCTGTGTGTCACTGAAAGGGGGACATCTGTAGTGTTAAGTTTAAGTGGATTTTTCTCTTGCTCACCATTGGTAGGTTAAAAATCAACCATAGTTTAGTTTGCTTCATGTTTATGTCAGTATAGCCTTTTGTCCTCTGGAGTTCAATTTCCTTCTCTTCCTCTCCCTCCTCCCTTCCAACAGTGCCTAATACATAGTAAGTACAATATGCCTCAAGGTGTTTTTAAGCTCTCAATCACACAGTCAATAGAAGCCTCTCCAATATAGACTAGCTGCTCTCTGCACTGAATCCCCTATTACCTTCCTTCTTGGTTTATTGCCTCATTTTGCTCGATTATTTCTATAAATAGCTTAAGATGTAGCACAGGAGGTAAATTTTTCAAATTCCTTTCTGTACAAAATATCTTATTCAGCCTCTGCTTATGACTGATAGTTTCGCTGGATACAAAACCCTAGGGTGAAAATTATGTGCTGGAAAAACGTTGGAGGTATCTTTCTAATGCCTTCCAGCATCCATGGTGCTGATGACAACTATGATAAAGTCAGATTTTAACTTTTTTTTTTTTAGGTGAACAGTATTTTTCTCTCTGGAATAGATGTATCCTCTCAGTATTTTATTCTATTTTATTTTATTTTTTCAGTATTTTAAAACTTCACAATGAAGGGTGCCTAGGTATGAGTCTGTTTTTGTTCATCTTGCTCAAAACTTGAGTAACTATTTTAAATCTGAGGCCTGATGTCTACTTTCAGCTGTGGGGAATTTTCTTGCCCTTTGACAGCTTCCCTCCATTTTTTGTCTGCGTCTGGAGTTTCTAATAGTAACATGTTGGATCTCCCAGATGCAGCCTCTCTAACATATTTCTATCACATTTTCCATTGTGTCTTTCTTTTTTATATACTGAGAAATTTTTAAATTCCTACTGAATTTATTTCAGCAACCATATTTTCATTTCCAGGAGACCTCTCTTGCTTTCTGACCATTCTCTTTTTAATTAACACCCTAGTCTTATTTTATAGTTGCTAGCTCTTTTTAAACCTCTCTCAGGATACTAATTAGGGTTTTTTTCTTAAATTATTTTGTACCCTAAATTGTCTCTAGTCCTACTAGGATATGTTTTCACTCTTTTTCCCCCTCTCTCATGTTGTAAGCTTTTACTCAAGTATCAGGCAAATGACAGTTATTTTCTATTTAAGAATGAGCGCAGAAAGCTCCCTGAAGTCAACAATTGATTGGTTTCTTATGCAGGAAGAAGCGGGGAGTAACTGTAATAGGATCCCCCCGCCAACACTCTTTTCTAGGGTGTAAAAACTCACATTAACTGCCCTAGTTCTCCCCGGTTTCATTGTTTTCGAAATGAAATCATCTCATTTCAGGAGCGTGAGGGCGCGGCTGGGAGTCCACTCCTCTAAACACAACCCTTCAATGAGCTCCCCTATTTCAGTCACACTTTTAACTAACTCCACCCTCTCTCCTACATGCACATCTGAGCATGGGAATATTTCTGCAGGTGGAATCAGAATCCTCCTCAGTTGCAGGTGGTCCCTGTGCATATTCTAGGTGATGCTTTTCCTCTGTTCTACTGCTTCAGTTTCACTCTCTTCCACTTGTCTCCGTCTTTCAAAACTATGTTGAAATCTCTTGATTGTTGTGGGCTTATATACTTAAACACTTTGATACCATCATTGTAGTGTATTGTCAAAACAGAGAATAGCTGCAAGGGTTCTCAGTGCATTCTGAATCTGCTATTCTGTGGTCCCAGTGTTTAAACTTCTTGGTCTTCCCCAGTGTCTATCACTGGTTTTAGAAATAAAATCTCCTGGTCTCCTTGTGAAGGAAATGAATACAACACATCTAAAGTGACAAGGAATGGGGGTTAGATGCTCTGGGGTCTTGTCGTACTCTGCTACTTACCAATAAACCACTTACGTACTACAAATTGGAGATGCTCATTTACAAAACGAAAGGGGGTAACTCGAACTATAGATTTCTCCTACTCTAACATTTCATAATTTTCTAAGTTCTTTTCTTAAAATTTCTCTATATTATCATTAATTTTAATTAAAAAAATAAAAATTTCTCTTTTGAAAATCAAATAGTAATTTCCATAATCCTACAATAATGGGGTAATTAGTTCTGAAACCTGTCACGTTTCATGCTTCATACGAAAAGAAAATCATATTGAATAATTTTAAAATATTAAACATGGACTTTGTAGCACAAAGACAAGGTCCCCCCAAATGGTGTTCCCTTATTTACTAGAAATGTTCAGCTCTGCTTTAAAGTTGAAATAAAATAAATATATTATTTTTGAGGTGCAAAAATTTCTTATGAAAATCAATTTTTCTTTTCTGTCCATACAAACAAAAGTATGGAATGACATTAGAGGTCAGGTTTATTTGGTAATGTAATGTAGCTTCTTGATATTTTTTATTTTCGGAAAGGAGAATATCAATATCAAAACTTTTTTCAACTTTTATTTAAAATGAGGCCCTATTTTCCTCTTATAAAAAGAGAGTTCAACTAGAACTGTCAATTTTCTCATCTGTAAAACAAGAGCACTGAATCAGCTGACTATATTCATTCAGAACTCAATTTCTTTACCTTATGATCACTAAGGTTCTCCCTAAATCTAATATACTAAGGTTCTAAGGAAAGGAAAATATATTATTACCGACATGTTTTGATTTTTATTTCTTAGAGTTCAAATGTCCACCATTCACCTTGGTCTAAGCTTAAGGAACCATTCGACGGGATACAATGCAGATGGAAGGAGAAAACAGAACCCTCACACAAGCTGTGCAGGTTTTCAATCAGGCTTCCATTTGAAAAATAATCTTCTCTATAGCTTTAAAGTGATACCTTTGTGCCGGCAATGCTTCTTGTTTCAAACTGATTTTCTCTGGCTCTTCCTGAACACTTTCTGAGGAATCATCGACCTCTTTGATTTCTGAGGAGGAAGCACTCTCTACTGTCACAGTCACAGGAAATTCAGGTGGACCTGAGTGTCTCAAGAAGAAGATAGGAAACCACAGAGTTGTTATACTAAAGTGCAAAGAAAGAAGACAAGATTGTACAAAAGATAACACAAGCCAGATACCAAATATCCAAATATTAGAGGACGTTTAACAAAAGTGATCTGAGGTATCATTATTTATAAATGTCTCTCACTGCTCCTTAGTCTAAAACAGGCAATGACTAAGTAAAATTACAGCAACTTATTTATGCTATGGTCTACTGTACAGACCTCTGTTGTACATGGTTAGGATTAGTAATGGGAATTGCCCATATTATTTTATGAAGTTTCTTTCACAGAAGCCAAGTGAAGATCCAAGGTAAACATTTTTTCTCAGATCAACTTTATACTGCAAATGAAAAATTTACTTTTCACCATCAGACAAAAACAGTCTGGAAGAAAATGTAGTTTTTCGGAGGAAAATACATCAGTAAAGGGACTGATGAATAAGCAGAAAGTCAACATATCTAAGCTGTGAATAATAGACGTTAGAATTTTTAAAAATAAATAACATACACATACACAACTAAAACTGACCCATCAAAAATTTCATCTTCTCATCACCCTTAAGCCAAAACTAGGGTAACAGTAATACAATTCTCCCGTCAAGCTTCACTGCCACTGCAATGTTGTTCCATAGGACATTTCCAGACATTTAAAACCTGGCCTGGCCACAACCCCATAAAAGTCTACAGATCATAAAGAAGTGCGCTGGGATTATATAACCACGCAGAAGACAAGTCACTAGGACATCATTTTGACAACAAACAGCAAACCCTGCAGCAAGGGAAATTCTAGCAGGAGAACGAGGCGCACACCCCTCCCTCTGGGCATGCAAGGGCAGGACTGACACCCAAGATGCTCTTCTCTGAATCTCAGCAGTGGTGCCTTTCACAGAGCAACTATGCAGTCTCCCAAAACCATTGCGGGGCTTCCCTGGTGGCGCAGTGGTTGGGAATCCGCCTGCTAGTGCAGGGGACACGGATTCGTGCCCTGGTCCGGGGGGATCCCACATGCCGCGGAGTTGCTGGGCCCGTGCGCCACAGCTGCTGAGCCTGAGCTCTAGGGCTTTCGGGCCACAGCTACTGAAGCCCGCGTGCCTGGAGCCCGTGTTCCGCGGCAGGAGGCCACGGCAGTGAGAAGCCTGCACACAGCAACGAAGACCCAACGCAGCCATAAATAAATTAATTAATTTTTTAAAAAGTCAAATTAATATGGGATTTGTTACTCTTCTAAATAATAAAGAACACTGACAAGAAATATCACAGTGCTGATTGCTATTATCATCTTTTCACTTTCCATTATAGTTGTTTATATTATTTTCATGGGATTTCACTGAAGTTATCAAGGTTTTTTAATAGTCAAATTAAAAAACAAAATCCCGGGCTTCCCTGGTGGCGCAGTGGTTGAGAGTCCACCTGCCGATGCAGGGGACACGGGTTCGTGCCCTGGTCCAGGAAGATCCCACATGCCGCAGAGCGGCTAGGCCCATAAGCCATGGCCGCTGAGCCAGCATGTCCGGAGCCTGTGCTCCGCAACGAGAGAGGCCACGACAGTGAGAGGCCCACATAACGCAAAAAAAAAAAAAAAAAAACAAAATCCCTTGAAATGCCAATACAAAGAAAAATGAGTCAGAACATGAAAAATGTTTTAGACAAGTTGACAACATACATTCTTTGCTCATTTCTCTTTTTGAGACAAGTTCCATCTTATTCACAGCCACATGTACAAACACTGAATAAAATACAACTCCATCACTCTATGGTGATCAAAAAGAAAAGACAAGCTGGTTCCAGAAAATTCCTCTATTTATTCCTAGTATCTTGTTGCATCTGGCAAAAAAAGCATTTTGAAATATTCTCTAAATTTTGTATTTTATTTTATAATAATTTGCTTGTTTATCTCAATCTAAATATTAAAAATGCATGAGTAACATTTGGCTTTTGACTATCCCTATCTATTTCCTTTGCCTCCTATGCTGATCTTTTAGGATATACTGCACATACCACTCTCATACTCCCCAGAATCTACAGCCTCATACACATGCAAAATAGCTTGTGGGGATGTGTTAACATACACTTGGTTGAGGCAGGAAGGCTGTAGAATACATAGTTTTTACACCTCAACATTTTAAGTGTTTTTGGAAAGTAACCCTAGTTTGAGTGCAAGTTCCATCGATTTATCAAATGCATTTCAGGTATACCTAGGTATGTCCAGTAAAATGGTAAGGCTATATTACTGGGACTACTTACAAGAGCAAGTGAAAAGAAATCAGTGAAAGAATGTATTAAAACCAAGAGTCACATATAATAGGTCAATCAAATAGAATGGGGATCCCAGAAACATATCGACACATACAAGGACAACTGACTTTTCAACAGAGGTGCAAAGCCAATTTAGAGGAGAAAGGATAGTCTTCTTGACAAATGGTGCTGGAAGCATGTAGTACACGGATATTGTGCCTAGATAGCCATATGCAAAAGTATGAACTTTGATCCCTACTTCACACCATATAAAGAATTAACTAAATATAGATCAAAACATAAATCTCTAAAACTTGGACAAAATTTTTTGACCTTGGCTTAAGCAAAGATTTCCTAGAGATGACATCAAAAACAAGATCCATAAAAGAAAAAAAGTGATAAATTGGGTTTCATCATTGGAAGCCATTATTAATAAAAGAAAAGCCACAGGTTGGAAGAAAATATTTACAAGTTATATACCTGAAAAGACTTGTGTCTATAACACATATAGAACTCTCAAAACTCAGTAATTAGAAAATTTTAAAAAATTAACAACATGGGTAAAAATATTTTAAAAGAGATCCTGCCAAGGAGGTGTATGGATGCAAATAAGCACATGAAGTTCCTCAATGTAATCCATTATTAGGTAAATGATAATTAAAGCCGCAGGAGATACCACTACACAACTATTGAATGGCTAAGATTAGAGAAGTCCAACCACACCAAGTATTGGTGAGGCAGTGTAGGAACTGGAAGTCTTTTACACTGCTAGTGGGAAGGAAAATGGTACAGTCACTTCAGAAAACAGTTTGGCTGTTTCTTTATAAGTTGAACATACACCGACCATATGATCCAGCCTTTCTGCACCTAGATATTTATGCAAGAAGAATGAAAGCATATGTTCATACAAAGACTTGTACATGGATCATCATAGCATGTTTATTTTTAATAGACAGAATTGTAACAACCTCGAGCACCCATCAACAGGCGAATGAATAAACATACTGTGGTATACTCATACAGTGAAACACTACTAAGCAAAACGAAGTAATAAACTATTGATACCCACAGAAATATGAATTACTCTCAAAATAATTACGTTGAGTGAAAGAAGCCAGACAAAAGAGTCCTCACTGTGTGAATCCATTTATATAAATTTCTAGAAAGATGCAAACACATCTATAACTATAGAAAGCATATCAGTGGTCACCTGGGTATGTGGAGGGGTTGAATGTGAGGGGAAAAGAAGGGGCTTTATGAATGAGGCATAAAAACACTTGCAAGTAATGGATATGTTCCTTTTCTTGATTGTGTTGGCAGTTCTATGGGTATATGCATATTTCAGAACTTAAGTTGTGTTCTTTAAGTATGTGCAGTTTACTGTGTGTCAGTTATATTTTAAGAGAGACGTTATTAAAAGGCTAAGAACAGACGTTTGTCTCAACAAATAAATGTAGCAAAGAACAGAAAAGTCAAGTACAGTATGATATCTGTCCGTTGAATTTTATTTCCCTCAAAAAATATATCCCAGTTCTTAAAAGAGATGGGATTCAATAAAAGGTAAAAAAAACCCAGCAAAGCCATCAGCAGGGTGAGCTCCAGCCAATTTTCAATTGTGAGACACTAGGTTGACGGTGCAGACATGCTAGGATGTTTGTTCTTCCTGCCCAATATTTTAGAGAGGATATTAAACACCCCCATTAAATGCCTGCAAGTGATGGCCAGAGAGGAGTTTGGAGAATGATGGCTGTGATCTTTAATATGGTTGTGCCTTTGTAAAGAGTCTCACTCAGAATTTCCAGGGTAATTTTGGAGTCAACTTTTTTTTGTTTTTTGGATGATATATATGTCTAACTCACCTCAAGAATATATCCACGTACACTTAAAGTTAGGCACCAACTGGTGCAAATTTCTGTGGTAATTTCCTGACCTAACCTTTTAGTTTCTTTTTGTTCCTTGATTGTAGTTAAGCTTCATCTTGCCTCAGGACCGTTGTATTTGCTGTTCCCATGTTTTGGAAATATTATTTCCAGAAAATTTTTCCATAAGTGATTCCTTTCTATTCTTTGGCATTCATCTCTTAAAGATATTTTTTCCTTGATTGTCCTGCTAGCCTAACTTAGTCCCAATTTATCAGATTACCTTACTTCTTTCACAGAAAAATAATAAAAACAAATATTATCTTTGGTGTCTCTTTGTATTTAGATGAACTTCTTCCAGAAGAACTGAAGCCCCACAGTGACAGAGGTTGTTACCTTTCTTATCCCTTATTCTGTGTCTTAGAACTGTGTCTGGCATGTAGTAATCACTCAAGGTCTGTTGATTGTGTAAAGAATATATGAGTAGATGAACAGATTTGGAGTTATTTGAGGTCGCTCTTAATGATGGCTGGTGTTGGTGATTAAATTAAAATTGTAGGTTTTAGAGTTGGAAGTGATGTTGCTGAGCCTCACAGCTACGGCAAAACTCTGCTTACTGTAGCATCCCTGACAGAAGATCAAGTCTGAGCTTGAATAACTGTATATGAAAGACCCTAACCAGGGCACCCTCCTAGCTTTCTTCCAGCAGATCACAACCTTCCATGGGAGTTTGCTCCCTATTATTCAGCTGTAATTAGGAGAAAATGGTTTGATTTACCCAGAATCATCTTCTCTCAGTCTCCTTGTTTTAGTTCCTAGAGAATAGACAGGACAAAGTTTCCTCTAAATTACATCCTTTGGGTTTGCATTCCTTCTTGTAACAAAATAAGCACCATGCTATGGCAAAATTCCCCTTGACTGTCTGCCACTTGTTGCTACATTCCTTGTTAGTGTTTAGAAATAATTTGTCTTAATGTTCCACATTATAATTGATGGAATACAGAAATAAAAGAGATCTCGGGGTTATGTCAGAAGCAATCAGACAGATATTTTAACTTACCCTTTTAATGTATTTCATGCTAACACTGTGAGGAATTGAGCAGTATAGTCACCACGTTATTGCCATTGCTGAAAAAATGTATTCATGGTGAAATTTATGTTAACTTTGAAAGCTTTAGCTCATGGAGGAATTGTAAGCTACATCTTAGAGCTCTGAGCATTTCTCAAAAAGTTGTGATACCAAACACCTCTGCCTTTTCTTGTATTTCTGTTATGTTTAACTACTTCACAAAAAGCATTCGTCATATTCCTGAAATAATGATGGGCTTAGTTGAGATTCTTTTGGGTCTTAAGTGACCAACATGTGTGCATAATAGTGTCGAGTTACACAGAGCCTGGATGTTTGGCTACAGACTGAAAGCCTCATGGAGTCGTTTTTTCACATCTGTTCACAAGTGTGTATGAATGGGAGAAAACCAAAGTTCTCGTTTGCTCGAACAAGGGGAGCCACACTCCTTTTACTTTTGCTGTGACAAACAAGTAAAGACGTGTAAAATATCTGAAAAGAGCCTCTTAGGGTTTGGTAGAACAAGCCTCTTAGGGGTTGGTAGAACGCTTAAGTGGGATGTAGAGAATATACAAGAAAAAGAAAAGCAAGTGAGTACTGCTGGCAAACATTTTCAAGGACAGCTAACAAAATAATAATAGTAGTAACAACAAGAGTAAGATTGATTTTAAAAGACTGAAGAGTGGCATGGATTCCTAACCACTCTACATGTATTAACTCCAGGCCACAGCTCTGTAAAATGGGTGAGGTTATTAACCCCTTGTTTTTCAAAGAGGAAGTGAAACACAAAGAAGTAACACTCCTGAAGTCCCACCACTAATAAGTGGTGGAGCTGGGGAAAAAAGATACAGGCAAATTAATTTTAGAGTTAGTGCTCTTAACCAGTAGGTTATGTACCACAGGTAATATTTGCACATTTTGAAATCACTTTACAAATACTATTTTTACCCCTAAAGTACACAGGGAATACCCAGGGAAATTGGCATTATAATTATTTTTATATCTTTGCAATAATCTGTTAACTTTTGGCAGTTCAGTATCCTTCCCCAACTTCTTAAAAATTCAGCCGACAATCCAAAAAATAAGGGCTAGTGAAAATAAATGTCTTGTAAATCCAGTTCTAGAGAGCCACTAAAAACTAAGGCCCCCAAGGATGTAAAAGAGAAAGCAAGGGCTTCCCTGGTGTCGCGGTCATTGGGGGTCCACCTGCCAATGCAGGGGACGCGGGTTTGTGCCCCGGTCCGGGAGGATCCCACGTGCCGCGGAGCGGCTGGGCCGTGAGCCATGGCCGCTGGGCCTGCACGTCTGGAGCCTGTGCTCCGCAATGGGAGAGGCCGCAGCGGTGGGAGGCCCGCGTACCGCAAAAAAAAAAAAAAAGAGAGAAAGCAAAAGAAGAGACAAGAAGCCCAAACCCTATGATTAAGCTCCACGTTGTTAGGTAAAGGTACATTTAATTAATGCTTCTTTAATACCTTGTGCACAGAGGCATGGCTCTACAGAAGCCAAGGAGTCTCCCTTTCATCACTGATTCATGGTATGCTTCTGGCAGGGTCACTTCCTTCTTTGAGCCTCAAAGCTTTTCATCAGTACAGTGAGGGAATTGGAACAAGGTTAGCTCTCACTACCCAGCTCTCATGTTCTCTGTGAGTCTAGGTTAATGCCGAATGTCTTTAACATGACAGATTATTTTTTTCTTAACCATTTCTCTTCTCCTGATTTTTACGAAATTTCTAATTCATAGTAGAATAGTAGAAAAGAAAAAATACCACACTGAAAAGTAACTGATACACTAACTTTCCATTCTCATTTCACTGCCAATTCAGCCAAAAGCCTTCTGTAGAATTCTGATGCAGACCATGAACACACACTGTAAATGTTCCAAAGTCTTTAACATATTTCGTAGTCCTGTGATTTCCATTGGCAGAACTATCTTGGACTGTCATCTGAAAAATCTATCAAAAAGAAATTAGTAATAGGAACTCATATCAAAGGTATTGGAGAAAGAAATCCTTGAACTTATCTTACTGTGTGAACCTTCACCCATGTACAAAATCAACAAAGGTTAAACTTTAAAGGCAACATATTCCCATGAATAGAAGGGAGAACATAACACAAATAATATACAATGCTAATATTATGTACATACACATATATACAAGTGGTCTTGAAATATATTCCCAGATATTAATTGGATTAAAGTTTGGGGCAATAAAGCATTTTTTCTCATAGAGAACATTATTCTTTAAGGCACATATAGAGACACATATCTGCCCTGCTGGCCTCTCACAGTTTTAGTTGATTCCAGTCATGTCCCCAGTTCATTTCCCCATATATTTATTCTTGGATTAATGATTTTTTTTTTTTTTTTTTTTTGTGGTACGCGGGCCTCTCACTGTTGCGGCCTCTCCCGTTGCGGAGCACAGGCTCCGGACGCACAGGCCCAGCGGCCATGGCTCACGGGCCCACCCACTCCGCGGCATGTGGGATCTTCCCGGACCGGGGCACGAACCCGTGTCCCCTGCATCGGCAGGCGGACTCTCAACCACTGAGCCACCAGGGAAGCCCGGATTAATGATTTTTGAACAGGTGTTCATCTCTTTAGAAATACCTGTGCCATGACCGCAGAGCACTCAGATTTCATTTTGGCATTTGGTGCCATATCATGGGGAAAGTGACGAGTTGCATGACAGGAGAGGTATAAGGTGAACCTTAGAGTAAGTAAGACTTTATGCATAGTTCTTAATCCCAAAAGGAAAAGTGAAGGATAGCAGCGAAAGTCATTGGAATAAAGGACCTCTCAGATGAATCAGCATTAGGATAATTCATTGGTTACTGACTGTCCAGTCGGTTTAGGTTATAAAGTATTCCTGAGTGACTGCATCACTTTATGAAAGTATCTACCTAACTATAGCTTTCTTTTGCTGAAATTAGTTTATATGGCAATAATATGCATAGAGAATGGCAATTGTGAAATCCTGTCTTCCGCAAATTGAAGACACTCGTTAAGGTACAAGTTTCCCCAAGACTGCAAATGATTTATCCATAATATACTAACTAAGACTGTGTCTTACCGTTCTTGTTTGTTAAAGGAGATAACAAGGCTAACTTTGGGTAGAGTAATAGCAGGATACTTAGAAAATACTTTCAGATTAAGTTTTGTAAACAAAGTTCAGTGTTTACCCACCAAAAGCAAATCAGCTCATTTAGTGTTGCAGGAAATGCCTTCATACTTTTTCATTGCCACTAAAGGAATTTAAAACACCTGTTGGATACATTCCCTCCTAGAATGCCATTTGTACACTTATTCCTAATAGGACCTGTTATTTTAAATGCAAACTCATAAGGCTCAGAATTGATACTCAGTATTTTTAGTGATCACATGGTTTAGGGTTCTCAGATTTGGGCTCAGACTTGCATTTCAAGCATTGCAATCTGGCCTTGTTAAATGATTTCCTTGCAACCAGGAAAAATTGTTTATCTGAATCTAAAGTCCAATTAAAGAAATGTGATAGTGGTGATAGTGGTTGATGAAGCAGACTAGCATAGCAGCTAGGGCAATTATAGACAAGTTACATTTAACCTCTCTGTGCCTCAGTGTCTTCGTCTGAAACTGAGTTTCTTCATCAATGGTGATAAATACTGGTACCAATCTGACAGAGTTATTTTAAGAAATGAAGGAGTTCACAAATTTCCTAAAGGCTAATGTTTGGCTTGTTGTTACTAAATGCTGGTAATTATTAGTAAAACAATATCCCTCTATTATTTATTATATCAAAATAATAATGATAAGGGCCTGTTATTTTAGTAGTTCTATTGTTTGGTCACATAGTTTAGACTAACTCATATTGTTTAAATGTGAACCAAGAAGAAAAACAGTTTTGTTTTGTTTTTTTAACCTGGTCAAGGAACCCAAATCACCTAATTCAGAAATGTTTCTAACTTGGCATCTGTCACAGCCAGAGAAAGTTTATTATCTCAGAAAGTGACAGCCTTGTATTTGTGTAGCATAAAAAGAAGATACATGCTAGATAAGATATATACCCCTTATCATAGTCATGCCACATATAGTGCAAAACTATTCCTGCTGGGTTCAAACATTGTGATCCAGAGCCTACCATTGCCTATTATCAGGAGCAGGAAAGCATTAAGAATCGTATGTGTTTGCCCTTAAGTTGGTCTGCAACACAGATACTGTCAATCAGCGTCTGATAGTACCCTCCCCGTGGACAACCTTCTGTGCTCTTCTAAGCATGCTCAGATGGAGTCGACCATCAGTGCGGTGGGAGTGCACTTCGCTTCAAGTGTGTCCAAGTTGAAGGGTGAAATTAACAAATACTAACCAAATTTGTGGCTGTCCAAACTAGGAAAATAGTTAAAGAATCAGGACACGAAGAATCAGGCAGGGCTTCCCTGGTGGCACAGTGGTTGAGAGTCTGCCTGCCGATGCAGGGAACACGGGTTCGTGCCCTGGTCCGGGAGGATCCCACGTGCCGCGGAGCGGCTGGGCCCATGAGCCATGGCCCGTGAGCCATGGCCGCTGGGCCTGCGCATCCGGAGCCTGTGCTCCGCAACGGGAGAGGTCACAACAGTGAGAGGCCCGCGTACCACAGAAAAAAAAAAAAAAGAATCAGGCAAATACTCATTTGGCGTCAACCCAATAAAAAAGCTTCTTGGTGAGAAAAAAGTTGCCAAAGATGAAAGCCCAGAATAGTGCTACTTCAGCCTAACCACAGTGTCAAAGCAAATAACACACATACACACAAACGCAAAAGGAAGCTCTCTTCACACTAATGTCCCAAAGTCCTTTATGGGTCTTCAAATTGAGCAGAGTAGGTAGGTTGATGGTTGTCATTTATGGACTGGGTCCACCTAACAAGACTCATTACTAACAGAATATCTCTGTTTTGTCATTTAATAGACATCCCAAACTTAACATACCTTGCAATCAAATACACACATAGTCACTCATGCTTTTCCTGTAGACTTTCCAAAACAGAAAAGGGCAGCTCCATTCTTCCTGGTGCTCACTTACAAAATGTGATTCATCTTTGACTTTTTTCTTTCTCTCTCTTTTCACATCCAATACAGAAGCAAAATGTGTCAGCCCTATCTTTGAGATAGAACCAGAATTTGACAGTTTCTCGATTTTTCCACTATTACCACTCAGGATTAAGATTTCGTTGTCTATCATCTTAATTATTATCCCTCTGAACTGTATCCTTAACACAGTGGTCGGAGAACCCTTTGAGAATCTAAGTCAGAAGAATTATGTGACTTCAGTGTCTTCCCCTTCATCATAGTTGAAGCTGAAGTTCTTAAAATGCTGGAAAGTTGCTACATGATTACCCTCTACATTATATATTTGATCTCATCTCTTCCACCTCTACTCCTTGCTCACTCTTTTCCAAACACCTTATACTCTTTAGTCCTTGATGTTCAACAAGTATAGTAGGCAGACATTTTCACTGGCTGTTCCCTTTACCTGAATTGCTGTTCTGTTTACTATCTACAGTACTCATCCACTCACTTTTTTAGGTCTTTTCTCAAATATCACCGTCTCCATTATGATGCCTTGCTTGGATTCCCTGTAATAACCTGCAGCCCCACTAATACACCCTACCTCCTTAGAAGCCTCCCTTCTGCTGTAGAATCTGTTGAATGAATGAATGGAGTGAGCTATGTCTAGTTTCCAAAAAAATAAACATCAACCATAAACACTTGTTGAGAGACGGGTTCAGGGTATAAAGAATAAAAGAAGTGTAAATTCAGGCCTTACCATTCACCATCCATTCCCTCAGGGTTCTGCTATGGTGTATCTTTGAATAAAAAGCACAATTTGATAAGACTAATTAATAGCTTAAATTCTTTAGAATCCCAAACCTTTTATAGTAGAAATGTGATAAAAATTGTGTCAGAGATTCTCCACAAAATGTTAGCAAATTGAAGCCAAAAAAGTATAAAAACAATTATATATCATGACCAAACGGGATTTGTGTCAGGTATGTAAGGCTGGTTCAACATTTGAAAATTAATTAATATAATCCATCCAAGACAAAAAAGGAAAAAAAAACATATAAATTCATGCGGAAGAAGCATTTGACAAAATCCAGCGTGCACTCATGAGAAAAACTCTCAGTAAACTAGGAATAGAGAGACACTTTCTTAACTTGATAAATACAATCTACAAAAAAAACAATAGCTAACATCAAACTTACTGGAGAGAAACTCAATGCTTTCCCATTAAGATTAAGTACAAGGCAAGGATGTCCTCCTTTATTATAACTTTTCAATATTGTGCTGCAAGTCCTTGCTAATGCATTAAGGCAAGAAAAGGAAATAAAAGGTGTACAGATTGAGAAGGAAGACATAAAGCTGTCTTTGTTCACAGGTGACATGATCATCTATGTAGAAAATCTTAAGGAGTTGACCCAAAACTCCTGTAACTAATAAGTGATTATAGCAAGGTTGAAGGATCCAAGGTTAATATACAAAAGGCAATTGCTTTCCTATATACCAATAATGAACAAGTGTAATAGGTTAAAAAAAACCCAGACTATTTACAAAAGCACTGTCAAAAAGGTAATACTTCAGTGTAAATCTAATAAAATAAGTACAACCTCTATAGGAGGAAAACTACAAAACCATGATGAATGAAGTCAAAGAATAACTAAATAAATGGAGAGATATTGCATGCTCATGAATAGGAAGACTCGGTATTATCAAAATGTCAGTTCTTTCTGACTTAATCTGTAGAAATTCAGTGCAATCTCAATCAAAATCCCAGCAAGTTATTTTATGGATATTGGCAAACTGATTCTAAAGTCCATATGAAGAGACAAGAGACCCAGAATAGCTGTCATCTCATTGAAGAAGGACAAAGTTGAAGGAATGACACTACCCAGCTTGAAGACTTATTATGAAGGTGCAGTAATCAAGACAGGGTGGTACTGGTGAAAGAACAAATAGATCAATGGAACAGAATAAAGAGCCCCAAAATAGGCCCACATAAATATAGTCAACTGATCTTTGGCAAAAGAACAAAGGCAATACATGGAGCAAATATAGTCTTTTCATCAAATAGTGCTGAAACAACTGGATGTCCATCATAAAACAAACAAACAAACACAGACTTTATATCCTTCATAAAAATTAACTCAGAATGAACCACAGACCTAAATGTAAAACACAAAACTGTAAAACTCCCAGAAGATAACATAGGAGAAAACCTAGATGACCTTGGGTATGGCAATAACTTTTAAAATATAACACCAAAGACACAATCCATGAAAGAAAGAATTGATAAGCTCGACTTCATTAAAATAGAAAATTTCTGCTCTGTGAAAATCACTGTCAAGATAATGAAAAGACAAGCCACAGAGTGGAAGAAAATATTTGTAAAAGATGCATCTTGTTAGGATAAAGTGGCAACTTTCAAGCTTCTTACATGTGCAACTGGTGTAATTTATTTTGGTATGTAGTGTGAGGTACAGACTTTAGTTTTAAATGGGTGTGCGGTTTTCTAGACATCAATTTTAAAGATGATAACTTAACTTTATCACAAACTTCCCAGACATACTTAGAACTATTTGTGGATATTCTTTTCTGTTTAATTTGTGTATGTGTTCATTCATGTAGTAATGCTACAATGTTTGAATTGTAGTGGCTTTATAGTAAGTTATATAGCTGCCTGATAATTAACAGATACTTAACTTCTAATAAAATTTACTACTTGTACTTGAATGCCTCCAGATTATGATCTTCATTCAGACTCTTTTTTTTTTTTTTTTTTTTTGCGTTATGTGGGCCTCTCACTGTCGTGGCCTCTCTCTCGTTGCAGAGCACAGGCTCCGGACGTGCTGGCTCAGCGGCCATGGCTTATGGGCCTAGCCGCTCCGCGGCATGTGGGATCTTCCCGGACCGGGGCACGAACCCGTGTCCCCTGCATCGGCAGGCGGACTCTCAACCACTGCGCCACCAGGGAAGCCCCATTCAGACTCTTTACTATTCACTCAATATAAATTCAGAGCTGATATACATTTAAAACTGAACTAAAGCGGCTAACATTTTTTAGTTTTCATCTATATTCCTAGATTTAAAATATGAGAAAGTAATAGAATGCAACTTTTTTTTTTTTTTTTTGCAGTACGCAGGCCTCTCACTATTGTGGCTTCTCTCGCTGCGGAGCACAGGTCCGGACACGCAAACTCAGCGTCCATGGCTCACAGGCCCAGCCGCTCCACGGCACGTGGGATTCTCCCGGACCGGGGCACGAACCCGTGTCCCCTGCATCGGCAGGCGGACTTGCAACCACTGCACCACCAGGGAAACCCAGAATGTAACATTTTTTAAAACCTCTAATGACTCACATTTTCTATCTGTAATTAAAACAGAATACCCTGTGGAATATCTTTGCATGATTTACCCGGTTTCATTAATTCTGGTTACTGAAGTTAATTTAAATTCACTCTTGTAAAATGAGAGCTCAGTATAAGCCTTTAGCATACTCAGTGAGACTTACAAATAGTCATCTGCTAGGTGGTAAACAGTAAACAGTCTTGTTTATTGCAAATAATCTTAGCCAATAAATGTTATTTATGCTCCATTTAAGAATAAAAATGTTAATCTGAGATCACAGAACGATCTTTTTGTGAAAGCTAAAAGCAATTCTGCTTTGATTAGTTGCAAATGCAAATATTATCCAACTTCTTTCTCCTTTGATAGTTGTATAGAAATAAAACTAAATATAAGAATGTAAGCCAAACCCACTACAAATGAAACTGCACTACAGGCCCTGTATCTTCAGTGATTTCTACATGATTTCTATGCTCAAACCTTCATTCTATCCTCTCTTCCTAAACAGAATTGTTCTGTTGTTTTTTTTGGGTTTTGAATAACTTTTATTACACAAGGGATTCATATTCTTTATAGACAAATCATGTAATCAAATAAACCAAAAATAGATTTAAAAACAGCCATAATTCCACCTCTCAGATTTATTATCACTGTATCTATTTTATAGTAGAGTTTTCATATATATTTTTTAACATCTTTATTGGAGTATAATTGCTTTACAATGTTGTGTTAGTTTCTTCTGTATAACAAAGTGAATCAGCTCTATGTATATATATATATATATCCTCATATCCCCTCCCTCTTGCGTCTCCTTCCCACCCTCCCTATCCCACCCCTCTAGGTGGTCACAAATCTCCCTGCACTATGTGGCTGCTTCCCACTAGCTATCTATTTTACATTTGGTAGTGTATATATGTCCATGCCACTCTCTCACTTCGTCCCAGCTTATCCTTCCCCCTCCCCGTGTTCCTAAACAGAATTTTAAGAAGTTAGCCAAGATAAATGAGCAACTGATTTAGACCTAGGTCCCAAATTTACAGTTTCAATGATTTAGGAAAATTCCTTGACAGCTATACCTAGCCTCAGTTTTCACATTTGTAAAAGGGTGAGGATTAAAAAAACTGATACTTCTGGACATGCCTATTATTCTGATTGGATATTTTTTAAATGTTGACTGAAATTTAAATGGATAAATTATAAAAAGAAGATGACAAAAAAGCCTATTATCATTTTATTACCCAGATAAACCCTGGTGGTCCACTGATAGGAGAAGGGACTTCTCTAAGTAGTTTTCTTCATCCTGATTTCTGGACACTCCCTTCTTTAATCTGCTTTTGGAGGCAGGGGGTGACATTTTGGCAAGTTTTATTCAATTTCTTTATGCCTTGATTTTAGGAAAGAAGAATAGTAGCTGTGCTGAGCTCTGCCAGGTCAGATAGAATTTTGGAGTATTCTCTTTCTCTCTCTTGTAGACAGCCACTGTCATTTGGTAAGCCATAAGCCTTCCTTTGCTTTGACTGTGGTTAGTGTGTTTGCTGGATTTCTAAAGTATAATTTTAGTGTTTACTTGTTTAGATTGAAAAGATTGGGCTATATTTTTAAAAGTTTATCCCTGGGCTTCCCTGGTGGCACAGTGGTTGGGAGTCCGCCTGCCGATGCAGGGGACGAGGGTTCGGGCCCCGGTCCGGGAGGATCCCACGTGCCGCAGAGCGGCTGGGCCCGTGGGCCGTGGCCGCTGGGCCTGTGCGTCTGGAGCCTGTGCTCCGCGGCGGGGGAGGCCGCAGCGGTGAGGGGCCCGCATACCGCAAAAAAAAAAAAAAAAAAGAAAAAAGTTTATCCCTTCATTTTGGAAGGCCTTTTAAGTTGTGATATTGCATGCAAGAGAGCTAACGGAATTCTGGACTCCATATTTTCGTTTTTACCTTTTTTTTCTCAGACTTTGAACCAACAATGGCTACAATGAAAGGAACTCAGACCCAAATATTTTTTCCCTTGTCAAGCACAGAGAATATGGGGAAAAAATGAAATTGGGAAATTGTTTTGCTCCTCTTCCTCCTCCTTTCTGGTCAGTTACCTCAGTCATCCAGCTCACTCTGTATTTCTAGCCTGGCTTCAGAAAGACCTGAATTTGATGAACTACACACTGTTGGAGTAGTAGATTGCTAGAAGGAACCAAGATCCAGACAACCTTAAATGGCGGCTTCGTGGAATTATGTTCAATAAGGATGGTCCAGCCAATTTCCTCACTTCCATTATGAAAGGAGCTCCCTATTCCTAAGAAAATGGACCTATGTCCGAAGGACACAGAAGATGGAGATTTATCCCAGTGCATTTATATATGTATATATATTAAAATTATATATATAATGCCTAATGGAAATATCTCAGATGGTCTATTTTGTGTTTTTTCTTTAATTTTACTTATAAAATTGTGACCATTTTTTAACTCAGAAGAGGAGAACCTTAAAAATTAATTAAAAAGACATTCTCAGTAGTCTAAGGTTCAGTGACTTGGCAGAGAAAATTGCTGAATTGTTAGATAACAGTGCTGGTATGCTTGGCTGTTGTAACACTTTACATTTGAGTTTCTCTTCCTTGAAATTACAAGAACTATATGACTCAAGAGAAAGATTGATAATTAGGAATATTCTGCTTGCTTTTTATATAGCCTATTGAAGAACATTTTGATTAATTATTTGGAGGTCATAGGAAGGAACCTTCATGATCTAACTTTTGAACAAGTAGTCTTGCAACACAAAGCTATGACTTAAAATTAAAAAGGAAATTTGAAATGACCTATTTCTTTTGGCATCTCAATCCAGATATCTGTCAGTAAAATGAGTCACTTTTCAGTCAAATGGGTGGTCAGCAATATAATTTTTTATTGGGAATCTGAAAGACACCATTGCCAAACAGAGCATCTGCAGTGTTGACATCTATATTTGAGCATCTTTCGTTTTCCCAAGGGGTGCAGATGAGAAGAAGGAAGGCAGAGAAATGCACTTGAATAAATCTTTTCAGGATGGATAGAACAGAGAGCATTCCCAGAGGCAGGTCAAATTCAACCCAAGAACAACTCTCTCAGTGCTTTCACAACTAGTTAAAACACAAGACCAGTAGTAACTCAGCTCTCAAATCAGTGCTGAAATCAAGCAGAAGGTTGTTAATATTGATATGGTTAACATACATCAAATAGGATTACTGAATTTTCTGAATCCAAAAGTTCTCCACAGTGTTGACATTTCCTTACTGAACTCCCAGGATTGTTTGGTTTCAAAGACTGTTGGGCTCAAGACGCATTTTGTTTTAAATAATCCTTCATAAAAAGTTCAGCTTTCAGTCTAATATGATTAAAACCCAGCTTGAGTGTGTTTTATAATGCACTGAACTGGAAACACTATGGGCATTCAATTATTCAAAACATGGTAGGCGAAGGAGTGATATGTGGGGAGGAGGTGATCAAATAAATCAGTGACACTTGATATGTCTTTTTATCTCATTTTATTTACCTTTTAGAACTCTTCCAAATATTAGAGGAAAGAAATCAATATCAATTGTCACCTGTCACGTTCCACACTTCAATTATTAATGAATGTCAAATCTGACCAGTTTTCTGTACCACCTGCTCTGCAATAATATTTCTGAGCCTTTATTAAAAATGTAAAATTGTCATTGAATTTACAAATATGATTCTGCAGTGGCTAATTCAGCTTGTTTTATTAATAAGCAAGTTCTGATGAGTAATACTAATTTAATACGCCTGCATGTAAGGTTAAAGTGTATATTATTCTTGCCGAAGGTGATGAGATATGACTGCGAGGTGGTGGTAGGGCACTCACCTTCCTGAACGAACCCTGCAAGCACACAGTTCTCGGGAGAAACCAGTACTTCATATAGTAGCAAATCTGATATTATTTTGCATGTCTCCTGTAGCAGTGGAATGCACACACACACACACACACACACACACACACACAAACATGATCATGGGTGAAAAAACACACATGTGCACCTTAGATGCTTACATTAATTTCTGAATATAGTTCTCCGGAAAGAAAAAGCTTTACTGATGATTTGTATTTTTATAGTTTATTATTTTATCCATACTAAAACACTTCATGAAATCACTTACTGTTTTGTTGTCCATGAAATCCTTTCAATTTTGAGATGCTAAATATAAATCGAAATAATGATTATAGTCCTTGGCCATGAAAGACTAAGTTACAGAAAACCAGGTGACTGGAGGTCAGAGCTGCCATGGAATTATTCTCTGCTCCAGAGACCATTAGAATATCACTGTGTACCCACTTAAAGATAGAATGCTGCTATTGAGAAACTAGCTCTCTTTTATTTATACTAAAATGAGAGAACAGTAGGGGACCTTGGCTGCCAGAGTGTATGAGACTTTCTCTGTTTTGTACAATAAGCCAAAAACAATACATGAAATAGCCCTGGGCCTTTTGTCTTTTGTACCCAGCTCTTTCCTGTATTGCTCCTGATCAATTACACTTAAATCAACAGAGTTGCTTGAACATTTTGATAGTTATGTTCCCCATACCCTGAAGCATTTTTAAAGGGTTACTGAGATAAAGCTATTTCAAAAAATACTCCCTCCAAATTTTTCAGGGTGGCATCAATGAAAGTAACTTAGAGGAAAATAACTCCACCTTGAGTTCCTGACCTACCACTCTAAGGCCAGGCAAGCATAATCCTTCATAGCAAACCTAAGTTTGCTCCCAGTTGAGAATTTGGTTTCCATGGTCTTATATAAAAAGTATATGGAGACTTTAATTCCCCATAAGCCCTTTCCAAAGAGTAAATACAGTTCATCATTCGTAAGAGATGATGAAATTACAATTTTGTTGAATAGGTGGAATATATATTATATATAATATATATATTTATTTTTATATATATATAAAATATATAAAGTTACTATTCAGAGTCCTAAAACATGGATTTTTCTTACTTACCAAGAATGAACAGTAACTTGATCTCTAAACACAATAAAGCACCTGGTCATAGCAGAATCATAACAAATATTTTATATCAGAATGAATTCACTGTTCAGGTGGAAAGAGGGAATACCTTCAGTTTTCCTCTTTCTTGCACCCAATTATTGCATCCTGGAGAGAGGGGATTTTCTTGATTTTAGTCTAAAGGAGAAATGTTCACGTTTGTTAAGATGGAAATTGACAACCTCAGTAGGCAGAGGCACTGTTTTTATTTGGCTGAATTCATGTTTCTAGTGATAATTCAAGGTTTAATAGGGTTTTCTCTGCCACTCCAAAAATCTGAAAATGATAAGCATCTCACCAGAGTTTCAGGACGGTCCATTACCTATTCTGTGGAAAGGATATTCAAAATACCATGCTTCATCAATGTCTTCTTTGACTTATTAATCAATGAACAACTACTGAGTTAAGACAGTGTCTTATCCTTGCTTCAAAAAAAAAAAAGAAAGAAAAGAAAACCACAAAAAAGCTGTTAACAATGAAAACTTATTATTCCAGGCCTTAGTATGGCCTGACTTGGAAATTTAGTTTCAGGGGCTTTTGTGAATATACCAAGGAAAGAAGACCTAGTTGTATTTTATTCCCACAGGCTGCCAATAAATATTTGCTTAACAGAGAAAAAATTAATATATAGTATAGGAGAGAACCTGACAGATGCTTAACATTATTGAGTGATAGCAATGCCCAAACTCATCTGTGATCAAACACTATGAAGTATCCTCCTAAGGATAAACTTATTACAAATAAGAAGTGAAAATTCAATTAGGGAGATACTTTCAGTTTCAGCTCTGACATGCAAAAAGCTTGGAAGTTGTCACTGTATCTTGTCCTTACAAAATAATGCTGTACAAAATGAAAATCAATGACTTTTCTCAGACGTGATTAATAAAACATGTAACTACGAAAGAATTTTAAAACTGTAATTATGTATGTGTATATATGTGTCTCTGAAAAATCTGTGTCAAAGAAAACTGAGGCTATCAGTATAAACTCATTTAATTTCTATCTCTTATTACCTTTATTTCCTCTCAACTCGAAGGATACATGTGATTTTTATATAATGTGCAAGGTTTTTTTTTCTTATTCATATGTCCATGTTTCCCCAATTCTCTAAATTATTATCTACATCTTCAGGATCTCCTTTATCAGTTCCTTCATTTCAACATATAAAATATAAGTCCTTCTCATTCTAAAAAATTCTTTTTTGCTAATTATTTTCTCTTTTCATCCAAACTCCTTCAGAGCGGCCTGTTCCCACTGTCTTCACTAGCCCCGCCTGGCCCCGACAGGCAGCCCTACGCCCTCAATTTATTGCAATCTGGCTTTCTTGTCCACCACTTCACTGAACTGCTCTAAGGTCACTGGGGACCTAACTGCCCAAATCCAATGGACACTTACATTCTCTGAAGGATGACACTGTCATCTACTTCCTCCTTCTTGAAACTCTATCACCTCTCTCCTTCCCAGAATTCTTTCTCTGCTTATTACTTAAACGTTATCAGTATTCACAATTCTCTGAAATCTCATCCATTTTCATGATTTTAATGACTGCTAATATGTGCTGATGGCATTCAAATTTTTATCTTTCCATGTCTTCACATGCATGTCCAGTTATCTACCAGTCTGTCTCCTGAATTCTACAGGTGCTTTAAAATTCTACATGTGCAGAACTAAAGTCTTTTTTCCCAATTCAGTTCTTTATCCCCTATTTCCAAACTCAATGATACCACCACCCAACCTTAGTCACACAGATGGGGGTTCAGCCTCCGCCTCCTACTTCTTCCTTATTTCCCAAGATCAAGTCTTGCTTGTAATTTCCTAAATAAAATTAGAACTTATTTCCTCCCTTCATCTATACCTTATTTCAGACCCCTTTCTATTACCTGGCCTAGAAGTTACCAAATTGCTGTTTGGTGGAACCAGTTGTTAGACACTTCTACTAAAAAAGGACTCTAGAGTCAAATAGATTTGAGAATGGCTGTGTACCATATGCCTGCTGTGACGATCCAGAATGGACATTAGCCTACAGCAGCCCCGAGAAAAGCTGTACAGTAAAGAAACCTGATTAACTTTACTTAAGCCAGGTTCTCCCTTCTGCCAGCCTATAAACCTTTCAGTAGGGACAGGAGAGGAGATGGCAGCATGAAAGTCCCACTCGAAAATAGAAAACACTGCTCCTCAGAAGAGTGGGGCATAATTATCTCCAGGCTTCTTCAGCTTCCTCATCCATACTGACGTCAGTGGTCTAAAATGCCACCTGAACTTGTCCTTTCCATTCTTAGCTATTTTCTGGGGAAACCAGCTCCACACACATGGATGGTTAAGGCCCGCTCTCCTCCTCCTCGCTGCCTCCTTTAGGGGCATTTGCCACTGCCTGGGGACACTTCACTGATCCTCCAGAGCCTGTGCCTGTGGCTCCGTAACACACCCCTCGCACACTCACGACTCTGGACTTCTGCTGTCCTCTCTGCCTTGAGTGTCCTTGCCCTTCACCGGCTGACTCACCAGTTTCTCACGAGTCCTTTAAGACTTAGCTTAGGGACTACCTCTTTCGATGACTTTTTTTTCCCTCACAGCTCCCCCTCTTCTTCCACAAACACTGACTAAACGCCCTGAATATGCCCATCACAGCATGTCACGTGCAGGATGAGACATCTGCTGTGTGTCTTCCCCTCTCACTCGACTGCTAAAGGGCCAATGCTACATCTTCCTCATCGTTTCACTCCTCTAACACCCAATCCATGACTAATGAACTAACTAGTACTGTAGTAGTCCTCTTAGTAACAATCAGGCAGGACCTTTTAGAAGAAATCTGACACTCCAGCTTTTCTCTGATCTCACCTTTCAGTCTGATTGAACTAAAGACTTAGCTGTGCATGTTTTACTAGGGAGACATAATTTAATCCAGAGATGTGTCATCACATACTCTGCCGTTTAAAAATTCTGCTTAGATGGGGGAAGGAGACAGATGAGTTTTCTGACAGCCCCACGGTTTTGCACTTCTAGTGCTCACTGCTCACTGGCTTCTCTCTCGGTGCCTTCCTTAAACCCTTCTCTTAACAAGGAAACAGGATAACAAAGTAATTAAGAGCCTGGGTTCTGCCTATCTGTGAAACAGAAACATAACCAAGGACATAGAGAATAGACTGGTGGTTGCCAAGGGGGAGGGGGTGGGAGAGGGTTGGATTGGGAGTTTAGGATTAGCAGATGCAAACTGGTGTATATACGGGATGGGTAAACAAAAAGGTCCTACGTGGGACTTCCCTGGTGGTGCAGTGGTTAAGAATATGCCTGCCAATGCAGGGGACATGGTTTCGAGCCCTGGTCCAGGAAGATCCCACATGCCGCGGAGCAGCTAAGCCCGTGCGCCACAACTACTGAGCCTGCGCTCTAGACCCTGCAAGTCACAACTACTGAAGCCCGTGTACCACAACTACTGAAGTCCATGCACCTAGAGCCCGTGCTCCGCAACAAGAGAAGCCACCACAATGAGAAGCCCGCGCACCACAAAGAAGAGTAGCTCCTGCTCACCGCAGCTAGAGAAAGCCCGCGTGTAGCAACGAAGACCCAACACAGCCAAAAATAAAAAAATAAATAAATACATTTATTTTTTAAAAAGTGGATGTATTTAAAAAAAACCAAAAAGGTCCTACTGTATAGCACAGGGAAATATATTCAATATCCTGTGATAAACTGTAATGGAAAAGAATATGAAAAAGAATGTATATAAATGTATAACTGAGTCACTTTCCTGTAGAGCAGTAATTAACACAACACTGTAATTCTACTATATGTCAATAAAAAATAAAAATTTTAAAAACTGCCATAAAAATAATCACATAAGGGAGACTTCCCTGGTGGTCCAGTGGTTAAGACTTCACTTTCCAATGGAGGGGGTGAGGGTTCGATCCCTGGTCAGGGAGCTAGGATCCCACATGCTTGTGGCCAAAAAACCAAAACATAAAACAGAAGCAATACTGTAACAAATTCAATAAAACTTTAAAAATAGTCGACATCAAAAAAAATCTTTAAAAAAATCACATAAATCAGAAACAAATGAAACATAATAAAGTCCACACATTAAAAAAAAAAAAAAAGCATGGGTTCTGGTCACATCCCAGCTTCCCACTTACTTACAGCTGTGTAATTCTGGGCAACTCACATACTGTCTCCTCAGACTCCTCAT
Organism: Delphinus delphis; assembly: GCF_949987515.2. Classification (NCBI taxonomy): domain Eukaryota; kingdom Metazoa; phylum Chordata; class Mammalia; order Artiodactyla; family Delphinidae; genus Delphinus; species Delphinus delphis. The sequence goes on along the minus strand of NC_082690.1, from coordinate 26,183,956 downwards.
CTATAAATGGGGATGGTAATAGTTCCCTACCTCATAGTGTTGCTATAATCCATAAACAAAGTTAAGTGCCTTGGTAAATGTTTGATGCTCTCTGGTTATTGTGAATTAAAATATGTCAATGGCTTCTGGCAATATGATTTATAATAGTTTGACATTTAACCAAATGGTAAAACTATTCCATTTATTATTTCCATCTCTTTTTACCCCTTACCCTGTTTTGTTGTTTATGTTTTCTCTCACCACAGAGTGTTAGTTCCAGGAGAGTAAAGGCTTTACATTGTTCACTGCTGAAAGCAATAGCACCCAGAAAAGTACAGTACATATGAAACCCTCAGTAAACACTAGCTGAATGAATGGTGCAAAGTGCCACAAGGAAAAATACACCAAAACTTTCATTATAATAAAAAAGTATAGATAAATCTTTCTCTAATGGCTTCCAGTCAAGTATTTTAAAACACCATATGCTATAATAAAAACATAAGTAATTTATTAAAATTTGAAGGCAAAAGCATAATTTTAAAAGATTTTAAAAGATTTAGACCTATGTTAGGCATGATGGAGTATGGATGCTTTCTTGAAATTCACAGTCAGATCCAAGAGTATCACTTTCAGAATGTTCTAGTAGACTGAGTTTACTTTTAGTTGTCTTTGATGAAACAGTCACTATTCTACTCTCTTTCTTAACAGAAATGTGTTTTTTCTAAGACTCACTTCTAATTGGTTCATTAAGCAAAACTTATTTTGCCCAATTCCTTTGCTTTTCTGCTTTACAGGTGAGTCAGAGCAGGAATGCAGGTCCTTCCCAGGTTGTTTCTTAGCAGAGTATGTTTTGGTATATTCACCTGCTTTGGTCATTTTCTCTGAAGAAGACCTGCTATTTCTAGATAATTCCTCTTCTTTTCTTTGACTTCCAGTTCCAGAAATGACGTCTGCTGAAGGAGAACATGTTCTAGCAATGAAATCTTCAAAAGACTCCTGCCGCTGCTCTGTGACTGGGACCCCCAGGTTGTCTTTGGAAGTTTCTAAGGCCTCCTGAGTAGAGACTGGGACATGGAAGGAGTCAAGAAGCAAAGGAATCCCAGCATCACCTGTAATTTTCTGAAACTGGAGGGAAAGACAAAAGACAAGGCAAAAATTCAGTGATGAACAAAGACAACCATTAAAAAGTAGAGTTCAAAACTTCAATGTTACTCTGTGATCTTATTATTAACACAGTCAACTGATTATTCAGAAGACTTCAGAGACATTTTTTTTCTAATTATATCTTGCCAAGTGATTCTCAACTTAACCTAGCTATATCCAAGGCTATGTCAGCTACATTTTCAGACTTTGGTGATTGGGGTAGTTATTACCCATTTCCTTTCCCTCACTAAGAATGAAACCCTACTCTGTAAGAAAAATTAATTTCTTTTCTATCCTCCAGGCACATGTAAACAATATATAGTTTGTGACCAGACTGTGTTCTCAAGCTGTCAGTTCCCAAGACCAGTCTGAGATTGGCTGCGGTGGGCAAAGGGGGCTCCAAGTAAGGTGGAGGAAAAGCTGACAGGTTTCCCCTCCCATTCCCATGACCCGGTGAGTCACTATAATATCTTACATATTAGCTATGTCAAGATTACCTTTTAAAAAAATTATATCAGTATGTGTACCTTCATTAGTGTTCCTTCATTGTATGCTGACTGCATACAAATAGAAACCTAGATAAAATATGAACAGAATAGACATTTATACAATTTAAAATTTGGAATATTTTCTGTAATGTTTTCTTTCTTCATTAAGGAGAGTTTGCTTTAACTCATAAATTTTCTAAAGAACTTCCAGTTTTCTTATGTACAACAATACAGTATCATGAAATGGGCCCACATTTACTGATCTCAGATTTGGAGAGGATTCCAGAGTCTTCTAGCTCCCGAGCATGTGAACTATTAGAGACTGACCATTATTATTTTCTCTCTGACTTGGTCATTTCCTTTTTGCTAATCACTCTTAGAATTATTAAGTGCTGTCCTGTCCACTTACTTGGAGATTTTGCGTTTGTACTGGGGCACTCTGTTTGATTCTGATTTTTCTTCTTCAAGTGCCTTCTTTTCTTCTTTAGGTGGACTACTAACAGTAGAATTCATCTGGGGACGACCTAGTAAATGAAAATCTGACTGATCTATACCAGCCATTGTGGCCAGCTGCCCAAGCCTGGACCAAAGGAGGAAAGGAGAAAAGACAAAGGTTATTATAATCACATAAGAGCAGTTTAGATTTCCCCAGACCTACCATCATGAAATACTTCTAAAATCTTAAAAGCCAACATCCTACTCCAGACTACAAGCCTCTCTCTCCCCCAAATTCTCAGCCCTTTCCAGATTCATCATCTAGGAGACATCCCACTGTCTCACTAGCAGCTTCAACATGTACCATGCACCCCGTCCACTGCCTGTCACACCTCCATTCCCACACTTCTTTACCACCTTTCCTCCAGTTTCCAAGAATGTGTTTGTTCCTTCCTTACCAACACAAATTCATTCACTGACAAAACACCACTCCATCAACTACCAATCTCCACTTCCCTCTTTCAGCAAAAGTGCTCCTGGTTGAGAACCACTGACCTATATCTTCCCTGCAGATTAATAATAATTTTTATGTTTAAGACAAAAATAACTTTAATTCAAACTTATCAAACAAGCAAAATAAATGAAAGATAGGAAAATTCTTATCCATTCCCGAATATTTTCAATGAAAACTGCCTTCAATTTAGTCTTTACAAAAAACTATACCCACTAATTACTCTGTCTACAGGTTACTCTTTTATAATGGGCTCCCCACTCTACCAAAGCAGGCTCCCCTATTTGCATTTCTTAAAAAAATTAATTCCTCATTTTAAAATGTCAACTATATTACCTATAATTACACTAAATTTGGCTAAATATGGCTACATAAGTGATGAAAATTGCTCCAGTTCCTCAGCAAACTACCATTATATCACAAAGAGAAGAATGCCATGAATAGAAATGAACTAACCCAGCATCTTTAAGGATATCTAAGAAAGCATGCAACTTCTGAAAAGAATTCTCAATGCTGCCCAAAGCACCTTCATCATCCAGGATCATGCTTGTCAATGAGTGGGCATGAAGGGCTTCAGACAAAGAGAAATTTATATTTCTTAACTGGGCATTTTCATGTTCCAGCTATAAAAGAAGACTGAAAATGTCTGACATGATTTTTTCTCATTGTCATCAAAAGTAGTCTTGTCTAGTTTCAAGGAACAAAACTAAAACACTCAAAATGTAATTAATCTGTAATTAACCTAACTCTCCACCAGGAAAGACAGAGACCATATCACATAATAACCAAAACCCCCAGGCACCCAACAAAGTTTCCTATATAACACTTAGGTGGTATATAAATAAAAGTTATCGTTTTATTAATGATCTTTCACAAAAGATCACATTTCTAACTGGTTAAATTCATAATGGAGCCTCATTCCACATCAGAAAACTACCTGCTTTAAGTTTCCCTTAAATTAGAAAGTGAATTATAGAATCTGATTTGAACAAAACATATTACAACTCTGCTGAATGTTAAGAATTAACTTTAGTGAGCAAAATATCTAATGCTTACGTTTAAAAGTCCTAAATCATACCCAACCCAATTTATTAAATGTACGATCACCAATATTTTTTTAGGATTCTTGAAAATATTCACTCGCGTGCACTCTTCCCCTTCCACTCATCACCTATGCACTTAAAACCCCCCTATAAGCTCAACTCTAGTATTTCTCAGAAAAGCTGTTATGTTCATGATGCCCCTTTTGCCTTATATAAGCAGGTGCTCAACATTTATTGAATGAGTGTCCGCCAATCCAATGGATGCACTTTGGAAAATTCCTCCCTACGCTCAACCTATGATAAAGTATATTTATATAGAACTTTTTAGATTATGCCCTGCTTTCATGCACATTACCTAATGTAATTCTTATAGTATATAGTTTTATCTTTCATTGCATTTTTACAAGTTTTCCAATATCTTAAATTTATTTAAATGATTCACTTTCCTAATTCATTGCCAAGAGAGTCTCATCATGCCTTTTATGCTACTGTATATACAGTATATGCACAAAAAGTGCTTTCTTTAATCAAAGAATCATGAACAGAAAATAAGCTAATGTCATATGAAAGCACACACACACACACACACACACAAAACGAGATTTTCACATTTTTAAAAACATGCTTTCTGGAATATAGATCATATGATCACTAAATACCAGTAAATGCAAAAGTCCATATGACACAACCAATTTGCAACATATTACAGTTTTAAAGTTTACAAACTATGTGTATATGGCTTAAAATCAAATCAAAATAAAACCAAAACACTCTCAAAAGTATAAGAAATTGTTTGCCTCATTGACTCATTTATCAGCCTTAAGTCTTATTACTCTTTCCTCCTTTAACTGCTTTAGGCACTCCTCCAGTTTTTCCTAAACAGAGTAAATATTATAACTAATTCGTAGTATAATATCTAAAAGCCTTTCCAGCTATAGGTCTTATCAGGATTTAGGGGCAGAGCCAGAAGTGAACTCAGATTTTAGTCTGCTACTGGTAATATCATACCATGCTAGTGAAATGAATTATCAAAATCTATCAAATTAGCATAGTAAAGATTTATTTAAATTCCACTTTTTCCAACATAAATTTGTGGCAACCTACCATAAAAGGCATATGCGTATAACATAGCAAGTCAGAAATAAATAGTTAAGGCCAAGAAAGAAAAATTCTATTTTTATTTGTGGGTCTCTTTATAGTAGGAAGTCCTATTAATGAACATGCTTAACATACCTGAATTGCATAATTGCAGATTCAAAAGCATTTTTTTTTAAAGTAATCACTTTTAAAGCAATTTACAGTCGAGCTCTGTTCTTGGAGTTCCCTGGGCATTAAATAGTCTAATCATCAAAACCCTAAGAGGGGGCTTCCCTGGTGTCGCAGTGGTTAAGAATCTGCCTGCCAGTGCAGGGAACACGGGTTCGAGCCCTGGTCCGGGAAGATCCCACGTGCCCGGAGCAACTAAGCCCGTGTGCCACGACTACTGAACCTACGCTCTAGAGCCCCTGTGTCATAACCACTGAGCCCACGTGCCACAACTACTGAGCCTACGTGCCACAACTACTGAAGCCTGCGCGCCTAGAGCCTGTGCTCTGCAACAAGAGAAACCACTTCAATAAGAAGCCCGCACACCACTACGAAGAGTAGCCCCTGCTCGACGCAACTAGAGAAAGCCCGTGAGCAGCATCAAACACCCAGCGCAGCCAAAAATAAATAAATAGGGCTTCCCTGGTGGCGCAGTGGTTGAGAGTCCGCCTGCCGATGCAGGGGACACGGGTTCGTGCCCCGGTCCGGGAAGATCCCACATGCTGCGGAGTGGCTGGGCCCGTGAGCCATGGCCGCTAAGCCTGCATGTCCGGAGCCTGTGCTCTGCAACGGGAGAGGCCACAACAGTGAGAGGCCCGTTTACTGAAAATAAATAAATAAATAAAATTAATTTATTTAAAAAACAAAAAACCTTACGAGGAAAGAACAATCACTAACTCCATGTTATTTTACAGATGAGGGAAACAGAGGCAGAGAAGTAGAGTAAGTAGAGCAGCACAGCCAAGGTCACACCACTAAGTAGCAGAGCCACACTGTGGATTCAGGAAGCTGGGTGCCATTCCTGTTCACAGAGGTGGTAGTCTTCCCATTCACCAAGATCAATAAAATAAAATGAACACTGATAAACTCTCTCAGGAGTTTTAGGAACTAAGACACTTCAGTCCTTGAAGTGGGGACACTGCTTGCAATGGGCAGAATTCTAACAGAGCCCCTAAGACTCCTACTTACTGAAGTACACAAACCTTCCACTTATCCAATCAAACCCTAAATCTGGGTGCTGCAGTGAAGGGATTTTGCAAATGGAATTAAGATTCAAAATCAGTTGATTTTTTAAGATAGGGAGATTATTCTAGGTGGATGTGACCTACTCAGGCACCCCATGAAAAGGACCTGAACTCTTCCTGAATTGAAGTACAAAAGGGAGGGAGACTCTCCATTGCTGGCTCTGAAGAAGTCCAATGCTGTGGCAGGGAAGGCAAGCGAGAGGCCTCTAGGACCTGAGACTGCCCCCCGACTGACAGCCAGCAAGGAAATGGGGACCTCTCTCCTGCAACTGCAGAATCTGAATTATGCCAACAAGCCAAAGAAGCTTGGAGGCATTCTTTCCCAGAGCCTCTGGATGCTAACACAGCCAGACTGACATCTTGATTTCAGCTCTGTGACCCACACAAACTATGGTGAACATCCAACATTTGGGGCTCAATGTTTACACTTAAATTTCACGTGCTTTAACACTCTCAGGAGGGAACCACGTGTTTCAGTGTGTATCTGAGCAGGAAACCCAGTCACGCTGTGCCTGGACTTCTGACCTGCAGAACTGTGAGCTAGTCAAGTAGGTATTGTTTTCAGTCAGTAAGAGTGTAGTAAAAGAATTAATATTCTACTCAACCTCCAGGTTCATGAACAAAATAAATGATTGTCATTGTTTTAGGCCGCTGTTTCGGGGTGGTTTCTTATGCAGCAATAAACAATCAGAATACCTATACTTATGAAAACAGTACGGTATATTTATACATTTTAACTGCTTTGAACAATCACTTAAAGAATGAGGAACTCTGTTATATGCCATCATTGGGATAGGAGCTGGTATCACTTTCTGGAGAGTAGCTTTTGGTACCTAACAACAATCCTACATCAGGGGTTTACCCTAAGGAAATCAAAGATGTGGGCAAAGATTTATCTACCAACATGATGTCATAAGATTGTTTATAACCAAACCCTAGAAGAAAGCTAAGAGCCTCCAAATTGGGATTGTTTAAACAAAAATAGCTCACCATATGAAGGAATGCGCTATGAAGCCACTAAGAAAAGAATGACAACAGGTCTCAACCAGAGTTAATGAATGGGCTTCAGGAGTTCTACATTCAAAATATATCTGTGCATTCTTCCTGGGAGATGATGCATAAGCTTAATCAAATTCTTTGATGTAGAAGAGTATTTAGTGACATGGCAAAATATTTTTGATACTTTTTTAAGACAAAAGAGCAGATTAGGTGTGTGTACATGCAGAGGTGGCTTTTATTTCCTTCAAGAAGTTGTTCATTGTTTTCAAACATTTGCTCAATGAACATATATTTTTATATTCAGAACATGTTTAAAAAATTGAGAGTCTAAGAACTTCAAATTCTTTAATGTTTCATTACTAAAGCCAGTCAAGTTTTCAATGGGGAAAAGGGGAAAAAAATTGCAAAATTCCTCTACTTTTAATATAATGATTTAATCAATCTTCTAAAACAGATTTCAAAGAAATTCTAAACAAATAAGCAAACAAACAAAAAGCCCTCACCACAGTCAGAGGAAAGTAGACTAAAATTCCTGACTGGTTCTAAATAGCACATCAAAGTGCAGTTACATGAAATAGTTTCTCCCTCTAATGGAGGGAATTAGAACACAGTGTTAAATTTTTGTGAGAAAGTGTACCCTCTTCCTACAAAGTATTAATAATTCATGTCCCTTACATGGAAATATGGCACCAAAAAAGTTAGAAAGTAAAATTGCTTGATATTCTATTACTTAAGTAAGACTAATGATAAGGCTTTGGAATAATTTTCCTTCCTGTCATCTGCTCTCCTTCCTCCCTCTGTACACTGGCTAGGGTGATTTTTCTGGGACAAAGCTCCCATTATATTGGATATCAAATTTTATGTTCACCTTTTCTCCATTTAACATTGAAATCAATTATTTGTCATAATCAAGGGATTCATAACCTTGATTTTTTGTGTGTGTGTGGGCTACAAAATATTCCACTGAGTGGGTTTACTGGTTAACCATGTTACGCATTTAAATTCTTTCCAACTTTTCAATATTATAAGACAAAATAACCGTTTTTATGCATGAAGGTTTTTTTCCATATTGAGAATAACGTTCTTACAATAAATCTATAAAAATGAGTTTGAGGTCAAAGCAAATGAACATTTTTAAGGCTCTGAGGTACCTATCTCCAAACTTCTTTCCAAAAGATTTCTGAGATTTTATACTGCCATCAGCGATGTATCACTTGATATATAACCTCTACTATAACTGTTGGCTTACTTCCTCATTTAGAGTGCAAGTTATTTGAAGATAGGCGGTGTATTTTATTAAGTGTTTATCCCCAGCACCTGTGCCTAGCACAACGTAGATGGTCAATAAATAATTGCTTAATAAGGAAAATCCCTGCCAATACAAGAAGTACGTGTGTGAAAGACAGACTGTGTGTTTTTCTCTAACTGGATAGATGAAAACTTGTCATCTTCTTTAATGTGCAATTTTTTGCTTATAATTAGTAATTAAATTTCTCTTTTAGATTATATTGTAAAAATTCAGATTCTCTGAGGTAAATGAGTCTGGCACTACCCATTAGCTATATAACCTTGGACAAGTTCTATAACTCTAGGCCTCAACTTCCTCATCTATAAAATGGAGATAAGCTTCCATATCACAGAGCTCTTGTGAGGATTACGTGAGTTAAAACACATATAAAATTAGAAGAGTGCTTGGTGCACAGCATATGTTCAATTAATGCTGAATGAATGAACATGTGAACGCAAGCAGTAGTGAAGGGCTTAAAATGAAATAGTCCCATCCCACTCCCACATCCAGCACTCAAGAAGCAACCGATTCTTTACTTAGTTTTTTTTTGTTTTTTTTTTTGCGGTATGCGGGGCCTCTCACTGTTGCGGCCTCTCCCGTTGCGAAGCACAGGCTCCGGACGCAGGCTCAGCGGCCATGGCCCACGGGCCCAGCCGCTCCGCGGCATGTGGGATCCTCCCGGACCGGGGCACGAACCCGTGTCCCCTGCATTGGCAGGTGGACTCTCAACCACTGCACCACCAGGTAAGCCCTACTCAGGTTTTTAATTGTAAAATACAATATGCGTACTGAGAAGTGCATAGAACAAAACTGTCAATGTAACAACTAAAAAGAGAATACTTACTTAACCAATACTCGAATCTGAAAGTATTGATACTTGTCAGCATCTCAAAAACCCCCCATATCCTTTTCTCATCACAATCTCCTTCCCTCTTCCCGGTTAAACACCATCCTCATTTCTCCACAATCATTTCCTTTAACCTGCATGCATGCCTAACAAAAGAGTTCAGTTTTGTCAACATCTAACTTTATGTAGAGAATCATAGTTTATGAAGTCTTTTCTATCTTATTTCTTTCACTCAACATTCGTTTAAAAAATTCATCCACATTGCTGCCTGTTGCTCTAGTTCATTCAATTTTATTGCTTGATAGTTTTCCCACTGTACGAATACACATAATTTATTTAATTTTTGACTCTTGATGGACATCTGGTTTGTTTTCGGTTTGTGCTAATGCAAATCATGGACAGGAATCCTGCTGTACCGGTTATTCTGGTGCATTTACACAGGGCGGGGGTGAGGGCTGCTGGGTCACAGGCTATTTATGTACCTTCAGTTGATGGAGAGTGCTAAATGCTTTCCAAAGTAGTTGTGTCGATTTATACTCCAGTATAAGCAGGGTAGAAGATTCCCATAGTACTCCAGGTCTACAATACCTGATACTACCAGACTTTAGGTATTTGTCAATCTGATTGGCATGTAGTTTCGTTGGTTTGGACTCACTTTCCTCTTATTACATAATGAAGTTGTACACTTTTCTGTGTTTACTGGCTGTTTGGATTTCCTTTTTTATGAGGTTTACGTCAACTATTGGTATTTTTTATTCTTATTTTATTATTCTTATTTATTTTTGGCCGTTTTGGGTCTTCATTGCTGTGTGCAGGCTTTCTCTAGTTGCAGCGAGTGGGGGCTACTCTTCATTGCAGTGGCTTCTCATGTCGTGGAGCACAGGATCTAGGCACACGGGCTTCAGTAGTTGTGGCACGTGGGCTCAGTAGTTGTGGCTCGCAGGCTCTAGAGCACAGGCTCCGTAGTTGTGGCGCATGGGCTTCGTTGCTCCACGGCATGTGGGATCATCCTGGACCAGGGCTCGAACCCGTGTCCCCTGCCTTGGCAGGCAGATTCTTAACCACTGCACCACCAGGGAGGTCCAACTATTGTTAGTTTGAATTCTTCCCCATTTCCAGGTGATACTCTTATAGGACTATTTTCTGACTAAATTTGAGGCATTATCTGTTCACTTTCTAATTTACTAAGTAAGGGTTTAGTTCCTTTACACTCTTTCCTATGTCCACACTACTCAGTAAAGTTATGTCATCATTAGTTATTCCACTGCTCATGATCTCTTTGACTTGTAGTGATATACTTAAAAACTTAAATTGTTGATCAACTATAAACTCTCTCAATGTCATGCTTTGTAAAATGAGGACATTCATACCATTTTGCCTTTTTTCTACCTCTTGTCTACCTTCCAAACCTAGCTTTTACGTTGTCAAAGCTGAAATTTATATTCTGTTCTATGTGCAGTTAAGTCTTCTGTTATTTGAGAGTCAGTAGGGAGTAAGGTTTAAGAGAACAGGCAGAGAGCCTAAACTCAAAGCCTCAATCCAACCCTAAATTACGTACAGCCTGGGCAAGTTCCTTCTCTGTCTTAGCTTCCTTTTCTCAAAAGTGGGAATGATATTAGCACCAACCTCATAAGGCTATTCAGAGGGTTAAATGAGTTAATATATGCAAAAACACTTAGAGCCTAATATATACTTAGTACATACTGGTACACAATGCATTTCAGTACATACCAAGTTAATGCAAATACATACTAAGTATAGTTTATGTTAGTTATTTGCTATTACATGCAAGTTGACAATAAAAGCTGCAAACCAAGACAGTATTGCCATTATTACAATTAAATTAATATTGCCCACTGCAGATGTACTGTGTCTCTGTGTATAAACTACACCTCGTTCCATACTGTGTCAGTGTCACTGCCCTTGTGCAGGGTGACCACATACCCTAAGCCTCCTTGGGCTGTTCCAGTTTATACATGTTGTCCTGATGTTACAGCATTAGAGCGTCTCCTTATACTATTGAAGTGTAAGGAGTTTGGACAAGTTCTGGTTTGGACAACAAATTAGATAGGTGGTCATTACCCCTGTGTGTCACTGAAAAGGGGGACATCTATAGAGTCAAGTTCAAGTGGATTCTCCTCTTCCTCATCAATAGTAGGTTAAAAATCAACCATAGTTTAGTTTGCTTCATGTTTATGTCAGTATAGCCTTTTCTCCTCTGGAGTTCAAGTTCCTTCTCCTCTTCCTCTCCCTCCTCCCTTCCAACTGTGCCTAGTACCTAGTAAGTACAATATGCCTCAAGGTGTTTTTAAGCTCTCAATCACACAGTCAATAGAAGCCTCTCCAATATAGACTAGCTGCTCTCTGCACTGAGTCCCCTATTACCTTCCTTCTTGGTTTATTGCCTCATTTTGCTCGATTATTTCTATAAATAGCTTAAGATGTAGCACAGGAGGTAAATTTTTCAAATTTCTTTCTGTACAAAATATCTTATTCAGCCTCCGCTTATGACTGATAGTTTCGCTGGATACAAAACCCTAGGGTGAAAATTATGTGCTGGAAAAACGTTGGAGGTATCTTTCTAATGCCTTCCAGGATTCATGGTGCTGATGACAACTATGATAAAGTCAGATTTTAACTCTTTTTTTAGGTGACCAGTATTTTTCTCTCTGGAATGGATGTATCCTCTCAGTATTTTATTCGATTTTAATTTATTTTTTCAGTATTTTAAAGTTTCACAATGAAGGGTGCCTAGGTATGTCTATTCTTGTTCACCTTGCTCAAAACTTGAGTAACTATTTTAAATCTGAGGCCTGATGTCCACTTTCAGCTGTGGGGAATTTTCTTGCCCTTTTGACAGCTTCCCTCCATTTTTTTTTTCTGGGTCTGGAGTTTCTAATAGTAACATGTTGGATCTCCCAGATGCAGCCTCTCTAACATATTTCTATCATATTTTCCATTGTGTCTTTCTTTTTTATATACTGAGAAATTTTTAATATTCCTACTGAATTTATTTCAGCAACCATATTTTCATTTCCAAGAGACCTCTCTTGTTTCTGACCATTCTCTTTTTAATTAACACCCTAGTCTTATTTTATAGTTGCTAGCTCTTTTAAACCTCTCTCAGGATACTAATTAAGGTATTTTCTTAAATTATTTTGTTCCCAAAATTGTCCCCGGTCCTACCAGGATATGTTTTCACTCTTTTTCCCCTCTCTCATGTTGTAAGCTTTACTCAACTATCAGGCAAATGACAGTTATTTCCTATTTAAGAATGAGCACAGAAAGCTCCCCGAAGTCAACGATTGATTGGCTTCTTATGCAGGAAGAAGCAGGGAGTAACTGTAATAGGATCCCCCCAAACACAATTTTCTAGGGTGTAAAAACTCATACTAGCTGCCCTAGTTCTCGCCAGTTTCACTGTTTTCAAAATGAAATCATCTCGGGCTTCCCTGGTGGGACAGTGGTTGAGAGTCCGCCTGCCGATGCAGGGGACACGGGTTTGTGCCCCGGTCCGGGAAGATCCCACATGCCGCGGAGCGGCTGGGCCCGTGAGCCATGGCCGCTGAGCCTGCGCGTCCGGAGCCTGTGCCCCGCAACAGGAGAGGCCACAACAGTGAGAGGCACGCGTACCGGGAAAAAAAAAAAAAAAAAAGAAATCATCTCATTTCAGGAGAGTGAGGGCGGGGCTGGGAGTCCACTCCTCTAAACACAACCCTTCAATGAGCTCCCCTATTTCAGTCACACTTTTAACTAACTCCACCCTCTCTCCTACATGCACATCTGAGCATGGGGATACTTCTGCAGGTGGGATCAGAATCCTCCTCAGTTGCAGGTGGTCCCTGTGCATAATTCTAGGTGATGCTTTTCCTCTGTTCTACTGCTTCAGTTTCACTCTCTTCCACTTGTCTCCATCTTTCAAAACTATGTTGAAATCTCTTGATTGTTGTGGGCTTATATACTTAAACACTTTGATACCATCATTGTAGTGTATTGTCAAAACAGAGAAGAGCTGCAAGGGTTCTCAGTGCATTCTGAATCTGCTATTCTGTGGTCCCAGTGTTTAAACTTCTTAGTCTTCCCCAGTGTATATCATTGTTTTTAGAAATACAATCTCCTGGTCTACTCGTGAAGGAAATGAATACAACGCATCTAAAATGACAAGGAATGCAGGTTAGATGCTCTAGGGTCTTGTCGTACTCTGCCATTTACTAATAAACCACTTATGTGCTACAAATTGTAGGTGCTCATTTATAAAATGAAAGGGGGTAACTCTACATGAACTATAGATTTCTCCTACTCTAACATTTCATAATTTTCTAAGTTTTTTCTTAAAATTTCTCTATATTATCATTAATTTTAATTAAAAAAATAAAAATCTAACTTTCTCTTTTGAACATCAAAGAGTAATTCCCATAGTCCTACAATAATGGGATAATTAGTTCTGAAACCTGTCACGTTTCATGTTTCATACGAAAATAAAATCATGTTAAATAATTTTTAAAAATTAAACATGGACTTTGTAGCACAAAGACAAGGTCCCTCCCAAATGGTGTTCCTTTATTTACTAGAAATATTCAGCTCTGCTTTAAAGTTGAAATAAAATAAATATATTATTTTTGAGGTGCAAAAATTTCTTATGAAAATCAATTTTTCTTTTCTGTCCATACAAACAAAAGTATGGAATGACATTAGAGGTCAGGTTTATTTGGTAATGTAATGTAGCTTCTTGATATTTTTTATTTTAGGAAAGGAGAATATCAACATCGAAACTTTTTTCAACTTTACTTTTTTTTAAAATGAGGCCCTTTTTTCCTCTTATAAAAAGAGAGTTCAACTAGAACTGTCAATTTTCTCATCTGTAAAACAAAGCACTGAATCAGCTGACCATTCAGAACTCAATATTCATTCAGAACTCAATTTCTTTACCTTATGATCACTAAGGTTCTCCCTAAATCTAATATACTAAGGTTCTAAGGAAAGGAAAATATATTATTACCGACATGTTTTGATTTTTATTTCTTAGAGTTCAAATGTCCACCATTCACCTTGGTCTAAGCTTTAGGGAACCATTCAAGGGGATACAATGCAGATGGGAGGAGAAAACAGAACCCTCACACAAGCTGTGCTGTGTTGCAATCAGGCTTCCGTTTGAAAAATAATCTTCTCTATAGCTTTAAAGTGATAACTTTGTACCGGCAGTGCTTCTTGTTTCAAACTGATTTTCTCTGGCTCTTCCTGAACACTTTCTGAGGAATCATTGACCGCTTTGATTTCTGAGGAGGAAGGACTCTCTACTGTCACAATCACAGGAAATTCTGACGGACCTGAGTGTCTGAAGAAGAAGATAGGAAATCACAAAGTTGTTACACTAAAGTGCAAAGAAAGAAGACAAGATTGTACAAAAGATAACACAAGCCAGATACCAAATATCCAAATATTAGAGGACGTTTAATAAAAGTGATCTGAGGTATCATTATTCATAAATGTCTCTCACTGCTCCTTAGTCTAAAACAGGCAATGAGTAAGTAAAAGTACAGTAACTTATTTTTGCTATGTTACTGTACAGACCTCTGTTGTACATGGTTAGGATTAGTAATGGGAATTGCCCATATTATTTTATGAAGTTTCTTTCACAGAAGCCAAGTGAAGATCCAAGGTAAACATTTTTTCTCAGTATACTGCAAATGAAAATTTTATTTTTCACTATCAGGCAAAAACTGGAAGAAAATGTAGTTTTTTGGAAGAAAATACATCAGTAAAGGAATAAAGAATAAGATAAAGAATAAGAAGAATAATCAGAAAGTCAATATATCTAAGCTGTGTATAACAGATGTTAGAATTTAAAAAAATAAATCACATAACCATGACAAATAACATACAAGGGAACTCCCATAAGGTTAACAGCTGATTTTTCAGCAGAAATTCTACAAGCCAGAAGGGAGTGGCATGATATACTTAAAGTGATGAAAGGGAAGAACCTACAACCAAGATTACCCTACCTGGCAAGGATCTCATTCAGATTTGATGGAGAAATCAAAAGCTTTACAGACAAGCAAAAGCTAAGAGAATTCAGCACCACCAAAGCAGCTCTGCAACAAATGCTAAAGGAACTTCTCTAAGTGGGAAACACAAGAGAAGAAAAGGACCTACAAAAACAAACCCAAAACAATTAAGAAAATGGTCATAGGAACATACATATCGATAATTACCTTAAACATGAATGGATTAAATGCTCCAACCAAAAGTTGCAGGCTTGCTGAATGGATACAAAAACAAGATCCATATATATGTTGTCTACAAGAGACCCACTTCAGACCTAGGGACACATACAGCCTGAAAGTGAGGGGATGGAAAAAGATATTCCATGCAAATGGAAATCATAAGAAAACTGGAGTAGCAATACTCATATCAGATAAAATAGATTTAAAATAAAGAATGTTGGGCTTCCCTGGTAGTGAAGTGGTTGAGAGTCCACCTGCTGATGCAGGGGACATTGGTTCGTGCCCCGGTCTGGGAAGATCCCACATGCCACGGAGTGGCTAGGCCCGTGAGCCATGGCCGCTGATCCTGTGCGTCCGGAGCCTGTGCTCCGCAATGGGAGAGGCCACAACAGTGAGAGGCCCACGAACTGCAAAAAAAAAAAAAAAAAAAATAGAATGTTACAAGAGACAAGGAAGGACACTACATAATGATCAAGGGATCAATCCAAGAAGAAGACATAACAATTATAAATATATATTCACCCAACATAGGAGCACCTCAATACATAAGACAACTGCTAACAGCTATAAAGGAGGAAACCGACAGTAACACAGTAATAGCGGGGGACTTTAACACCTCACTTACACCAATGGACAAATCATCCAAAATGAAAATAAATAAGGAAACAGAAGCTTTAAATGACACAATGGACCAGATAGATTTAATTGATATTTATAGGACATTCCATCCAAAAACAGCAGATTACACTTTCTTCTCAAGTGCACAGGGAACATTATCCAGGATAGATCACATCTTGGGTCACAAATCAAGCCTCAGTAAATTTAAGAAAATTGAAATCATATCAAGCATCTTTTCTAACCACAACGCTACGAGATTAGAAATGAATTGCAGGGAAAAAAACGTAAAAAATACAAACACATGGAGGCTAAACAATACGTTACTAAATAAACAAGAGATCACTGAAGAAATCAAAGAGGAAATCAAAAAATAACTAGAGACAAATGACAATGAAAACACAGCGATCCAAAACCTATGGGATGCAGCAAAAGAAGTTCTAAGAGGGCACTTTATAGCTATACAAGCCTACCTCAAGAAACAAGAAAAATCTCAAATAAACAATTTAACCTTACACCTAAAGGAACTAGAGAAAGAAGAACAAACAAAACCCAAAGTTAGAAGAAGGAAAGAAATCATAAAGATCAGAGCAGAAATAAGTGAAATAGAAACAAAGAAAACAATACCAAAGATCAATAAAACTAAAAGCTGATACTTTGAGAAGATAAACAAAATTGATAAACCATTAGCCAGACTCATCAAGAAAAAGAGGGAGAGGGCTCAAATCGATAAAATTAGAAATGAAAAAGGAGAAGTTACAACTGACACCACAGAAATACAAAGCATCTTAAGAGACTACTACAAGCAACTCTATGCCAAAAAAATGGACAACCTGGAAGAAATGGACAAATTCTTAGAAAGGTATAACCTTCCAAGACTGAACCAAGAAGAAATAGAAAATATGAACAGACCAATCACAAGTAATGAAATTGAAATGGTGATTAAAAATCTTCCAACAAACAAAAGTCCAGGACCAGATGGCTTCAAGGTGAATTCTATCAAACATTTAGAGAAGAGTTAACACCCATCCTTCTCAGACTCTTCCAGAAAATTTCAGAGGAAGGAACACTCCTAAACTCATTCTATGAGGCCACCATCACCCTGACACCAAAACCAGACAAAGATACTACAAAAAAAGAAAATTACAACAGATTGCCAACAAACACACAAAAGAATGCTCAACATCATTAATCATTAGAGAAATGCAACTCAAAACTACAATGTGATATCATCTCACACCGGTCAGAATGGCCATCAAAAAAATCTAGAAACAATAAATGCTGGAGAGGGTGTGGAGAAATGGGAACCCTCATACACTGTTGGTGGGAACATAAATTGATAAAACCACTATGGAGAACAGTATGGAGGTTCCTTAAAAAACTAAAAATAGAACTACCATACAACTCAGCAATCCCACTACAGGGCATATACCCTGAGAAAACCATAATTCAAAAAGAGTCACGTACCACAATGTTCATTGCAGCTCTATCTACAATAGCCAGGACAAGAAAGCAACCTAAGTGTCCATCGACAGATGAATGGATAAAAAAGATGCGGCACATATATATACAATGGAATATTACTCAGCCATAAAAAGAAACGAAATTGAGTTATTTTTTGTGAGGTGGATGGACCTAGAGTGTGTCAAACAGAGCGAAGTAAGTCAGAAAGAGAAAAACAAATACCACACCCTAACACATATATATGGAATCTAAAAAAAAAAAAAAATGGTCATGAAGAACCTAGGGACAAGATGGGAATAAAGACGCAGACCTACTAGAGAATGAACTTGAGGACACAGGGAGGGAGAAGGGTAAGCTGGGACAAAGTGTGGGAGTGGTACTGTAAATATGGACATATATACACTGCCAAATGTAAAATAGATAGCTAGTGGGAAGCAGTCGCATAACACATGGAGATCAGCTCGGTGCTTTGTGACCAGCTAGAAGGGTGGGATAGGGAGGGTGGGAGGGAGGGAGATGCAAGAAAGAAGAGATACTGGGATATATGTATATGTATAACTGATTCACTTTGTTATAAAGCAGAAACTAACACACCATTGTAAAGCAATTATACTCCAATAAAAAAGTTAAAAAAAAAAAAAGAAAAGAAAAATACAGACCAATATCACTGATGAATATAGATGCAAAAATCCTCAACAAAATACTAGCAAACAGAATCCAACAACACATTAGAAGGATCATACACCATGATCAAGTGGGATTTATCCCAGGGATGCAAGGATTCTTCAATATACGCAAATCAATCAATGTGATATGCCATATTAACATATTGAAGAATAAAAACCATATGATCATCTCAGTAGATGCAGAAAAAGCTTTTGACAAAATTCAACACAAATTTATCATAAAAGCTCTCCAGAAAGTGGACATAGAGGGAACCTAGCTCAACGTAATAAACGCCATATATGACAAACCCACAGCAAACATCATTCTCAATGGTGAAAAACTGAAACCATTTCCTCTAAGATCAGGAACAAGACAAGAACGTCGGGCTTCCCTGGTGGTGCAGTCATTGAGAGTCCGCCTGCTGATGCAGGGGACGTGGGTTCGTGCCCCAGTCCGGGAAGATCTCACATGCTGCAGAGCGGCTGGGCCCGTGAGCCATGGTTGCTGAGCCTGTGCGTCCGGAGCCTGTGCTCCGCAATGGGAGAGGCCACAACAGTAAGAGGCCCGCGCAAAAAAAAAAAAAAAAAAAGACAAGGACATCCACTCTCACCACTATTATTCAACATAGTTTTGGAAGTCCTAGCCACGGCATCAGAGAAGAAAAAGAAATAAAAGGAATAAAAATTGGAAAAGAAGAAGTAAAACTGTCACTGTTTGCAGATGACATGATACTATACATAGAGAATCCTAAAGATGCCACCAGAAAACTACTAGAGCTAATCAATGAATTTGGTAAAGTTGCAGGATACAAAATTAATGCACAGAAATCTCTGGCATTCCTATACACTAATGATGAAAAATCTGAAAGAGAAATTAAGGAAACACTCCCATTTACCACTGCAACAAAAAGAATAAAATACCTAGGAAGAAACCTACCTAGGGAGACAAAAGACCTGTATGCAGAAAACTATAAGACACTGTTGAAAGAAATTAAAGATGATACCAACAGAAGGAGAGATATACCATGTTCTTGGATTGGAAGAATCAGTATTGTGAAAGTGACTATACTACCCAAAGCCATCTACAGATTCAGTGCAATCCCTATCAAATTACCAATGGCATTTTTTACAGAACTAGAACAAAAAATCTTAAAATTTGTATGGAAACACAAAAGACCCCAAATAGCCAAAGCAGTCTTGAGGGAAAAAAAACGGAACTGGAGGAATCAGACTCCCTGACTTCAGACTATACTACAAAGCTACAGTAATCAAGACAATATTGTATTGGCACAAAAACAGAAACATAGATCAATGGAACAAGATAGAAAGCCCAGAGATAAACCCACGCACCTATGGTCAGCTAATCTATGACAAAGGAGGCAAGGATATACAATGGAGAAAAGACAGTCTCTTCAATAAGTGGTGCTGGGAAAACTGGACAGCTACATGTAAAAGAATGAAATTAGAGCACTCCCTAACACCATACACAAAAATAAACTCAAAATGGATTTGAAACCTAAATGTAAGACGGGACACTATAAAACTCTTAGAGGAAAACATAGGAAGAACACTCTTTGACATAAATCACAGCAAGATCTTTTTGATCCACCTCCTAGAGTAATGGAAATAGAAACAAAAATAAACAAATGGGACCTAATGAAACTTAAGAGCTTTTGCACAGCAAAGGAAACCATAAACAAGAAGAAAAGACAATCCTCAGAATGGGAGAAAATATTTGCAAATGAATCAACGGACAAAGGATTAATCTTCAAACTATATAAACAGCTCATGCAGCTCAGTATTAAAGAAACAAACAACCTAATCCAAAAATGGGCAGAAGACCTAAATAGACATTTCTCCAAAGAAGACATACAGATGGCCAAGAAGCATATGAAAAGCTGCACAACATCACTAATTATTAGAGAAATGCAAATCAAAACTACAGTGAGGTATCACCTCACACCAGTTAGAATGGGCATCATCCAAAAATCTACAAACAGCAAATGCTGGAGAGGGTGTGGAGAAAAGGGAACCCTCTTGCACTGTTGGTGGGAATGTAATTTGATACAGCCACTATGGAGAACAGTATGGAGGTTCCTTAAAAAACTAAAAATAGAATTACCATATGGTCCAGCAATCCCACTACTGGGCATATACCCAAAGAAAACCATAATTCAAAAAGACACATGCACCCCATTGTTCATTGCAGCACTATTTACAATGGCCAGGTCATGGAAGCCACTTAAATGCTCATTGACAGATGAATGGATAAAGAAGATGTGGTACATATATACAATGGAATATTACTCAGCCATAAAAAGGAATGAAATTGGGTCATTTGTGGAGACGTGGTTTGATCTAGAGACTGTCATACAGAGTGAAGTAAGTCAGAAAGAGAAAAACAAATATCGTATATTAACTCATGTATGTGGATCCTAGAAAAATGGTCCAGATGAACCAGTTTGCAGGGCAGAAGTTGAGACACAGATGTAGAGGAGAAACATATGGACACCAAGAGGGGAAAGCCATGGGGAGTGGGGATGGTGGTGTGCTGAATTGGGCGATTGGGTTTGACATGTATACACTGATATGTATAAAATTGATGACTAATAAGAACCTGCTGTATAAAAAAATTAATTAAATTAAATTAAAAATTTAAAAAAAAAAGGAATTCTTCAGTCTGGCAATCCTCCAAGTGCTGTAAGATCCACACATCCTGCCTAACTCTTTTCAGGCCTACACACATATATTGTACGTGTGATTCAGGATTTACAGCCTGAACATTGTTAAAAAAAAAAAAAAAAGATGAAACATGAGGGGAGGGGGCAGGGCACAACATTTAAAAGAATGACATACCCTGAGGACAAGACATAAACTGATTAGAATCAAATAGGTCCAAGATGGTGGACAAGTCGACTTCCACTAGACCTTAAGCCTCAGTATACCTCATCGTAACACATCAGCAAGCTAAATGACATTTCCAAAGCCAACCAAAAAGTAGGCAGTGACCCAATTTCTGGAAATCCCCACTTGTTCCCCACAACAGTTAGCATACTCCTCCCTCTCATTAGCCTATGAAATTACCCACTCCTATAAAAACTGACAACCCCATACCCTGGTGCCTTTCTCACCTTCTGAGATGGTCCACACTCTGTCTGTGGAGTGTTTCTCTCTAAATAAATCCGTTTCTTACCTATCACCTTGTCTCTCACTGACTTTTTTCTGAAATGAGACATCAGCAACCTGGGCTTCATTAAGTCCCAAAACCAGGCGTGTGATCTCAGTTAAAAGACCATGGGCTTTGGACGGGTTTGAGGCCTGGCCGCATGGGTTGCAATCCCAACCTGGTTTAGGCTGGGTTTGAGTTCCGGCACGTGAGTTTGGGTCCCAATCTGAGGTTCATGGCTTCAAGTTACTAACGAAAAGTACAGCAGGACCCATTTATTGTACTGTAATTACTAGGTTGCTTTGGCACAGCAGGAATCCTATGACAATTCTCTTCATATATAATTCAATCAAAGAATTGAGTTTCAGGTAGAAGGTACCTTTTAAATTTGATTACTAAAATATTACTTTCATAGTCCATCCTTATCTTGTAAATTGTCTAAACTGAGAATTTAAAAACAAGGATTTTAGGGCTTCCCTGGTGGTGCAGTGGTTGAGAGTCCGCCTGCCGATGCAGGGGACACAGGTTCGTGCCCTGGTCCGGGAAGATCCCACATGCCGTGGAGCGGCTGGGACCGTGAGCCATGGCCGCTGAGCCTGTGCGTCCGGAGCCTGTGCTCCGCAATGGGAGAGGCCACAACAGTGAGAGGCCCGCGTACTGCAAATAAATAATAATAATAAAAAAATAAAAACAAGGATTTTAAAAGATAGTTCCTTAAATTAAAAGTATTATATAATTTAAAAATAAAATTGTAATTAGACAAGTCAGAGTCAAGATGGCAGAGTAGGAGGACGTGGAGTTTTTGTCTCCTCTCAGCTAGGGCACCAACCAGGTGTTGGTGAGGGACCTCAGGTACCAAAGGAGACGGGAGGAATCCCTGCACAACGAGGTAGGATGTGGGGGGAAAGGGGAGGGAGGAAAAGTGGAGGTGGGATGGGACGAGCACCCCCGAGGGGTTGCTGGGAGAGGGGAGGGATTCTCATGATTGGAGGTGCTAATGCACTGCGAGGGGATCAGCGGGGATGGGGAAAGACCTTTGGGGTATTTGGGGATCAGAGGGGAATGTGGTAAGTGTCTCCCCTGGCCGCTCAAGCCCTGGTGAGGCTGCTGGGGCACTGGGTCTGATCCTCAGCCCTCCAGGACCCCCTCCAGCCATGCGGGTCCTGAACCTAAGCTTCCCTCACCCCCATGCCCCAAGCCCAACTGCCACCCACCCCACCCACACCCTACCTCCCCTGAGCCTAAGCCCCAGCCCCCCAGGGCCTTTTCCATCCTGAACCTAAGCCCTGCCCCTCCCTAGCAGGGCCTTTTTCAGCTCACACAGATCCTGGGCCTAAGCCACTCCCCAGATCCTCTTCCAGCCTCGAGGGTCCCGAGGGTCTCAGGCCTGAGACCCGCCCCCCCACCCCCGCCAAGGCCTTTTCCAGCTTTTTTTTTCCTTTCTTTATTTTTTTTTCTGCTGTTGTGGTTCTGCTTTGCTTTGTTGTTGTTCTTACATCTTTATCTTTTCTAATATATTTTTTATTTTTCTAATTTTATTTTATTTTTTATTCTTTGTTATTGTTCTGCTCCTTTTTGTTTGTTGCCTTGTTTTTTTTTTTTTGGCCATGCTGCATGGCTTGATGAGTCTTGGTCCCCAGGCTGGGGTCAGGCCTGAGCTCCTGTTGTGGGAGTGCCAACTCCAAACCAGGGAACCTCAGACCCCAGGGAATATTAATAAGTGTTAGCTCTCCTGGAGGGCTTCATCTCAGCACCAAGACCAGGTTCCACCCAACAGTCCGCAAACTCCAGTGCTGGACACCTCAGGCCAAACAACCAGCAAAACAGGAACACAGCCCCAATGATCAAAAAAAATGAGATGACAAAAAAATATGGTACAGACGAAGGAGCAAAGTAAAAACCTACAAGACCAAATAAATGAAGAGGAAATAAGCAACCTACCTGAAAGAGAATACAGAGTACTGGTAGTAAAGATGATCCAAAATCTTGGAAATAGAATGGAGGCACGGATCAAAAAAATACAAGAAATGGTTAACAAGGACCTAGAAGAATTAAAGAACTAACAGAGATGAACAACACAATAACTGAAATGAAGAATACACTAAAAGGAATCAATAGCAGAATAACTGAAGCAGAAGAACAAATAAGTAAGCTGGAAGATAGAATGGTGGAAATGATAGCTGAGGAACAGAATAAAGAAAAAAGAATAAAAAGAAATGAGGACAGCCTCAGAGACCTCTGGGACAACATTAAACGCACCAACATTTGAATTGTAGGGGTCTCAGAAAAAGAAGAGAAAGAGAGGACTTCCCTGGCTGTCCAGTGGCTAAGACTATGTGCTCCCAATGCAGGGGTCCTGGGTTTGATTCTTGGTCAGGGAACTAGATTCCACATGCCACAACTAAGAGTTCACATGCCACAACTAAAGAACCTGCGTGCCGCAATGAAGATCCTGCACATGGCAACGAAGATCCCACGTGCTGCAACTAAGACCTGGCAGAGCCAAATAAGTAAATAAATAAATGTTTTTTTAAAAAAACCGACAGGGCTTCCCTGGTGGTGCAGTGGTTGAGAGTCCGCCTGCCGATGCAGGGGACATGGGCTCGTGCCCCGGTCCGGGATGATTCCACATGCCGCGGAGCAGCTGGGCCTGTGAGCCATGGCTGCTGAGCCTGCGTGTCCGGAGCCTGTGCTCGGCAACGGGAGAGGCCACAACAGTGAGATGCCCGAGTACCGCAAAAAAAAAAAAAAAAAAAAAAAGGAAGACAAAGGTTCTGAGAAAATATTTAAAGAGATTATAGTGGAAAACTTCCCTAAACTGGGAAAGGAAATAGCCACCCAGGTCCAGGAAGTGCAGAGAGTCCATACAGGATAAACCCAAGAAGAAACATGCCGAGACACATATTAATCAAACTAACAAAAATTAAATACAAAGAAAAAAATATTAAAAGCAGCAAGGGAAAAGCAATAACATACAAGGGAATCCCCATAAGGTTATCAGCTGATTTTCAGCAGAAATTCTGCAGGCCAGAAGGGAGTGGCAGGATATATTTAAAGTGATGAAAAGGAAAAACCTACAACCAAGATTACTCTACCCAGCAAGGATCTCATTCGGATTTGATGGAGAAATCAAAAGCTTTACAGACAAGCAAAAGTTAAGAGAATTCAGCACCATAAAACCAGCTTTACAACAAATGCTAAAGGAACTTTTCTAAGCAGGAAATACAAGAAAAGAAAAAGACCCACAAAAACAAACCCAAAACAATCAAGAAAATGGTCATATGAACATACATATCGATAATTACCTTGAATGTAAATGGATTAAATTCTCCAACCAAAAGACACACTGGCTGAATGGATACAAAAACAAGACTCATATATATGCTGTCTACAAGAGACCCACTTTAGACCTAGGGACACATACAGAATGAAAGTGAGGTGATCGAAGAAAGCTGGAGTAGCAATACTCATATCAGATTTAAAAAAGTCTAAAGTCTTAAAAATAAAGACTGTTACAAGAGACAAGGAAGGTCACTACATAATGATCAAGGGATCAATCCAAGAAAAAGATTATAAATAATTATGCACCCAACATAGGAGCACCACAGTACATAAGGCAAATGCTAAAAGGGGAAATCAACAGTAACACCATAATAGTGGGGGACTTTGACGCCCCACTTACACCAATGGACAGATCATCCAGACAGAAAGTAAATAAGGAGGGATTTCCCTGGTGGCACAGTGGTTAAGAATTTGCCTGCCAATGCAGAGGACATGGGTTCAATCCCTGGTTTGGGAAGATCCCACATACCATGGAGCAACTAAGCCCATGTACAACAACTACTGACCCTGCGCCACTCTACAGCGTGTAAGCCACAACTACTGAGGCCGTGTGCTGCAACTACTGAAGCCCACACACCTAGAGCCCATGCTCCACAACAAGAGAAACCACTGCAATGAGAAAGAAGCCCGCACACCGAAACGAAGTGTAGCCCCCACTTGCCTCAACTAGAGAAAGCCTGTGTGAGCAGCAACAAAGACCCAATGCAGCCAAAAAAAAAAAAAGTAAATAAGGAAACACAAGCTTTAAATGACACAATACACCATATAGACTTAACTGATATTTATAGGACATTCCACATGAAAGTGACAGAATACAAGTTCTTCTCAAGTGCACATGGAACATTCTCCAGGATAGATCACATCTTGGGCCAAAAATCAAGTCTCAGGAAATTTAAGAAGATATAAATTTTATCAAGCATCTTTTCCTACCACAATGCTATGAGATTAGAAATCAATCACAGGAAAAAGCTATAAAAAACACAAACATGGGCTTCCCTGGTGGCGTAGTGGTTGAGAATCTGCCTGCTAATGCAGGGGACACGGGTTTGAGCCCTGGTCTGGGAAGATGCCACACGCCATGGAGCAACTAGGCCCGTGAGCCACAACTACTGAGCCTGCGCGTCTGGAGCCCGTGCTCTGCAAGAAGAGAGGCCGCGATAGTGAGAGGCCCGCGCACCGTGATGAAAAGTGGCCCCCGCTTGCCACAACTAGAGAAAAGCCCTTGCACAGAAACAAAGACCCAACACAGCCAAAAATAAATAAATTAATTAATTAATTAAAATGTGAAAAAAAAAACCCACAAACACATGGAGGCTAAACAATACACTACTAAATAACTAAGAGATCACTGAAGAAATCAAAGAGGAAATCAAAAAATACCTAGAAACAAATGACAATGAAAACACAATGACCCAAAACCTATGCGATGCAGCAAAAGCAGTTCTAAGAGGGAAGTTTATAGCAATTCAATCTCACCTCAAGAAACAGGAAAAATCTCAAATAAACAATCTAACCCTGCACCTAAAGCAACTAGAGAAAGAAGAACAAAGAAAACCCAAAGTCAGCAGAAGGAAAGAAATCATAAAGATCAGACCAGAAATAAATGAAATAGAAACAAAGAAAACAATAGCAGACATCAATAAAACTAAAAGTTGGTTCTTTGAGAAGATAAATAAAATTGATAAACCTTTAGCCAGACTCATTAAGAAAACAGGGAGAGGATTCAAATCAATAAAATTAGAAATGACAAAGGAGAAATTACAACTGACACTGCAGAAATACAAAGGATCATAAGAGATTATTACAGGCAACTATATGCCAATTACATGGACAACCTGGAAGAAATGGACAAATTCTTAGAAAGGTACAACCTTCCAAGTCTGAACCAGGAAGAAATAGAAAATATGAACAGACCAATCACAGGTAATGAAACTGAAACTGTAATTAAAAATCTTCCAACAAACAAAAGTCCAGGACCAGATGGCTTCATGGGCAAAGTCTATCAAACATTTAGAGAAGAGTTAATACCTATCCTTCTCAAACTCTTCCAAAAAATTGCAGAGGGAGGAACACTCCCAAGTTTGTTCTACAAGGCCACCATCACCCTGATACCAAAACCAGACAAAGATATCCCCAAAAAAGAAAATTACAGACCAGTATCACCTTAACACCACACACAAAAAACCTCAACAAAATATTAGCAAACAGAATAAAACAACACATTAAAAGGACCATACATCATGATTACGTGGGATTTATCCCAGGGATGCAAGGATTCTTCAATATGTGCAAATCAATCAATGTGATACTCCATATTAACAAATTGAAGAATAAAAACCATATGATCATCTCAGTAGATGCAGAAAAGCTTTTGACAAAATTCAACACCCATTTATGATAAAAACTCTCCAGAAAGTGGGCATAGAGGGAACCTACCTCAACATAATAAAGGCCATACACTACAAACCCACAGCAAAAATCATTCTCAATGGTGAAAAACTGAAACCGTTTCCTCTAGGTCAGGTAAAAGACTAGGATGTCCACTCTCACCACTATCATTGAAAATAGTTTTGGAAGTCCTAGCCACAGCAATCAGAGAAGAAAAAGAAATAGAAGGAATACAAATTGGATAAGAAGAAATAAAATTGTCATCATACTATACATAGAAAATCCTAAAGATGCCACCAAAAAACTACTAGAGCTAATCAATGAATTTAGTAAAGTTGCAGGATACAAAATTAATACACAGAAATCTCTTGCATTCCTATACACTAACAATGAAAAATCAGAAAGAGAAATTAAGGTAACGCTCCCATTTACCATTGCAACAAAAAGAATAAAATACCTAGAAATAAACCTACCTAAGGAGGCAAAAGATCTGTACTCAGAAAACTATAAAACACTGATGAAAGAAATCAAAGATTACACAAACAGATGGAGAGATACACAATGTTCTCGGATCGGAAGGCTCAATATTGTGAAAATGACTATACTAACCAAAGCAGTCTAGATTCAATACAATCCCTATCAAATTACCAATGGCATTTTTCACAGAACTAGAACAAAAACTTTTACAATTTGTATGGAAACACAAAAGACCCCAAATAGCCAAAGCAATCTTGAGAAAGAAAAACGGAGTTGGGGGAATTAGGCTCCTCAACTTCAGGAGATACTACAAAGCTACACTAATCAAGACAGTATGGTACTGGCACAAAAACAGAAATATAGATCAATGGTATGGGATAGAAAGCCCAGAGATAAACCCACACACCTACGGCAACCTAATCTATGACAAAGAGGGGAAGAATATACAATGGAGAAAAAACAGCCTCTTCAATAAGTGGTGCGGGGAAAACTGGACAGCTACATTTAAAAGAATGAAATTAGAACACCCCTTAACACCACACACAAAAATAAACTCAAAATGGATTAAAGACCTAAATGTAACACCAGACACTCTAAAAGTCTTAGAGGAAAACATAGGAAAATCACTCTTTGACATAAATCACATCAAGATCTTTTTTGACCCACCTCCTAGAGTAATGAAAATAAAGACAAAAATAAACAAATGGGACCTAATTAAACGTAAAAGCTTCTGCACCGCAAAGGAAACCATAAACAAGACAAAAAAACAACCCTCAGAATGAGAGAAAATATTTGCAAATGAAGCAACTGACAGAGAATTAATCTCCAAAATATATAAGCAGCTCATGCAGCTCAATATCAAAACAACAAACAACCCAATCCAAAAAATGGGCGGGGCTTCCCTTGGTGGCGCAGTGGTTGAGAGTCCGCCTGCCGATGCAGGGGACATGGGTTTGTGCCCTGGTCTGGGATATCCCACATGCCGTGGAGCGGCTGGGCCTGTGAGCCATGGCCACTGGGCCTGCACATTCGGATCCTGTGGGCCGCAACGGGAGAGGCCACAACAGTGAGAGGCCCACGTACCGCAAAGAAAAAAAAGAAAAAAAAAAATGGGTGGAAGACTTAAATAGACATTTCTCCAGAGAAGATATACAGATTGCCAACAGACATATGAAAGGATGCTCAACATCACTAATCATTAGAGAAATGCAAATCAAAACTATAGTGAGGTATCACCTCACACCAGTCAGAATGTCCATCATCAAAAGATCTACAAACAATAAATGCTAGAGATGTTGTTGAGAAAAGGGAACCCTCTTGCACTGCTGTTGGGAATGTAAGTTGATACAGCCACTATGGAGAACAGTATGGAGGTTCCTTAAAAAACTAAAACTAGAACTACCATATGACCCAGCAATCCTGCTACTGGGCATATACCCTGAGAAAACCATAACTCAAAAAGTTACATGTACCCCAATGTTCATTGCAGCACTATTTACAATAGCCAGGTCATGGAAGCAACCTAAATGTCCATCAACAGAGTAATGTATAAATAAGATGTGGTACATATATACAATGGAATATTATTCAGCCATAAAAAAGTAACAAAATTGGGTTATTTGTAGAGATGTGGATGGCCCTAGAGTCTGTCATACAGGGTGAAGTAAGTCAGAAAGAGAAAAACAATATCGTATATTAACACATGTATATGGAATCTAAAAAAATGGTACAGATGGGCCTATTTGTAGGGCAGAAATAGAGACACAGATGTAGAGAACAGACATGCGGACACAGGGTGGGGAAGGGGAGGGTGGGATGAATTGGGAGATTAGCATTGACATATATACACTACCAGGAGTAAAATAGGTAACTAGTGGGAAGCTGCTGTACAGTACAAGGAGCTCAGCTCGGTGCTCTGTAATGACCTAGATGGGTGGGATTGGGGGAGGGAAGTGGGAGGGATGTCCAAGAGGTAGGGGATGTATGTGTACATATAGCTGATTCATTTTGGTGTACAGCAGAAACTAACAGAACATTGTAAAGCAATTATACTCCAATAAAAAAATTCTAATTAGATGAAGTCTCCAAGTGATAGCATGAATAAAGTTTTATACCTGGCCAAAAACTAATTTTTGTTCTACTTAGCACTTGATTAGGCAAGGTGAAGTTTTTTCCTGGTATTGGGAAAGTGAATAATTGTGTAATGATAGATAATGAAACAAGTATTAGAAGTGATTACGTGCCTGTACATGTTTCTTTCAGGGTCTTTTACCTCCCCCTTAAGCCAAAAAGTCAATGTGACCTCAGATGGTAGCTCCTGCCACTGTAGCTAACTGACATGCCACATGGGGGGAGCTAGTGAGATGCTGTTTTGAACACTTTCCATCACAGCTGCCGCAAGACCAACGGTGGTCGCTGGAGGGCTCCAGAATGCAAGGTTAAGGATCCTGGAGTTAAAACCTCTGACTTGTCTTCTCTCTTCATGAAGAAGTGTTTCCAACTGCTGGCGAATCTACTTACTGGGAGAGTAAGAGAGAAAGGATGAGCTTGATTTGGGCACTGGAGCAAAGAGGTCCAGAGGATATGCAAACGGGTCTAGCAAAAAAGTCCAAAAATCTGCAGTCATCTCTGGTTTAATCCCTCCTCTCCTATGTGAAGAGAGTTGGGGTACATCATGAGAGTAACGCAGGGGAGATTCACTGCTGTGGACAGGGGGCAAGAGGAACTAGAGTTTGAGTTTTCAGTGAGGCAGCCTCAGAGGAGATAAGAATCAGGTCCAGGAGTGTAAGTTCAGCCTCACAGAACAAGCAAAACGTGCCTTGAGTATTTGTCTGTTTTGTTTTTTTCTGAAACCATCCTTAAGACAAGAAAAACATTAAATCACAAATCTGAAGACTTGAATCTAGTCCCAGTTCTGTCAATCAACAAAACTAGCTGATATTGTGGAATATAATTTGACCCACAGGATAGAAGTTGGTCAACCCCACACGTTGGTTAAAATATCTATTTGTTCCAGAAATCACGTACCTAATCACTGGTTTTTCAAGAATTGATAATCGTGGGGACTTACAGTATTGTTTTGCAATATTTTTTGTTTGTTTGTTTGTTTGTTTTGTTTTTTTTGCGGTACGCTGGGCCTCTCACTGTTTTGGCCTCTCCCGTTGCGGAGCACAGGCTCCGGACGCGCAGGCTCAGCGGCCATGGCTCACGGGCCCAGCCGCTCCGCGGCATGTGGGATCTTCCCGGACCGGGGCACGAACCC
Organism: Delphinus delphis; assembly: GCF_949987515.2. Lineage (NCBI taxonomy): Eukaryota > Metazoa > Chordata > Mammalia > Artiodactyla > Delphinidae > Delphinus > Delphinus delphis. The sequence goes on along the minus strand of NC_082690.1, from coordinate 26,153,290 downwards.
GTGTCCCCTGCATCGGCAGGTGGACTCTCAGCCACTGCGCCACCAGGGAAGCCCTGCAATATTTTTAACCTTTGGACACTTCTGCTATTTTTTGGCTTTTGGGGGATTTTCTGTAATACAAATAGAATATCATAAGCCCATATTATTTAATTCATCCTTGTCTAGAAAATATAATTGAGGCATAAGCTTCAGGCATTAGTTAACAATTGTTAATGAAAGATCTTAAAAGGACAGGTGACTATTCACCAGTTGCTTTGAGAAGACTAGCCACAAACTAGTTATTAAAATTTGTTCTCCAGGGAATTCCCTGGCAGTCCAATGGTTAAGACATCGCACTTCCAAAGCAGGGCGGGGCATGGGTTTGATCCCTGGTCAGGGAACTAAGATCCCACAAGCCTTGTGGCATGACCAAAAAAATTTTTTTTTGTTCTCCAGAATTCTCAGTACCTCAGATAAGCCCATGTCTCTCCCCGGTTCCCTGCCCCCTCTAGTAAAGGTCAAGAGAATTCCCAAGAACCCTGTGGATTTGAGTGAAGTAGAAGCGGCCCTTCCCAGCTTCTGCACTTTCAACTGCAGCAGAGAAGGGGACCCTAGAGCTCTGTGTGTTTCTGGCAAGGTCCCTACCCTTCCCTACTGCCTGACACACCCCTATTATCTGCCCTTCCACCATTAAAACCAATCTCATTATGCCTTTAGCTTTGTTATGTCAGTCTCCACAAGGAGCCCCAACATCTAGGGTTACCCCTTATCCAGATACACCTCAGCACTTACCCTTCTGATTCCATCTCCCCTTTGCCCAACCTGCAAGCCTCTGGACAGGCAGTAAAATCCTCCGTAGCCTCAAACTTTTCTCTTAATAGTCTTTTACTTTCTTATTCTAAGTGAAACTTGATTCTCCTCTGAAGTCAGTGCTTCTCCTGCATCTCTCTCAAGTTATGGCTGACCTACCACTGAGTCTGAGCTCGTGTGCTGGTCTTCTTTTCTCCCCATTGCCACTTCCAAATCATCCTCCTCCCCTCCTCCCTAAAAGCACTCAGCTTCGAGTCTGGTGTCAATGGACTATCCATCCATTAACCCTCTTTGTCACAATCATGTGCTGAACCCCGCCCCCAGGTCATACTCCCTCATTCCTTAATTTAGGTCCTGACTCACTATCATTCTCTCCAACATGACTCCTGTCATAATTTTTAGTGATTTCAATATTCACAGAAGATTATGAGTACCCTGATGTTTCAGTAAGTTTTCTCCTGAAAGTACACCCTGAAACAAGGGCTTTGGATACAAGTGGTTTATTTGGGAGGTAACCCAGGAAGCAGGAAGCAGGGAGCAAGGAGAGTAAGATATAGGGAAAGAGGAAAAGCCTCTGTAAAGGTGTGGCATCAAGGTCACCACTATGAAAAATAAGGGGGGGGGAAGGTAGTCAAGTCCAGTAAGACCTCCAGGAAGCATCCTGAGTGTCTCACAAAATTGTCTGTCAAAGGACCAGAGGCTGGGGCACTTATTCACTGACTTCTGACCCTACTGGCTGAGGGTTGTTCCCTGAAGCATATCTTCCTCATACTAGCTGTACTTTGTTCTTGCCTGTAAACCTAGCAGGCTCCTGGGCTTTCAGAGAAGACCTTGAGGTGAAAGCAGAAGAGGTGCCCTTTTCAGGTGGGAAGATGTCAGGGGGAGTCTGAAATGTCTTCTACCATAGCTGTTGCTGAAACCAGAAGTAGGTCAAGGAGATATGACTAGGACATCAAAAGCATCTGGAATGCCTGGCTTCTCAGTTCTCTTACCTCTTGTTTTCTAGTGATCCTGTCCTCTGCCCTACCTCAACTATTCTCCCCCTTGATCATAATTTAGCCATTGTCATTACCAATTTCACCCTCCAGATGCTTCCTTCTATCTCTCAACTTGGTCCCTCTTGTATCTTTTTTTTTTTTGGTATTTTAAAAATATTTTATTTTTATTTTTTTAATAAATTTATTTATCTATTTATTTATTTATTTATGTCTGCATTGGGTCTTCGTTGCTGTGCATGGCTTTCTCTAGTTGCAGTGAGTGGGGGCTACTCTTCATTGTGGTGCATGGGCACGGGCTGTGGGCGTGCGGGCTACAGTTGTGGCTCGAGGGCTCTAGAGCACAGTAGTTGTGGCTCAAGGGCTCTAGAGCGCAGGCTTAGTAGTTGTGGCACAAGGGCTTAGTTGCTCCGCGGCATGTGGGATCTTCCCAGACCAGGGCTCAAACCTGTGTCTCCTGAATTGGCAGGCGGATTCTTAACCACTGCGCCACTAGGGAAGTCCCCCCTCTTGTATCTTGACTCCAACAATCCTTAGACTCTTACCCAGACATACAGTACTTTGATCCTATTATCTTACACTGTTCTTCACCCTCCAAATTCAACTTTAATCCTATGGTCAATCATCATACTCACTCTTTTACATCTATGATCACCTCCCTCAGCAAAATGCCAACCTAGGTTACATTCTATTCTATACCTATTCAGTGTTTGTGCCTGAGCAGCTGAATGTGGTTTTAGAACCAAATAGGTTTTGCCACTCATGAGCTGTGAGACCTTAGGCACATTACTTAACTCTGCTGAATCTTAGTTTCCTTAGCTATGCTGAGTAGTCTCAAAAAAAATTCAGGATCACTAGTCTCAAGTGGGTCCTTGGGCTGCCTAGGAATCATAATGCATTTCCTTAGTCCCTTCACTCTCCCTCCATCAAAAATATCTTCTTCTTTTTTCCTTTCTTCTTAAACCTCACAACATCCTAACTATCAGCTAGCTTCCAACTTCAGCCAGAGAAGAGGAGCAATCAGAAGAGAACTTTCACTTCCAACAGCCCATCTGCTGCACTGTAGCCATTCCACTTCTATGTGTGATTGTCCATGCTCCTAGCAAAGGCCAACCCCTCTCCATTTGTGCAGTAGGTGCCATCACCTTTCTTTATCAAGAAAACGATTCTGGAAAATTTCCCCCTTCTATCTTCTGCATCATCATTTTTTTCCTTTTAGTGTATCACTCCTATTGGCCACTTTTGACTCCTCCTTTTCTAAGATGTAAAGTTTAAATGGTACTTAAGGTCTCCACAAGGAGGGATTTAATTCCAGCACTAAATGTGCATAGAACAGTGCATAGAACAGTGCCTGACATACAGTAAGCATTATATAGAACAATGCCTGACATACAGTAAGTGTTATATAGAACAGTGCCTGACATACAGTAAGCGTTATATAAGTATTAGGTCTTATTACATTTATTGAGTGCTTTCATGTGTAATGCATTATACTATATTATATTTTACATGTATTATCATATTTAATCCCTACAATAACTATGATGCAGATGCTACTATTTCTATCCTAATTTTACAGGTAAGGAAACTAAGACCCAGCAGGTTAGTAATGCACCCAAAGTCTCTCACACCTCGTATATGGCAGGACTTGCTGGGTTCTAAAGCTCATGCTCTTAAGGGTTCTCAATCATTAATACATATAAAAATCACCTGGGATACTTGGAATAGGCAGATTTGGGACCTAATTCCTGACCTGTGAAATCAGAATCTTCACAGGTTGGAGCCTGGAAGTCTGCCTTTTTAATAAACACTCTAGGTTATTTTAATGTAACTAATATATCCACCACATTTGAGAAACTCCTTCATATATTCTTTAATGTATACACAGAAAACAGAGGAGAATAAAGCAAACTGTTAACAGTGGATTTCTAGGAGGCGGCAGAGAGGAGAACATAAAGAACTTTCATTTTCTAATGTATGATTTAACATGATGTTTAGATTTTCTTCAATGAGCAGGTGAGTTTTAAAATATTTTAAATGAATAAAAAGTAAAAATTATCCCTTTTTCTACCCAACGCATTCAAGCACCGATAACATTTTGAAGATTTTCTTCCAGTTTTTTCCCCTACTCAGAGTAGGAGATAAAATTATAATTTTTTTTTCAAAGTTAGAATTTTAGTACATAGGTGGAATTTTGCATCTTCTATTTTCATGTATTATATTCTGAGCATTCTCCCGTGTAATTAGCCTTATATGAGTTTTAATAACTTAAAAATTGTCATATATCTGTAAGAATTATTTGACGATTGCTGTGCTGTTATATTTTTATGTTGTTTATACTTTCTGCTCTTATTGATAATGCTAGGATGAAAGTGCTCATACCAAAATTTGAGGATTTATTAAGATAAATGGTTATGAACATTTTTAAGAAACTTGAACCCACAGATTAAAATGCTTTTTATTGACATTAATGTTCCTTTGCTCCTATCCTACCTCTTCATACTTGTGTGGCTTTGAACCTGAGCACTAGATTTTATTTTCTTTCCTTACTAGATATTGTCACATTAGCTCATTATTACAGCCAGGTGAGATATTTTGGATTCTGATTCTTTTCTTCAGACATATTAGATATCTTTACCAGCTTCATATCATCTGGAAGTTAATATATGAACAAAAATTCAAGAAAGAGTGGAGTCCCAACTCCTAAATGAGACCGCAATCAGACTGACATTGATTGGACATCCATTATGTTTAACAGAAAATGTTCGTAGAAAATTCTACTTTTGGGATTTCCCCGGTGGTGCAGTGGTTAACACTCCATGCTCCCAATGCAGGGGGCCTGGGTTCAATCCCTGATCAGGGAACTAGATCCCACATGCATGCTGCAACTAAGAGTTTGCAGGCCGCAACTAAGGAGCCCACCTGCTGCAACTAATACCGAGAGCAACCAAATAAAAATTTTTTTTTTTAAAGAAAATTCTACTTTTTTCCTTAATATTCAGCATGCTGGAAAACACTTTCCATACCTAAAGCAGAGAATAATTATTTTATTATTCCCCTATATACATTTCATAGAATCTTAATATTATAGTAATAAAGTGCTAGTACATTTACTCTTAGTAAATAGGTCATAAAAATTTTCAACAAGGTTGTGGTTCCCAAGATTTGAAGATGGCAGAATAAGAAGTCCCAGCACTCACCTCCACCCATAGGCACAAGAAAATTACAACTATTTACCAAGCAACTAATGATGAGAAAAACTGGAAGGCTATCAGAAAATATCTTCTATAACTAAAGATATAAAGAAGGAACCACAAGATCGGTAGGAAGATGGAGAGGCGTTATAGTCAAAACCTATACCCCTGGGTAGGTAATCCACAAATGGGAAGAAAATTACAACTGCAGAGGTTCTCCCCAAGGAGTGAGGGGTCTAAACCCCACATTGGGCTCCTCAGCCTGGGAGTCCTGCACCAAGAAGATGAGTCCTCAGAACGTTTGGGTTTGAAGGGCAGCAGGATTTACTTTCAGGAGAGCTAGAGGGCTGTGGGAAATGAGACTCTACTCTTAAAGGGTACACACAAAATCTCACATGCTTTGGGAACCAGGGCAGAAGCAGTTATTTGAAAGGAGCCTAGGTCAGACCCACTTGCTGATCTTGGAGAGTCTCCTGAAAGGGCAGGAGGCAACTAGAGCTCAACCTGGGGCCACAGACACTGGTGGCAGCCAATTTTGGGGAGCTCATTCTACCACAAGAACACCGGTGCTGGCAAGGGCGATTTAGGAATCCTCCCTGGAGCTTATTAGCACTGAGACCTGACCCAACCCACCAGTATGTCAGCACCAGTACTGGGATGCCTCAGGCCAAGCAACTAGCTGGGCAGTAACACAGCCTCACCTACCAACAGGACTACTACCTTAAGACCCCCTGAGACCACAGCCACCTCAGACCAGCCCTGTCCACCAGAAGGCTCAGGACCTGGCCCCACACACCAGGGCACTGGCACTAGCAGTGGGGTCCCTCAGGCCATGCAGCCAGAGACCCTGGGCCCAGATCCAACTGCCAGTGGGCCAGCACTAGCCCCAGGACCAGCCTCATGCACCAGTAGGTAGACACCAGCCACAGGAGTCCCTGGACCCTGGTCCCATCCACCATCTACCAAAACACCAAATCCAGGATGCCAGGGTCCTACAGCCAGAGACCTCAGGTCCCAGCTCCACCCACCAGTAGACCAGCAATAGCCCCAGGACTTGACCTCACTCATCAGTGGGCAGACAACAGTCCCAGAATCACTTGGGGTCCAGCCTTGCCCACCAGCAGGCCACCACCAGGTCCAGGACTCCCAAGGCCCTGCAGCCAGATACCCGGGAACCTGGCTCCACCTACCAGCAGGCCAGTAGCAGCTCTAACATACTTTGGCCCCCTCAGCCAGCTGCCCCAGGATGCAGCCACACTCACCAAAACCTGCCAAGAACCAGCTTTGGGGCACCTTGGACCCTGCAGCCAGTCAGGAACTTGCCACATTTATCAGCAGGCCGACACTAGATTCTGGACCCCTACCCAACTACCGCCCACTCCAGAAACCAGCTCTGCACACCACTGGGCCAGCTCTAGCCCTTGGGCCCCTCAAGTCCCCTTAGCCAGCAGCCTTGTGACTCGGGCCCTCCAACCAGTGACCAGCAGGCTCTGTACAAAGCAGGACCTGGCAACCAACTGGATCAGGGCCAGCCATAATTACCAGACTTCCCACAGTAGCCAGCCCACCACAACAGAAGGACCCATGGAGCCCAAATATGAGGCAACCCTATAGTATATAGCTCTGGTAACCAGAGAGAGTGCATTGCTGGAACCATAGGACATCTCCAAGGACTCAAAGGCCACTTCTCTAAGGTAGGGAAATGTAACCAACCTACTAGAAATAAAAACAACGAATAGGGGGCTTCCCTGGTGGCACAGTGGTTGAGAGTCCGCCTGCCGATGCAGGGGACATGGGTTCGTGCCCCGGTCCGGGAAGATCCCACATGCCGCGGAGTGGCTGGGCCCATGAGCCATGGCCGCTGAGCCTGCACGTCGGAGCCTGTGCTCCACAACGGGAAAGGCCACAACAGTGAGAGGCTCAAGTACTGCAAAAACAAACAAACAAACAAACAAAACCCAACAAATAGGCAAATTGAGGCAACAGAGGAATATCTTCCAAACAAAGAAACAGGAAAAAAGCCCAGAAGAATTGTGAAGTAGAGATAGGCAACCTACCCTATAGAGAGTTCAAGGAAATGATTGTAACTCAGGAGAGGAATGGATGAACAGAATGAGAAGTTAGAAGTTTTGTTTGTTTGTTTGTTTTTTAATCTTCAGTAGTTTTTATTCCTTTACACTATATTTTGAATATTTTCCCAACTTTGAAAGTATTTTAATGTTTTTCATTCAATTTTTATTTTTATTTATAAATTTATTTATTTATTTTTGGCCACATTGGGTCTTCGTTGCTGCACATGGGCTTTCTCTACTTGCGGTGAGCAGGGGCTACTCTTCGTTGCAGTGCGTGGGCTTCTCATTGCAGTGGCTTCTCTTGTTGCAGAGCACAGGCTCTAGGCACATGGGTTTCAGTAGCTGTGGCACTCGGCTCAGTAGTTGTGGCTCGCGGGCTGTAGAGTGCAGGCTCAGTAGTTGTGGTGCACGGGCTTAGTTGCTCCCCAGTATGTGGGATCTTCCCAGACCAGGGATTGTACCCATGTCCCCTGCGTTGGCAGGTGGATTCTTAACCACTGTGCCACCAGGTAAGTCCTCATTCAATTTTTAAAAATCATACAAGTGAAGACATACAGATGGCCAAGATGCACATGAAAAGCTGCTCAACATCACTAATTATTAGAGAAATGCAAATCAAAACTACAATGAGGTATCACCTCACACCGGTTAGAATGGGCATCATCAGAAAATCTACAAACAACAAATGCTGGAGAGGGTGTGGAGAAAAGGGAACCCTCTTGCACTGTTGGTGGGAATGAAAATTGATACAGCCACTATGGAGAACAGTATGGAGGTTCCTTAAAAAATTAAAAATAGAATTACTATATGGTCCAGCAATCCCACTACTGGGCATATACCCTGAGAAAACCATAATTCAAAAAGACACATGCACCCCAATGTTCATTGCAGCACTATTTACAATAGCCAGGTCATGGAAGCAACCTAAATGCCCATTGACAGACAAATGGATAAAGATGTGGTACATATATACAATGGAATATCTCTCAGCCATAAAAAGGAATGAAATTGGGTCATTTGTAGAGACGTGGATGCATCTAGAGACTGTCATACAGAGTGAAGTAAGTCAGAAAGAGAAAAACAAATATTGTATATTAATGCATATGTGTGGGACCTAGAAAAATGGTACTAATGAACCAGTTTGCAGGGCGGAAATAGAGATACAGATGTAGAGAACAAACGTATGACACTAAGGGGGGAAGTGGCAGGGGGGTGGTGGTGGTGGGATGAACTGGGAGATTGGGATTGACATATATACACTAATATGTATAAAAGAGATAACTAATAAGAACCTGCTGTATAAAAAAGTAAATTAAATAAAATTCAAAAAAAAATCATATAGCTGGCTGTAGCAGCCAGTAGATTAAATAACACAGAGGAACGGATCAGTGAGCTGAAGACAGAGGTAGTGGAAATCACTGATGCTGAACAGACAAAAGAATAAAAAAGAAATGAGGACAGTTTAAAAGACCTCTGAGAGAACATCAAGTGTACTTACATTCACATTATAGGGGTCCTAGAAGGAGAAAAGAAAGAGAGAACAGGGACAGAGAGCATATTTGAAGATTTCAGAGCTAAAATCTTCCCTAACCTGGGGAAGGAAACAGATATCCAGGTCCAGGTAGCATAAAGAGTTTCAAACAGGATCAACCAAAAGAGGACCACAAGACACATTGTAATTAAAGTGGCAAAAATTAAAGGTAAAGAGAATATTAAAAGCAGCAAGGGAAAAGCAACAAGTTACCTTCAAGGGAACTCCCATAAGGCTATCAGCTCTCTTTTCAGCAGAAACTCTGCAGGCCATAACGGAGTGGCACAATATACTTAAAGTGATGAAAGGGAAAAACCTACAACCAAGAATACTCTACCTGGCAATGCTTTCATTCAGATTTGACAGAGAGATCAAAAGTTTTACAGACAAGCAAAAGCTAAAAGTGTTCAGCACCATCAAACCAGCTTCAAACGAAATGCTAGAGTTCTCTCAGCAAAAAAGAAAAGGCTACAAATAGAAACATAAAAATTATGAAAAGGGACTTCCCTGGTGTTGCAGTGGTTAAGAATCCACCTACCAATGCAGGGGACACAGGTTTGAGCCCTGGTCCAGGAAGATCTCACATGCAACTAAGCGTGCCACAACTACTGAGCCTGCACTCTAGAGCCCATGAGCCACAGCTACTGAGCCTGCGTGCCACAACTACTGAAGCCCACATGCCCAGAGCCCTTGCTCTGCAACAAGAGAAGGCATCACAATTAGAAGCCTGCACACCGCAACAAAGAGTAGCCCGTGCTCGCCACAACTAGAGAAAGCCCGTGTGTAGCAATGAAGACACAATGCAGCCAAAAATTACAAAAGGATGGGCTTCCCTGGCAGTCCAATGGTTAGGACTCTGCGTTTCCAATGCAGGAGACTCAGGTTTGATCCCTGGTCGGGGAACTAAGATCCCACATGCGGTGTGATATGGCCAAAAAAAAAAAAAAAAGTATAAAAATTATAAAAGGAAAAGTCTCATTGGTAAAGGCAAATATATAGTAAAGGTAGTACATCAGCCGTGTATAAAGCTAGTGGGAAGATTAAAAGACCAAAGTAGTAAAATTATCTATACCTACAATAAGTAGTTAAGGGATACACAAAACCAAAAGATGTAAAATATGATGTCAAAAACAATAAATGGTGGGCAGGGTGGAGTGGGGAGTGAAAAATGCAATATTGTTAAAATGCATCTGAACTTAAGAGAGAAGCAACTTAAAATAATCACATATTGCTATGTACAGTGTGGGGGATATAGTAAATAACTATGTAATATCTTCTTATTGGGACATATAAACTTATTGAGGGGATCGTTTAAAAATGTATAGAAATACCAAATTGTGCAATAGGGACTAACATAACTCATATAAAAATATACCAGGGACTTCCCTGGTGATGTGTGCCACAACTACTGAGCCCACGAGCCACAACTACTGAGCCCACATGCCACAACTACTGAAGCCCGCACGCCTAGAGCCCATGTTCCACAACAAGAGAAGCCACTGCAGTGAGAAGCCCGCGTACCACACTGAAGAGCAGCCCCCGTTCACTGCAAGCTATGCAGCAATGAAGACCCAATGCAGCCAAAAATAGATAAATAAATAAGAAAAATATATCAGATTTGTGTTTACCAGAGGCAAGGTGTTAGGGTAGTGGGAATTGGATGAAGGTGATCGAAAGGCACAAACTTCCAGTTAATAGATGAATAAGTTCTAGGGATGTAAAGTACAACATGATAAATATAATTAACCCTGCTGTATGTTGTATATGAAAGGTGTTGAGAGTAAATCCTGAGTTCTCATCACAAGAAAAACATTTGTTTTCTATTTCTTTAATTTTGTATCTATGTGAGATGATGGATGTTCACTAAACTTACTGTGATAATCATTTCATGGTGTATGTAAGTCAAATCATTATGCTGTACACCTTAAACTTATACAATGCTGTATGTCAATTATATCTCAATAAAACTGGAAGAAAAAAAATTTCAACAATGTTGTGAATTATCCTTTCTCTGAAACTTAAAACTAACTCCTCACTGATCGAAAGGATTGTCCAGTACTTTAGACACCCCAAAAAGATATTTGTGAACTTCTTTTCTCTGCTGAATAAAAATGAGATTCAATAATGATTAAAAAAAAAAAGGAAATTAGCAAAGTGCTAACTGATTCATACGATTTACAAAGGAGGCAGGATAATGGAGATAAACATTTTTCTCACAAGGAATATATAGAATTTTATTTTAAAATAATAAAGTAATTATTGGAAAGAATAATCTTTTAGTACCCCAAATTAAGTATAATTTGGTAGCCTTACAACATATCAGATGGTCACTAATTCTTCCCTCTGCTCCGATCCACATCTACTACATAGAGAATGAATTAGAGAAGCGTATTTAGGGATCTGTTTAAGTTATCCTGGCTTGTAATAAGGTGATGGCAGTGGTTATAGAGTGAAAATGGACAGATTCAAATTATGTTTTGGAAACAGAATCAAGAGGATTTGCTGATGCATTGGTTGTAGGGGATAGGGAAAAGGAGGAATGATGATGCCAAGGTTTTGGGCCTGAACAACTTGGTGGAGGGTGGTTGTTTAAACTGAGATGAGGACGCCTTGGGGAGGTGAGAGAGAAACTCTTTTGGACGAGCAAAAGGCATGGAAATGGCTGTTAAAGGAGAGAGAAGATCGGAAGTTATGTTTTGCATATTGTCGAAGGTAAAAATGTTACTGAGTCCAAGCTTGCTCTGCTTGCAGCACGACAGGCCAATAAATCAGGAGACGAGGTGTTGAGGCAAAGAATAAGATTTTATTCAGAAAGTTGGAAGACCGAGAAGATGGCAGAGTAATGTCTCTAAAAAACCATCTTATTGGGGCTTGGATGCCAGTTTCTTTTATAGAACAGAGAGGGGGAGGAGGTGGGGAACTAAAGTAAAAAGGCCATAACTCTTGCAAATATCTCTTAGAATGGACAGCCTCCGGGAGGGGATGTGTTAATTTCTTCTTTCTTGCAGCCATCCACAGGTGGACAGGGTCAGGATACTTCCCTGAACAAAGGCACTTCAGTTTAACATTCAAGCAGAGGGGCAGGGTTCCCTGAGGCAGGCCATTATGTATGATTATAATAACAAAAGCAACTAAAAGCAAAGGTTAAAGTCAAAGAACAGATCCAACATGGAGTCAAAATTGGCTCTTCCCTGTTACAGGGTGATTTTGTAACTGAACAGAACCCTATGAGGCCTTCCCAGAACAGATCCCTCCCCCATATCCTCTGCTTTAGCTCTTCTCTGAAGTGTCTAGATAATAGTATCTGATGTACATTTCCAGAGTTGTTTTACAGATGCTAAAACCCTCACCAAATGGAAAAAGTTAACTACTTGATGACATGAGCATGTAGCCCCCAGGCCTACTGCCGGCTACCGATCGATAATATTAACCCTTGTGACACCACCCTGTTACCATCAACCAATCAGAGAATTGTGCCTGAGCTGATCACTTACCCTGGGACACCCCTCCCTCACCTTGCCTTTAAAATGCTTTGCTGAAACTCATCCAGGAGTTCGGGCTTTTTGAGCACTAGCTGTCCCTAACTCCTTGCTTGGTGCCCTGAAATAAATGCTGTGATTTCTTCATCACAACCTAGTAGATTGGTTTTACTGCTGCAGGTGAGCAGACCCAAGTTTGGTTATGTAACAGTTTTACTGTTGGGGTTGTTTTTATAATCAGGGAATCTCTATGTCTAAAGATTAGTTCAGCTAATCATTTATGAGACCAAGAATGTGAATTTGGAGGGTCTGTGTCTGGCCTTATCACAGGTAAATGATAGAGTCACTTGTGAGTGACTCTTCAGGGAGTCATGAGAAAGAATGGACAATCTAAGTCATATGGAGAAGGGTCTTTCTTTGTAGTAAGCTGTTTCTGGAAAACAAAGTTTGGTAAGGGGGATTACCTGTCACTGTTTTCTAGGAGCACAGGGCTCATGTAAAGTCAACACTGTCAGTATGTTATACTTGAGATATTTGTGAGATCCCAAATAGAGATGGCAAGCAGGTAGTTGGATATATGAGTCAGGAATCTGGGAGAGAGGTCCAAGGCTGGAAATATATATTTGAAAGTTCTCAACATTATAGGTGATATTTAACACTATGGGACTTGGTATGATCACTAAAGGAGAAATTGTATATAGAGAAAAGAGGGTCTAAGATAGAGCTCCAAGGAACTATAACCATAAACGTTAAGTAGAGGAGAAGGGCACAATATGAGAGAGATATAACCATGATGTGGGAAACAGGAGAGTTCGGTGTCATGGAGGCCAAGAGAGGAGAGCCTTTCAGGAAAGGGAAAGTGGAGAAGTGCACTGAAAGATGTGGAGAATTAAAATCAGGGCAGTGACCATTAAAACTGATGAGGAAATTAAAGGAAGGATTCTTTTCTTTTAAGATGAAAGATGCTTCTGAACATGTTTTTTATGCTGATGGGAATAAAATAGGAGAGAGGGTAAAAAAACTGATGATACAAAAGAGGTGGGTGATGGCTAGTTCTTGAGATGGGATCCAGAATATAAGTAGAAGTACTGGGCTAGAGGAGGGGCCTGGCCAATAATACAGTAAGAGAAAGGGATTAAAAGATGGAAGGACAGAAGTCTGAAGATTTCATGGGAGAAGAAAGGAAAGATGCCATTTATTTTTGCAATGAAGTATGGATGGAGGTAATCCACTATGGAGGAGGAAGGGGAGTAAGAGGTTATGAAATGAAACAAGTGTACAAGGGAATGCAATGGAAGAGCAAGCCCAACAGAGAAAAATAGGACAGGATTGTTGGGTAGTGTTAAGTTCCCATTTGAGGTCTGAGTTTGAGTTTAAAGAGAAACCACTCAACCTGGTTTTGGGCTTTTGTCCAGCAGTGTTCAGCTACTTGGGTGTAGGCATGAAGAAGACTGAGAGGGTTTATTAAAGGTTGTGATTTTATTACTTAATGTACAACAGAGGAAAAGGGGCTAGGTTGTTGTAGATATTTTCAAGAAAGTGATTACATAATGTGTATATCCTGACCTTGTCCTATGGGTGGAAAGCTTAGGATGGTTTTCTTCAGTTTCATAAGTTGCTAGTGGGGATTTCACTTCCTTATCTCCCCATCCCCCAGTCACCCATCTTGTCCAGGGTCCCACTTTCTGGAGATGGAAGTGGAGCTTAGGAGTGTTTGGGGCCATGGAAGAGGAAGTCATCCAAATATAGTCCCATGGGCTGAGCAGACTTAAGGTGATTGCTTTTATGCAATATGGAGAAGGCAGCTGCCTCTAAGATACCCTCTCCCAAGAAAGGCAAGTAATACACCTGTCATCACTGGCAAGGTGTGGCATCCTCTGTCACAGCAAAGTAGGATCTTCTGGATTAGGAATAAGGATAGAAATTGATATAGGGATACAGTTCAATTCCAGTTACAGTTAGGCTTAGGGTTGGGTTTAGGGCTGGATTTGTGGGTCTTCCTGGTGCCAGGCAATGGTACAGTCTTTCGAGGTGAACTCTTCTTTTTCTCCATGTAGTACCCAAAGGTCTAGGAAGCCCCACTAGCCATCTTCCTCCCTCTCCCACTCCAAAATCTTGAAAACCCTTGATGCCCCATCTAGTTTTCCACCAGTTCTTTGTTTATTGATTAAACTTTACATACTACCTTTATATGCACAAAGCTTTGTTTTTTGCTTCTTACAAATGAAAAGCTTTGACTTTATAGCTATTGTGTCAAAAATGGACTTCAAGAGCCTATTTTGGAAGTAACAATCCCAAACATCCTGGAAGCAACAGGTGCTTTATGGTCTGCTAGTCTTGTTTGGATTTCTATAATGAAGTGTGAAAAAATAAGCACAAACATATTTTTCAGAGATTTATATCATTACAGCTGAGTGGGGAAAAAAAGATGTTAAAGAGTATGTTTTTTTGTTTGTTTTACCGGTACGCGGGCCTCTCACTGCTATGGTCTCTCCCGTTGCGGAGCACAGGCTCCGGACGCGCAGGCTCAGCAGCCATGGCTCACGGGCCCAGCCGCTCCGCGGCATGTGGGATCTTCCCAGACCGGGGCACGAACCCGTGTCCCCTGCATCGGCAGGCGGACTCTCAACCACTGCGCCACCAGGGAAGCCCTGTTTTTTTTTTAATGTTTTAATTCACAAGAAATTTATTATAATTGTGGTTGTCTCTGAGTAAGGGAGAATGGATGCCTGAGGGACTGTGGAGGAAGGGGGCCTATTAAAATAAATTTCCTACAACACTTCATTATGAAAAATTTCAAACATATAGACAAGCTGAAAGATTTTACATAGAGAACACTAGTAAACCCACCCCCAGATTCTGTCATTAACATTTTTGCTACACTTGCTTTGTCCCCTTTCTATGCAACCATCAATCCATCTTATTAGGACCTCCCAGGTGGTCCAGCCGTTAAGACTCCGCACTCCCAATGCAGGGGGCTCAGGTTCAATCCCTGGTCAGGGAACTAGCCTGCATGCCGCATCTAAAGATCCTGCGTGCCACAACTAAAGCTCTAGCCCGCGTGCCACAACTAAAGATCCTGCGTGCTGCAACTAAGACCCGGCTCAGCCAAATAAATAAAATAATTAAATATTTTAAAAAATCCATCTTTTTTGGATACATTTCAAAGCAAATAGTAAACATAAGTTATCCCTAAATTCTTCAGCATGAATATCATTAACTAAACTCAAATTTTGTTTACTCTTTTTTCTTTTGAATGAGATGCAAAAATCTTAAGGGTACACTGGCTGAGTTCTGACAAACGCATACACTTGAGTAACCCAAATACCTACCACAACACAGAACATTAAATTACCCCAGGAAGAGGAAGGAGGCTTACTTTTAACTGTATTCCTTTTAGCACCTTCTGAATTTTATATTATGTGCTTCTGTTCTCTATCTTTAAATAAATTAAATATTTAAGCATTTAAAATATTTAAACATTTTAATAATGATGGTTTATAGAGTCTAAACTGGATGAGGAAGAAAGTGAAGACAGGAGGGGATGATAGGTAACAAGGAAGTGGTGGGGTAAATGGAAAGAAGAACTCATTTGAGATTAGACTTTTGTAGCTGTGGTGTTTCAAGAACAAGCGAATTGGGAGAAAGAAATGTCTTGTTAGACAGTGGGATATTTGAAACTGTTTTCAAAAGTAGTCATAAGTTCAGAGCGTGATCATAGGAATAGTACTGTCATAGGATAGTAGCCCCCTCCAAACCATATGCTCTGAACTGCACATTGTATTTTACCCTTGCAGTATTTACCACAACTCCAACTAAGCAACATTTGGTTTGTATAACTATGCTTAATATCTAGCTCCCTTATTAGACTATAAACTCCAAGAGGGCAGAGGTCTTGTCTGTCTCATTTAATCCTATATTTCCAGTGCCTAGTACATAATAGGTACTCAAACAAGTATTAAATACTTAATTGGATTCTTTAAGCAGGGTCATTAATTTATGAATTAATTCAATTGTTATAGCACAGTTTGTCACCTAACTTTTTTTTTATGGTACATAAAGTTGGTTATAATTCAATCAACTTACACTTTAAATTAAGCAGTAGAGTTGGACTAGGGTTGAAGACAACCCAGTTTCACTGGAAAAGGGAACCATAATTATATAAAGTTTATTCCGGACTAGGCCTTTTCTCTGACCCAGCTGTGACCTTGACCAGAGAGAAGCCTCCATTTTCCCATCTGTAGAACAAAGATGACCTCTAAGAGTCATCCCTATGTTGACAATCTGGCAGGACATTACAGGCCTAGTGGCTCTGAATCCTTGTTCTACCACGTAGTCATTGTTTAATCATGCCTAGATTACTCTCTAATATAATCACTGTAAAATGTGGGGTAACTAGGTGGCATGATTGTGCTGATTTAATGAGATAGTACAAAAGTTTTCTAAATTACCCTTCTCCTTCTATTCACTACACAGTAGTCAGAATGATCATGTTGGAATGGGAGTTTGATCATACCACTCCCTCTTCACAAGCCTGCAATGAGAAGCCTGCAATGATTGCCCATCTCACTCAGAATAAAAGCCTGTCTTTACTGTGGTCCACGAGGCCCTATAAGCCCTTATGCTCTTCTTACTCTCTGCTCTGAACATACCAAACTTCTTACTGTTCCTCTGACACTCTGGGCAACTTGCCACCTGTGTTTCCCCCTATTTGGAATGCTCTTCTCCTGCATATGTCCTGGTCTTCTCCCTTATCTCTTTCAAGTCTTTTTGCTCAAATGCCATCTTCTCAGTGAGACCTACTTGGATCCCTCTATTTAAAACTGCAAACTAGGGACTTCCCTAGTGGTGCGGTGGTTAAGAATCCGCCTGCCATTGCAACGGACATGGTTTGATCCCTGGTCCGGGAAGATCCCACATGCCTTGGAGCAACTAAGCCCATGTGCCACAACTACTGAGCCTGTGCTCTAGAGCCCTCGGGCCACAACTACTGAAGCCCACGTGCCTAGAGCGCGTGCTCTGCAACAAGAGGAGCCACTGCAATGAGAAACCCGCGCACCACAATGAAAAGTAGTCCCTGCTCGCCGCAACTAGAGAAAGACCGCGCGCAGCAACGAAGACCCAATGCAGCCCAAAAAAAAAAAAAAAAAAAAAAAAACACTTCAAACGTCATTACTTTTGCCTGCTTTATTTTACCCTATAGCTCTTATTTATCTCTGTACTTCTCTTACTTATTTCTAATATATTATGTGTCAATGAACACAGTTTGGAAACGTGTATAATACTAGATATATTCTATATCTATATAGATATATCTATCTATATCTATTCTATATCTATATCTATATAGATATACTATATAGATATACTATATAGTATATCTATACTAGATATATTCTATATCTATATAATACTAGATATATTCTATATCTATTCTATATATAGAGTATATTCTCTTTCTTCTCCTAGTGGTTTGAGGTCTGAAGGGATAAAGCTTAGGGGTTTATGGCTTAGGATATTCTAGGATAATGTGCCTTCAGGTAATCCAAGATTTATATTCATTACCTGAATAACCTCTTATAGATTATTTCACTGCCAGGCACTCTTGAGTAGAAATATTAATAGTTAACACTTTCGTGCATGCATTCATTCATTCATGCAAACAAATATTTAGTGGGTGCCTTCTATGTGCCCTTTCTTCTTGAAGACAGCTAGTACAAGCATTTCATTCGGGAATCCCCCGAGGCGGGGGATGAGGGAATACGTCTAGTCCCGCCAGCAGAGGGCGTGCTTTCGCACTCTCCGCAGCCTCCCGGCCCACGAGGCTTTCAGGCTCCCACGCTCGCTCCCTAGCGCGGCCCCGCCCGCCGCATCACGTGACTCGGCCACCGAACCAGAGCTGCAGGGCCCAAGCCGGGCTAAGTTCGTTGCCGGTGGCCTCTGCGGGTGCAACCACAAAGGGTAATCCGAAGGAGTGGGGGGGCTCGCGAAGTCGATGCTGCCTCTTCCAATTCAGGTCGGCTCCCGTTACCTTCTCACCATTCGCCGTTGCTATCTTCCTGAGCGTTTGCATGAGCTCTTTCGTCTGGGGAGGCTCCGGTGACCATGTAGGGGGGAAAAGTGAGGAAGCTCCAGGTGCCTGGGACTAGGTCACCGCTGTTGGCACGCCGCCCCGGCTCCCCCCACATCTCCATTGCGGGCTGGTGGCCCCGTCAGCCCAGGTGGAAACTCCGGCCTGCAGTTGTGGCCTGGCAAGGAGCGCCACGAAATCTCGCGCCGTCTCGCGAGAGTCTAAGTTGAAGGAACATGGCGACGTCTAATCTGTTAAAGGTAAGACCCTCAGTCCTGCTTGGTTTTTACCCTGGGGGCGCTGGCTTCAGCTCTTAGGGAATGGCTCGGCCCAGGTTCAGCGGCAAAATGTGGGAGTGTTCAGGGGTTGCCTACCGGAAGGGAAGCCAGGGAGGCTGCCGCCGAGGACCGGAACGCGGGTCTCCGGCCTTGGGGTGGAGAGGCTCTGGTTGTCCCTCTTGCCGGTTGACCGGTGTGTGAAAGGCCCTGCCGAGGGCTGGAGGGGAGCAGTGCTTTCAAGGGACCAGCTCTGGCCTGGGTCCGCAGAAGAAGGGTGGTGCCGGGTCCTGAAAGATAGGGCAGTTAGTATTCTTGGCGTCTCAGTTTCTTCTGAAGCGAGAGCCTAAGGCGCAAAGAAGGAAAATCCAAGAAAATGTTCCATAACAGGTTTTAATGACTGGACCCCCACCTCCTCAATTTCTGTTCTCATTCTGCCTGCATGAAACTACAAGTCAGACAGCAGTGCCTGTCACCTCACTCCCTCCCTTATCTGCATGCTACTCCTTCCCTCCTATCCTCCCTTTCTTAAGTTCGTATTTTACCCTTTTTTCCTTAGGAAACTGTTCCTCAACCCCATTACAGCACACAACCAGATGATTACTGTGGAAGCACTACCATCGTTTTATGGGTTAGGATAGTTGCCTTATCAAAGAAAACGGTTAAATTTAGTTTTATGTATTTGGGATAGCAAGGGAGATGTAGGCCCAGAGAGGCAGATTCTCTACCATCAGTTAAAAAGTTTGGAGGAGAAGAAGGAAGACATGGCACTAGTTTCTGCTATGCTGTCTTTGTAATAGGAACCTTTTGCCTTAAAAGTATTGACTGAAATGGGGGTAGTGATTAGCTCAGGGAACACAAACACAAAGGATGAACTACTCCTCCCTCAAACCCATCATTAGGCCTTCAGACAGTGTGGATTGATAATAGAAAATAATAGAACAGAAAATATATTAAAATTTACTGTAACCTCACTCATATCTTCTTTAGACTACTACACTGTTAGCTACACTGTTAACTGTTTAATACATGGAACTGTCTCCTAAAATGTAGACCTAATTTTACTAATTTAAGAGGCAATATATCTTTTAAAAGGGGAAGGACCTAGAACTTGACTGAATTTCTGCCACTTAGAAGCTGTATGACTTTGGGCAAGTTTCTAAACCTCTCCGTGCCTGAGCTTCTTCATCAATACAGTGGCATTATCAATAGCACCTATTTCATAGGAGCATTGTGAAGATTGAGTTAATATATGTAAAATCTTAAAACAGTGACTGGAACTTAATTAGCACCCAATAAACATAAATTGCTAGAGTTACTATTTCTGCTGCTTCTCTAAGAAAACAAATTCATGGGAATTGAGTAACCCACTCTCTACTCTTCTTTTATAACAGTATAGCAAAGCTCTAATGTGTTAATTCAGAAAGAAAACTTTAACTTGTTAATTCAGAAAGACTCCTGTTAATGCATCTGTGTATTTACATAAGCAGTAGTGTATGTTATTAATTGAAATGTGTTTAAGAAGTAATTGAATTCCTTATTCTTTGTGAATTTTTGACTTGTTGATTACCTGGATATAAAGCAAGGTCTTTTTTCCTCCCAGATTTCTCTCTCAGAAAAGAGTGAGTCACTTTATTCTACTCCATACAAAGCCTTACAAAGGATTGTTTGGAGGAGATATAAGTCTGAAGCTACTTCAGTCAATACTAGTAAGTGGTTACCTAGTAGAGATTGTGAATCGACATCTATAGCACACACCTACCTATAGAATGAAAAAACTGCCTGAATGTCTAGAAATCGGCACTTAGGACTTAGGTTAAAAAGATCGTAATTCAAGCAGTTCTGTAACTCAAATAACTTTTATAAATGAAAGGAAAGTGATAACGCTTTGACAAACTGGTAAAAGACTCAGTCTCTTTAGTGAACATGAAGAGATGCCAAAGATACACTGGAAAATTTTCAGCAAAATTATTTAATGAAGTGTTAAAAAGGGGGAAAAAGAATTTCTAAATATTTTATATAGTATGTGATTTTAAATATGTACGACTAACATAATAAAATGGATATTATAAGTAGACATTTGATTCTTTTATCTGTATCACCAAAAGTTTATGTATTCAAGGTGGCCAGAAAACCTTTTGTATTTCTTTTTTCTCTCCTCATTGCGGGGGTGGGAGGCTGGAGGGGAATTGCCTTGTGTTTATACATTTAGAAGTAGTTAATTAAAAAGTGGGGAAGTTTGTCTTCTTGGAGAAATGCAGTAAGATCCTAACAGAATTCATAGGATCATTTAAATTCAAGTCTGGAGGAGGGTGTGTGAGAGGAATGGAGTGGGAGTTTGGGGTTAGCAGATGCAAACTAGTATATAGAGAATGGATAAACAGCAAGGTGCTACTATATAGCACAGGAAACTATTCAATATCCTATGATAAACCATAATGGAAAAGAATATGAAAAAGAATGTGTGTGTGTGTATGTGTCTGTGTGTGTGTGTGTGTGTGTATATATATATATATATATATATAAAAGTGAATCACTGCTGTACAGTAGAAATGAACACATTGTAAATCAACTGTACTTCAATTTAAATAAATAAATAAATTCAAGTCTGGTAGTACCTTGAATAGAGATAGAGCTGGCTGGGGAGTGGCCAACTTAGCCTCATTTCCTTTTTTGACAGGATTAATAGGTTAGTTCATTAGACAAATGCCTTAGACATTGCGCGGTTAGATTTCATCAGAGCATATTTGACAGAATTATCATGTCTTATGGTCAAAATGGAGGGATGTGGGCTAGATGAGAATACAGTTTGAATTTGATTATCAGGTAAACAGCTGTACCTGAAGAATGATGAGTAATAAATCATCAACCCTGAAGGGAGGCCTTTAGTGTCCTGCTGAAAAAATATGTCCTCTTCCTGTGTACCAGTAACCTGGTTGGAGTTAAGTTTATTGAATTTGTGGATGAAGAGTTCGAAGGGATAGCTAATAAGTTTATGAAAGATAACAAGGTTCAGAACTTTGCTGTGAAACTTGAAAGTCAGAACACAATGCGATAAAAACCACCTACTTATTTCATATTGGAATTTGATTATAATAATAATTATATTTACTAACGTAAGTGGGCTATTGCTGGGTTTTGGAAATCTTTTGGATATACAAATATTTGTGTTGTACAATTTTACATATACAGTTATCAGTTGCTTGGGGGTTTATATCTCCCCAAACCTTTCAATATTACTACTTTAAGTTTGCTGTTTTAACATATAATTCTCCTTGTTCCTTTACTTTTGCCGTTACCACCTAGGCCTTCAGTGCACATTTTCTTCATTTCCAAGTGATTATCCTATTCCAAATAGCTGTTGTTGAAATCTTATTTTGTTAAACCTAACCCTGTTTAATTCTTAGCACATTACTTTATCCAGCTGTTTGAATGCCCTTAACTTTCTTGGTCAATAATACCACAACCTTTTCTAGTTTCCCCTATATTCTCCTCTTTTCCAAGGCACCTGTTACATTGCCTGCTTCCACTTGTTCTTGTTCAGCCTTCTTTTTCCCCCCAGGACTTAGCAGCATGTCTCCTGTTATTTTGTTTCAGTCTCCTTTATTCTCACTTCTATGAGGACAAGAAAGTTCACCTATCCCCCTCATATAAACTTAACCTGTACTCTGCTTTGGCTTCAAACCTCTGCCCTTTTCTCTCTTTCCATTCACTGTCATAGTTCTTAGAAAAGCAGCCCCCAATTGCTTCTTTTATAATTCTTCACCTTTTTCCTTAATTTATTATGACTTGGCTCTCCCCGTACCCCCACCCAATTATATTAAAACTGTCAGTCTCAGGATCACTAGCAACCTCCTGATTGCCAAAGGAGATTCTCCCTGGATACATTCATCCTCTATTCTGATATTGTTGCTTGCTTGCTACTTAATGCTTCCCTTTTGGTTTTATGCCATTCTCTACTTGGTTTCCTATCTCTCAAATCTCATGTGTTTTTCACCTCTCCTCCCCAGTATAATTATTTCTCAGGATTTAATCTTCATCCTTTTTCTGTCTTTGTACTTTTTTTTTTCTGGGTCAGTCTTAACTCCCATGATTTCACTATTTTTATCTCTTAACTCTGATCTGAGGACTAGACCAAAACACAATGCTGACCATATCACTTTCCAGCTCATTTTTTAAAAAACTACTTATCTATTTGGTTGCGCCGGGTCTAAATTGCAGCAGGCAGGCTTGCTCCTTAGTTGCGGCTCCAGGGCTCCTTAATTGCAGCTTGCCAGCTTTTTAGTTGCAGCACGTGGGCTCCTTAGTTGTGGCATGCATGTGGGATCTAGTTCCCTGACCAGGGATCGAACCTGGGCCCCCTGCATTCGGAGTGGATTCTTATCCACTGCACCACCAGGGAAGTCCTGCTCATATACCTTTGATAGTTCAAGTTCTTTGAGATCTTTCTAGCTGTGTCTTCTCCCTAATACCTCTCTCCTCCCTCTCCCCCACTCCTCTCTCTCTCTTTCTCTCTCTCTCTCTCTCTCTCTCTCTCTCTCTCTCTCTCTCTCTCACACACACACACACACACACACACACGTGCGCGCACACACACGCACACACGCACACACACACCCTTACCCCTCCCTCTACCTGGCTAGTTACTTCTTGATTTACTGCATACCAGAGTCTTCAAGACTTTTTGTTTGTTGTTTCGTTGTTTTTTTTTTTTTAATATTTATTTATGGGCACATGGGCTTTCCTCTAGTTGCGGTGTGTCAGTTTTCTCTCTCTAATTGTGGTGCATGGGCTCCAGGGCACGTAGGCTCTGTAGTTGTGGCACGCAAGCTCTCTTGTGTGAGCTCAGTAGTTGTGGTGTGTGGGCTTAGTCGCCCTGTGGCATGTGGGATCTTAGTTCCCCGACCAGGTATCGAACCTGTGTCCCCTGCATTGGAAGGCAGATTCTTTATCACTGGACCACCAGGGAAGTCCCTCTTTGCTGTTTCTCCTGTCAGGAATCCCCCCCCTCAGTATTACCCTGTCAAAATCCTATTTAGTCATCAAGACCCAGCCTAGATACCTCCTTTCTTCGTCTTTTTTTTTTTAATTTTTAAAATATGTATTTATTTATTTGGCTGTGCCGGGTCTTAGTTGTGGCATACAGCATCTCCGTTGCCGTGTGCAAGATCTTTAGTGTCAGCATGCGGGATCTAGTTCCCTGAGCAGAGATTGAACCTGGGCACCTTGCATTGGGAGCGCAGAGTCTTAACTGCTGAACCACCAGGGAAGTCCCCCTCCTTTCTTTTTAGTGTTCTCATTTGGAATTTAATTGTTGCTTACTCTGCACAGGCATAGCACTACATCAATCTATTCTAGCACTTAACATTTTTTAAAATTTAATTAATTAATTTATTTATGGCTGTGTTGGGTCTTCGTTTCTGTACGAGGGCTTTCTCTAGCTGTGGCAAGCGGGGGCCACTCTTCATCGCGATGCGCGGGCCTCTCACTGTTGCGGCCTCTCTCGTTGCAGAGCACAAGCTCCAGACGCGTAGGCTCAGTAGTGTAGCACTTAACATTTTGCCTTCTGTATTAGTTACAGGATATGTTTACATATATATCTAACTCCCTTTCTAGATTGTAAGCAGTATTAGTTTAGGGACTTTATAATCTGTTGATGCTTTAACCATTTAGCACAGTGATTACTCGTGGTAGGTGCTCCATAAATGAGTGATAGTTGATTGAAAAGAGAAGTCTAGTGCATGCATTGTAGATGCTCAGTAAATGAGTGTTGATTGGTTAAAGGGAGGAATTTTCTGCCTTTATTCCCTTCTAAGTAGATCTAGAGAGGGGGAGAGAGGGGAGTAGAGGTATAAAACCAACCCACAAGGCAATCCAAACTTAAAACTGAAATATGGAGGACACTACTTTTTTCAGTGGAAACTTTTTTACCCTTTGAGAGGAAAGAAAATGGAAATACAAAGAAGTAGTTCAAAGTGTGTGTAGAATTTATTTTTTATTTAAATAATTTTATAGACACATGTGCAAGGCACCGGGATGCAAAGATAATGCAGAACAATGTCCATGCTCTTTGGGAATTATACTACTACAGATACTAAAGGAGATAAAGTACTAATGATTTGTTTAAAGGCAAGAACTTTAGGAGTGCTATGAGTTGTATTGGTCCCTCATAGACATAGGAGATCACTGCTGGTGATCTCCAAAGTTTTATGGAGAAAGCATTAGAGCTGGATTTTGAAGAATGGGTAGACTTTTTGTAGGTGATGATTAGGGGAAAATTTGGTAGAACATGCTTGGCAAAGAATATGGATGTGATACCAAGATTTGAATAGTGTCAGTGAATGTGGTTAAGATACACAACTGGATAATTCTTTTTAATGTCTATTTAAACATAAATGAGAGCCTTATTTAGAACGCAACTTTTCATTGGGTTGATGGAAATTGCCCTTTTGAATGGACATCTAAGAGGAATGTGATCCTTAGGGCCACCTTCCTTCACTCCACTGGCCTGTCCTAGAGACCTGGTTACATTTGACACTCACAGCCGAGGGAGAAAACCAATTCGAGGGTGTGTAGATTGGCCATCACTAGAGGTGGGAGTGGGAATAGAGGACTAAATCATCACTTACTATAAAACTGTGATAAATATAAATGTGAAAATCTTTCATGTTCTGTGAAAATATAAATGAGTGAGCAGTTACCATAATCTGGAGGTGATATATGTAAATTAAAGCTACTAACAGGAAGTGGCAGTTTAAGGTACACTTTAGAGATCAGTCATTTATCAATGGATTAGAAGAGAGGAATTTCAGACTGCAGGAGGTTTTCAAGAGGACACTAGGCATCCATCTGGTGGACAGAGAAGAAGGGTGGAAAAGAGAGACAGACAGGTGTTTCTTATTAGGTATTTTGTTAGGGTCCTAGTGAACCTAAGTTGTATCACAGAAAGTCATGACTCTTGCCTTGGTATAGTGATAGAGTAAATTGGTGCCTTATAGGCTCTGTAAACAAGTAAACAAGTTACAGCTCAGGTTAAAACGTTGGTCATTATACATGGAGTACATAGAGGTAAGTAACATCAAGGATATTTGATCTGTATAACTGGGCTTGTTCATTCCACAGATAAATTAGTATCCACTCTGTGCTGAATCCTATTCTAAGTGTCAGTGATACAGCAGTGAATAAGACAGACAAGGTCCCTAGTGTTTGGAGCTTATATGCTAATGCATAAGTACTAACACCAGAGAAATAAGTTAACACATTGGGAAGTTTTTATAGTAATGAGGTCTGTGATGAAAACAGTATAATCAAGAGTGCTCAGAAGATGGTGCCACTATTTTACTTACTTATTTACAGCAGAAAATAATTTTTTCCCCTAAATACAGCTTTCAATTATGTTCTGTTGAATTTTCCTTCCCTGCTATTTGATGACATTTCAGCCAGATCCCATAGTTTTCCGTTTTTTTTTTTTTAAGTATTGTTTAGGGAATTTCCTGGAGGTCCAGAGGTTAGGACTCCATACTTCCACTGCGGGGGGGCTCGGGTTCGATCCCTGTCTGGGGAACTAAGATCCTGCAAGCCGAGCGGTGCAGCCAAAAATTTAAAAAAGTACTGTTTAGTCTGAATTAAAATTTCATTCTCATAGCCAATCAAAGTAACTGTCCTACCTGCTCAAGACCTTGGCTCTGGATCTGCAGAAAGGAAAAGGGAATGACATTCTTCTTAAGTTGACTTGGGAAGGCTTCTCTGAGGTGACAGTAACACTGAGACCCAAATGATTTGCTTTCTAGGCAAAGGTCTGAGGTGCAGTGGTGAGCTTGGCATATTTGAGTAACACCTTTAAAAGGGTGGTGTGGCTGGAACATATTGAGAATTGCCAGTATTCGAATATATACTGTAGTTTTGTGGTTCTTTTGTTTAATGGGGATTGCAAATGTGGTTTTTGTTTTTTGTTTTTTGTGGTACACGGGCCTCTCACTGTTGTGGCCTCTCCCGTTGCGGAGCACAGGCTCCGGATGCGCAGGCTCAGCGACCATGGCTCACGGGCCCAGCCGCTCCACGGCATGTGGGATCCTCCTGGACCGGGGCATGAACCCATGTCCCCTGCATCAGCAGGCGGACCCTCAACCACTGCGCCACCAGGGAAGCCCTCTATTACTTTTAAAACATTTTGCAAGCCAGTAGGGTTTTCTGTTTCTCATGTGTTTATTTAAGCACTCCTATTTTTTAACATAGTACCAAATTTTATATTTATACATAAGCAGTTATACCTCTATTCTTTCTTGGGATCAGGTAACATGGAATTGTTGTAGATGAATTCATTGCTTGAAAAAGCAGTTTTGAATTTCAGTGGGAGGTGTGCAGATTTTTGAATCAATGATATATTCTAGAAAGATCTATATAGCATCTTTCATTACTGGCCTATAACACCTCCCTCCACTCCAATATATTACAAAAAATTATTTTTTTTCTGTAATTTACCTTCTTCCTAGTGCACGTTTGTTTATCTTTGAAACAACCACCAGGGCTATAAATAAGAGATTGTGGGACTTTACTGTCAAAATTGTTTTAGAACTGATACTTCTACTAGGGAATATTTTTCAGGTAAAGCTGAATGTAGTTTATTTGGGTCTGGGCAACCAACATGTTATATTAAGAGATCCTGATTTCTTTGTACTGATTAGAGCAGGGAAAGGGAGCTGAACCTTTGTTCACCTGTTTTTCTTTTCATTTTTCTTTACCGTTTTTATCCTCTCCTAATTGTTTGTGAGAAACTTTACACTGATTTTTTTTTTAATATTTATTTATTTATTTTGGCTTCGCTGGGTCTTAATTGTGTCTCGTGGGATCTTCGTCGTGGCATGCAGGATCTTTTTAGTTGTGGCATGTGGACTCTTAGTTGCAGCATGCATGTGGGATCTAGTTCCCTGACCAGGGATCAAGCCCAGGCCCCCTGCATGGGGAGCTTAGAGTCTTAACCACTGGACCACCAGGGAAGTTCCTACACTTTTTTTTTCCCCTCAGCCCTCGGGGTTTTACATTAAGTAAAAAGCAATTCAGTAGTAGGTAAGCGTTTATCTTATTTAAAATAAGGAAAGAAGAAGGGAGAACGCAGGGAAAAAGAAATGAACCCCAAGAGTTACAACTTCAACATTTGCTTTTATTGGACAGTACATCCAAAATGCATCACCTCTTATAAACCATCCAACTCAAATGCATTATTCCCCTGGCATTTTTTTTCTATGGTCAGTGATTCCACCAGCCATTCATTCAAGTCAGAAATCTGAGAGCCATGTTGTATTATCCAACAGGCAGAGCAAGCACGGGTCCATTATCCCCAATTTAAGAAATACTGTACTGGAAAGTGAATTACTTGAGGACCTTTCATTTATGTGTCCCAGTGACTAGCATAATTCTTCATGTACAGCAGGTAGTCAGATGTTTGTTGAATGAATAAGTGTAGTAATGAATGATTAAGAATCCCACCCCCAAAATAAGTTCAAACTCTTTCATTAGTAGTTATTTTTTGTCCTTAAAATTAGTTGTTTGGGTTTTTAAAAGTACAAGCATTGTCAGAATTTGTTAAAAAATTTTTTTTACCTCTATAAAAGAATTCTAAAAGCTTTTTTTTTGACTCATTTATGGGTCAAAAGAAACCTAAAAGTTTTAAAGGGAAGTGGAATGTGAAATTTTTCATTGCAGTGGAAAAATGTGTCCTCCCACTCCCCCACTATGTTTAAAGAGAAATATGTCTTTTATGTAGTGATGCTTCCACCTTATGGCTTCTAGATAATTGCCACTAAATTTTTATAATCATAGATTTTTTTTTTCCTTCAGTTTATAAGCCTGATGAGGTGAAGCCAAGGGCTGGATCTGGCCCATAGGTTAGAAGTCCTACCATTCCTCTTCCAGGAAAGGTCCAGGGAGTATTTAAGAATGTGGCTGTAACAGAACTAAACTGCTTGGATTTGACCCCTTGCCCTGCCACTTACTGCTTGTAACCTTAGGGAAGTAACCTAACCTAATTACAGTGTACAGTTTTTTCACCTCTTAAATGATAATAATGTCACCTAACACATAGGGTAGTTGTAAAGATTAAATAAATTAATATTTGTAGGTATATATTTAGAATAGAACCTGACACATAATTGGCAATCAGATGTTATAAGGTAAAACGATAAAAGTGATGGAGTGATCTATACTGAAGTTAAATAATAGAGGGTATAAATAGCTGAACTCATTTTATCACAGATCTCAAATGTTTGAACTACCCTTGGAAATGTAAAGGAAACTATTTAAAGATAAAAGGAAATGCTCTTTTGTACCACATTTATCACATGTACAAAATTTATTGGTTTCTATAACCCCAAATTAGCCAAATGCCATATATTTGTAATGAAAGAAATAGTAGAAAGTCTTGCAGTGGAATAATTAAGCAAAAATGTAATCAGAAATTTTTTATCATTCCAGTTTCAAGCATCCTACTCTGATTACCCTCTCCTGTTTTTCTAACTCATTCTAGTGCTTTTATTCTGATCATCCAGCTCCACTATGGTCTCCAACTCATTGATTCTGCCTCATTGTTTAATGTCTGAAATCTCTGGGTTTATAGTTTTCATCAAATTAGGAAACATTTTAGCCTTTATTTCTTCAAATATTCTCTGAATCCCAAGATTCTGGTTATATGTAGATGAGGTCATTTGAGGTTGTCTCACAGCTCACTGATATTCTTTTTATTTTTAGTTTTATTTATTTATTTATTGACATATAGTTGATTTGTAATGTTGCTTTAGTTTCAGGTGTACAGCACAATGATTCAGTTATATATATTCTTTTCCAGATTCTTTTCCCTTATAGGTTATTACAAAATATGGAGTATAGTTACCTGTACTATAAAGTAGGTCTTTGTTGGTTATCTGTTTTATTTATAGTAGTGTGTATGTGTTAATCCCGAACTCCTAATTTATCCCTCCCTAATACTTGTTTTTAAACAACTTTTGTTTCTGTGATGTTCATGCTTTCTGCTATTTTCTTAAATGTGTGGAGTGTATTCATAATAGCTAGTTTAACATCATTGTCTACTAAAACTATCATCCACGTCATTTCTGGGTCAGTTTCCTTTGTTTGGTTTTTCTCTTGATGGTGAGTTTATATTTTCCTGCTTCTTTGCCTGCTTGATAAGTTTTGATTGGATGCCAGACGTGTGTTTTATGTTTTAGGGGCTGGATTTTTAAAATTTCCTTTAAATATTTTGGCTGTGACACAGTTAAGTTACTTGGAATCAGTTTGATCCTTCTGAAGCTTGCTTTTAAAGTTAGAGTGGGTCCAAACAGCACCGAAGGTACGGCTACTTTGGTGTCATTATAGATGCAATACCTTTCTGAAGACTGCCAGATGCCTAGCATATTAAGGAGTGTTTCCACTCTGGCTGGCAGAACGTGAACTATTACTAGCCCTGTGTGGACTCTGGTGATTGTTTTGTCTACTCCTTTCAAATGATTATTTCCCCAGTCTCTGATAGTTTTCTCACTCACATGTATAGGTCAATATTTAATAGTCAGAGGCTTGAGTGGAGTCCTCTACATATCTCCAGAGCTCCCTGTGTGTGCAGTTCCCTTTTTTCTGATACTCTGTGCCACGCATTTTCATCACCTTGGCCTCCCCAAACTCTGAACTCTTGTCTCCTAAACTTAGTGAAACCACCAGGCTGTTTGGGGTCCTTCTGCTTATGCTCAGTCCTAGAAACTCTAGGCAGTATGCTTGGGCATTTGTAGGGCTCATCTCATTTGTTTATCTTTTCTCAGGAAACACTGTCCTGTACTCCCCTTTGGTTTTCCAGTTGTTCAAGCAGGAGGAGAAATCTGGCACCTGTTATTCTATCCTGGTTGGAAGCAGAGGGCTCTGTCTTTCATCATCCTGTTGTCCTTTCTCTTCCCCTTACCCAGCATAAATTCTCTGTTCAATCATTGTAATCTCTTCCTGGAATACACTTTTGACTCCTTTGCTCCTCTCTTGTTTCACTGGGGAAAACCACAACCCTGGATCCACCTCTTCACCTTTTAGTGCCATCTATGCAGTTGAATGTTGCAGGAGAAAAAGATACACACATGCTATTTTCACTTTAAATTCATGACCACAAACTATAATTGAGCCCAGTCGCACTGTACTTCCATAGTCATTTATTCTTCCACTTTCCTAGATGTCTGTTTCACATCTTTTCTCTCAAAATTTTGGCACCTCCTCCCCCATCTTCCACAGCATTTTCCTTATTTCCATATCACTAAGAAGCTGAAGCAATCAAAAAGGAACTTCTCACAGTGGTGTGGTGCCACATCTACCCTCCTACCCACATCTGCACGTACCATGTACTTTGCCTTCTCTTAGCATATAGTCACTTCCTCCATCTGTGCATTAGATTCCATTCCCTTTTGCCTGTCCAGGGCATTTAAAATTCTCCAACAATTTCCTTCTTTTCTCCTACATCATCAGTATTATATCTTGGAACATACTTATCAGTATACAAACATACTGTATTCCATCTAGATGGGTGGGATGGGGGGAGGGAGGTCCAAGAGGGAGGGGATATATGTATACATATAGCTGATTCACTTCACTGTACAGCAGAAAATAACACAACATTGTAAAGCAATTATACTCCAATAAAAAAAATTTTTTTTTTGATTCCCTCTTACCCTATCAGTTATCATGCTGTTTCTGTGCTCCTTTTTTTTTTTTTTTTGCAGTACGGGGGCCTCTCACTGTTGTGGCCTCTTCCGTTGCGGAGCACAGGCTCCAGACGCGCAGGCCCAGCGGCCATGGCTCACGGGCCCAGCCGCTCTGCGGCACGCGGGATCCTCCCGGATCGGGGCACGAACCCGTGTCCCCTGCATCGGCAGGCGGACTCCCAACCACTGCGCCACCAGGGAAGCCCAGGGAGCTACTCTTCATTGCGGTGCGTGGGCTTCTCATTGCGGTGGCTTCTTTTATTGCGGAGCACGGGCTCGAGGCACGCGGGCTCAGTAGTTGTGGCACATGGGCTTAATTGCTCCGTGGCATGTGGGATCTTCCCGGACCAGGGCTCAAACACGTGTCCCCTGCATTGGCAGGCGGATTCTTAACCACTGCGCCGCCAGGGAAGTCCGAGCGAGTTTTATATATAGAATGTTAGAAGAGGCAATACAGAAATAAGGCATGATTGGCTAGGAGGTCAGGGATTTCCTTATAAGGTAAGCAGGTCCTATTTTTTAGGTAAGGTTAGCTAGCTAAAACTGAGTTAGAGGATTGTGATTGGTGTTGTGTTTCCTTGACAGTGAGGTGTTTCCCATATGTGCAGGCTGATTTAAGTTTAGATTTTTGATGTGGGCTGAGCCAATGGGGTGGCCTCTGTTTTGCTGTTCCAATATACAAATTAACTTTATTAGACAAAAACCTTAAGAGTCAGGCTTTATTCCTTTCTCTCATCCCAGATGCCTGCTGTCAGGAAATCTTGTTAGCACTACCTTTAAAACATATAAAATCTAATTACTACTCACTACCACCCTGGTCCATGTCACTATTATTTCTAACCTTGCCTCCTACACTCAGGTTTAACACTTGCCCCTTTAATGTATTCTCAGCATAGCAATCAGGAAGATTTAAAAATATAAGTCAGATCGTGTCACTTCTTGCTCAGAATTTTTTAATGGTTCCCTATCTCACTTATGGTAGAAGCCAAACTTTTTACAATGGCAAGGCCCTACAAGATCCGGCCCTACGTTGCTTCCCTGACCTCATCCACTCTCTCCTCTGTCCTTATTTTGCTCTACTTTGAATACATCAGGCATGCTTCTACTGTAGGGTCTTTGCAATGGCTGCTTCCTCTGCCTGGAATAGTCTTCTCCCAGTTATCCCCCATGGTCAATCTCCCATCAGCTTCCCCATGGCCCATCTGTGTGTTTGAGAAGAAGAGTGCCTCTGAGGGAATTAGTTGTGCTGTAAAAAGTGAAGGATAGAGGGACAAGGATATGGCAAATGTTGAAATCCTATTGGTGAAAGAGAGCCAGTGGGTGAGATAATCTTAGACTTATTAGCTATTCTGAGTGGTAATGAAAGACTTAAGCAGAAGAGACTTGTAGCATATCAGTAAAGATGAGGCAGCCGTTAGTTAGCCATTGGAAAAATTCATAAATCAGGGTTTGTAATTTGAAGGTGTCTTCGCCTATTAATATCTTTTGTAGATAGTAGGTTTGGTGTCCTGCTGCTTAGTTTTGATTTAATTATATGCTTTTCATTTTAACAGAGAATAGGTCAAAGAACTGCTTGAACATCGTTTCTGGAATCTATTATAAAAGCTTAATAGGAAAAATTCAATTATTTAGTTTCTCCTTTAACTGAGTATTAGAGGAAAATGTTTCTGTAGTTAATCTTGTATGTTTCATCAAATAAGAGACAGTGTTTCCTGTCATTTTACCATAGCTGATAGATTTCAGAGCCTAACCAGTATTTATCTCATACCTGTTTAGTCTTCTGTACCTTTTTGATTATTTATTTATTTATTTAGGTCTCTCACTGTTGCGGCCTCTCCCATTGCGGAGCACAGGCTCTGGACGCGTAGGCTCAGCGGCCATGGCTCACGGGCCTAGCCGCTCCGTGGCATTTGGGATCTTCCCAGACCAGGGCATGAACTCGTGTCCCCTGCATCATCAGGCGGACTCTCAACCACTGCGCCACCAGGGAAGCCCCTATTTTTTATTTTTTTAAAAATAAATTTATTTATTTATTTTTGGCAGTGCTGGGTCTTTGTTGCTGCGCGAGGGCTTTCTCTAGTTGCAGCAAGTGGGGGCTACTCTTCGTTGTGGCACGCGGGCTTCTCATTGTGGTGACCTCTCTTGCTGCGGAGGATGGGGTCTAGGCGTGTGGGCTTGCTTCAGTAGTCGTGGCTCACAGGCTTTAGAACGCAGGCTCAGTAGTTGTGGCGCACGGGCTTAGTTGCTCTGCGGCATGTGGGATCTTCCCGGACCAGGGCTTGAACCTATGTCCCTTGCATTGGCAGGCAGATTCTTAACCACTGTGCCACCAGGGAAGCCCCGTTTTTTATTTTTAATTGCAGGATTTACACTAAGTTTAATTTTGTAAGTTGCCAGAATCACTTATGGAAGTAGACCTATTTGACATTATAAAATATTCTCTTATTAAGAGGGTATTATGTTTCTCCATGTCATAGTCAAGAAAAGATTTGCATGTCCTTTCTGTGGTTCTTCCATATTTGTTTATTTGCACACCCTTTTCTCAGAGGGAAGAGTAAATGAAGAAATGATGGTTATAGGAAGATATTAACAGAAAAAGTGTAGCCAGCCATGATTAGTACACGAAGTATATACCATGGAATCTCAAATCTGACTGAATTCTCTTTAGCCAGCGCTAAGGAAAGCAAAGTTACCTACATGATTCACTTAAGTTCATAAGGTAAAAACAAACTAGTTTTTCAAGGGAGAAGCACAGTTAATCCCAGTACTAAATTTTGAGTATCTCCCATGGGTCCCTATAATAAGAATACTTTGTGATAAAAGTAGGTACCTGGGGCAAGAAAGTACAGTAACTTTTAGGATCAGCTGTGTTTGTAGATGTAAGAAGTATCATTTGCTTTCACAAGAGTTTAATGTTAGTCAGTGGTTCTTAACCTTTTTGGGGTCATAGACCCTGTAACATTTTTATGTAGTTTTATTGTGAATTTGCTAAACATATAAATTCTGGATTCATCTCAAGAGATTCTGATCCAGCCAGCGTGTGGTAGGTTTTATAAAGGTATGTGTAAGCACCATCCTAGGTGATCCTGACGTAGGTTCTTGTTAGACCATATGTTTAGAAACTGCTTCTGGAATATAATTTCAGGGAGTTCGAACATTACATCAGTACATGGATCTTATCTCATACGAGTGAACAACATTCTCAACAATTGTATGGTGAAAACAATAATGTGATTCATAGGGGTGTTTGGTGCTGCTGTATTAGCAAATTAACGATTTTTGTTGAAATTTATTGATCAAAGCAAGTCACATGGCCATACCTAACTTGAAAAGGAACAGTACTCATGAGTAACACATGTGGGGTGCCCCCCTTCTCTTTTTAGTAATGAATTGATTTTTTCCCCTTAATATCGAATCACTTTCACATCACTGAAATAAACATGCATGATTATGAGGTATTATTTGTTTAATTTACTAATATTTTTTAAAACTTTTGCATCTATATGTTCTAATTAGATTGGTCTACAGTTACCATTTCTTGTTCTCTCCTCACCAGTTTGGTATCAGGGTTTTGTTAGCATTATAAAATGAGATGAGTATCTTTCTGGTTTTTTTTCTTCCTCAACTTTCAGAGTTTATATGGATTTTTGATATACTTTTTGTGAAGAGTTTAGGGCACAGTCTCTACACACAAGATCACCCTCACTTCTGACATCAGCTGCAAATTTGGGAGGTTCCCAAAACCCTGAGGTTCAATAATTTGTTAGAAATATTCATAGATCTTAACTGAAAAACTGCTTTGCTCATGGTTATGGTTTATTAAGGGAAAGGATACAGATTAAGATCAGCTAAAGGAAGAAACAGTGTCCAGGAGGGTCAAACACAGAGCTTCTCTTGTCCTCTCTGGTGTTGTCAGGTCACCATTTCTCTCCTTTCCTCATTAAATGACAGGGCACATAAGTACTGCCAGCCAGGGAAGCTCACACAACCTTTGGTGTCCAGAATTTTTATTAAGGCTTCATCATGTAGGCATTGCTCATGTGGATAATCTCAATCTCCAGGTTGATTGACCCAAACCCCTTACCCTAAGTCATACTGTTGCTATTTCTGGATTGGCCTGCTCCCTAAGACTATATGAGTTTGCCAGTCCCCTCCCTGAATCACATTGTTAGGTTATCCAGTATGACCCAAGGCCCCAGGCTAACAAAGACTCTCTTATCAGATATAACATTCTTAGGGCCCAAGGATATTACCTACTAGAAGCCAAGGGCAAAGGGCAGACCGCTCTTTGGACAAGACCAAATTCTTTGCTACACACTTTCACATAACTGTCTTTTTTCTTTTATGGTTGTCTTCCTGTGATTCTTCGATACCAGATTAAGTTATAGGGATTCCTTGATGGAAAATTGGTTCTTTTGAATTTCTTTAGTTGTCTCTTAGGAGATAAAAATAACAGACGCTTATTTAACTGCACTTAAATTACTTTTTTTTTTTTTTTTTTAAGAATAAAGGTTCTCTTCAGTTTGAAGACAAATGGGACTTCATGCGTCCAATTGTTTTGAAGCTTTTACGCCAGGAATCTGTTACAAAACAGCAGTGGTTTGATCTGTTTTCGTAAGTAATCCATTCATTCTACCTTTTTGATAACATAAAGGAAAATTTGGTGGCTATATTCAAATGGAATATTGGCTCCAGATTGGACTGTTTACCTGTTTGAAATTATTACTGATTGTGTTGGGGGTCCCAAAGACCACCCCTAGGTTCAGTGGTTTGCTCGGAGGACTCGTAGGACTGAACATAAAGTCATACTCACAGCTATGATTTATTACAGCTAAAGGATACAAAGCAAAATTAGCAAAGAGAAAGGTATATGGGGTCAAGTCTGGGGAACAGGCACAAACTTCCAAGAGTATTCTCCCAGTCGAGTCACACAGGATGCATTTAATTTCCCCAGCAACAAGATTGACAACATATGTGATATGCTGTCACCAAGAAGCTCTTTGGAGACTCAGTACCCAGGGTTTTTATTGGGGGCTGCTCACATAGGCAGCCTCTGCCTGGCATGTACCAAAATTCTAGACTCTCAGAAAGAGCGGTGTTCAGTGTAAACCATGTTGTTTGTACAAACAGGTTAGGCACAGTGAGCCATTCTCATCATTTCAGGAAAATTTTCTATCAGTGTAGGAAACTGTCAAACATTCAAGTTCTCAGATCCCAGCCAAACAGGCTTTTCTAAGGAATACAGTCTCAGATCTGTTATGTTAACTCTTAGCCTTTGGCCAGAATGTCTTTACAGCAAAACTATTACCAGTAGGACACCACCCCTGCCCCCATCCCCACCCCCATGTGCAGCAAGGTAAGACCAACTTGCAGTATTGATCTCAGTTATGCCTTTTAGAGGGCCTAAATTTAGTTAGTTAAAATAAATCCCGCCAACCATGAGGTTTATCTTAGAAAAGCAGGTGGCTTTCTCCTTCAGTTTCTGTATGGACCTTTTACATGGCCTGAGGCATCAATTCAGGCACAGCACAACTATGGCCATACAGTTGAATTCGACCTGAAAATTTTCCAGGGTTGAAGCAGTGTCATGATGGGGTACATACAAAAAGAAGTATAATTTCAGAGGACCCACATGGTACCCCTGGAAACAAAGAGTTTGCACTTTTTTAGGGTACTCCAAGCAAGGCATAAATTAGATAGTATGGGTTAACAGGGCCCTCACTGTGTCCTCCCATGGGGCCTTTCACTTTAGAGTTCTCAGTCTAGTTCATTTAATTCAGTTCAGGCCTTGTTTTCAGACGGACTACCTGAAGCCAATTAGTTCCAAACAGTTTGTTTATCCACGACACCATTTCATTTGCTTCATAGTGTGGATGACATTTAGAGGTGTTCTTTGTGGAAGGTGTAGGAATTGGGGCTGCTTGCAGCCGTCTCAGAGTACTGCTAGGTGTGATTGAAGTTCAGCATTCAGTTTGAATTCAAAGCACTAACAACAGCATGGAAAGCCAACACCAGGAGCTGGGAAAGCTTTCAAGAATACTTATGAAATACAAAAATCATTCATGTCCTTCTCCCTGGTGCCTCACCAGGTGCTGAGTTTTATTTTTTCTCCCTTATAAAATCAGTGTGTCCCATTCAGTAATGAAAGCTTTTCATTTTTTTCCCAATCACCCAGACCTGGAGGAGGAACAAAAACATTTTTACAGAAAAACGTTTTTATACAACTTAACTAGAAAGACATATGTTTAGGAATTGGTCTGGATGAAATCCCAAATTTTCAAAAATTTTCATAATAAGTTTACATCACACCCCCACCCCTTTTGTCCTGACCATTTACCTAGTGAGCAGCCTGGAAAAGATCAATTCCTTTCTGGAGATAGCTGTGTTTAATAATGAAGTTGCCTTACTAAGGTGTGTGTGCAAGGAAGGGTGATGCGAAGGTGAGGGAAAAAAAATCAGGTTATTAATTCATTGTTGAAAACTGCAACTAATCCGGAAAGCTGGACACAAGTCCGTAGCAGTGAAATATCACCGAGAGGGGATCATGAATCCAGTCTGTAAGGAGCGAGTATGCTTTCTCCCAACTTGCAGCTTTTAGCAGTAACCACAAGTTAGGAATGCACTTTAGGTCTGTATATCTGATACAGAGGCTATCAGCAGCTTGATTTCAGATGGCCCCGTCAGCGAATGAGTCCTTTTCTCTGGGCATCTGCAAGTGATTTAGATCTTCCAGCCAGAATCCATGACGTTTTCAGTTTATGGCTTCACAGAGGGTGTCTTAAATCTTCAACAGTCCACAAGTCAATGTCCTGTTCGCTGAGCATATGCCTGCTTTAGTTCAGCACAGCTTGTGTTGGGGTTTAAATAGCCCAATGTCAGACAATATCAGGTTTCAGCTTAGAGTTAGATCCAAGCAATTAGGATTTGTGAATTCAGGATTCCAAAAAAGCCAGTGACTTTTCTCGAGCAGTGGCAAAGCCAAGATGCTGCAGACCAGTCGTGTTCTAAGTCCAAGTGACAAGACTTTTCTAATCCACTTTTATTTTGTCAGTCTTAGAGTTTAGATTAATCCACTCAGTAATATGCACATCATGCTGGAAAATCATCAGCCTTTCAGGGTCAGACATCTGATTTCACAAGAGCTCAGTAGCAACTAAAAACTGCTTTTTAAAACTCCAGAAGTGTATATCTATTTGGAAATTTCTTATGTTTTCATGTTGTCTCCCTTTTCTCTGAGATGGTAATAAGTAGAAATAATAGTATCCATTATGGAGATTTATTTATTCTGTTTCCAATACTCAAACAGTTCAAATTCTAATCCTTTCACCAGCAGTAAAAAGCAAGGAAATTGTGTCTCAGTAACTTTTAAAAAAAAATTTATTTATTTACATTTTATTTTTGGCTGCGTTGGGTCTTCATTGAGGCGAGCGGGGGCTACTCTTCATTGTGGTGTGCGGGCTTCTCCTTGTAGTGGCTTCTCTTGTTGCGGAGCTTGGGCTCTAGGCGTGCAGGCTTCAGTAGTTGTGGCTCTCAGGCTCTAGAGCGCAGGCTCAGTAGTTGTGGCGCATGGGCTTAGTTGCTCTGCAGCATGTGGAATCTTCCCGAATCAGGGCTGAAACCCGTGTCCCCTGCATTGGCAGGTGGATTCTTAACCACTGCGCCACCAGGGAAGTCTGTCACTAACTTTCTATTTTGCAACTTTTCCTGATTGATGTGATCCCTCTAGCATTTATGAAAGTACAAGCATATAATATTTTATATCTTTATTTATCATACATCCAGGTACAATAGCCAAAGAATACAAAGCCATCTTTAAAACTTTCCCTGCCTCTTTTTTCTTATTACAGATTTATTCAAACTCCTAGCAATAAATTTAGCATTTGCAATATTAACATTACAGTTGCTGGGAGATCCTGACCGGAATGTGGGAGGCATGGAGAGGTTGCTGAAGCAGCAGTAGTTAGGCTGAAGAAACACCTGGAATAGTTTCTTCTCCCTTGGTTATCTAAAACTTTCTCCAGCCCTGCGACCTAATGTAACTATTAATTCCTCCTGCTTGGAGGAGAGACCAGCAGAAACATTTAACATTTTTGGTCCACCCGAAAGCTTATGTTTGAGAACTTTTGGGCCTTTTCTCCTCTTATTTGGAGGCAAGAACAAAAACCAAAGTCTTCATCCGTACTGGGCTTTTTCTCTCCTCACTTGGATCAGCATGGCCAAAGCAGCTAGAAGATATAATGAGCCAACTCTCTTGGGGTTAGATCTGTCATTTTCAAATTTCATAGGTAACTTTTACCTTTCTCACAGCAGATAGCAACTCAGCTGCTGATTCATACCACGGTTGATTTCATAGCCATGCAAGTAGCAGAGGTTCATCATACTACCACTTAATCCTTCCTTTTCTCAAACAGTGCTTTCACCATGTTTAATGAATCCCACGTCTGACACCAACCATGTCAGTGGTCTTAAGACCACCCCCAGGTTCAGTGATTGTTAGGAAGACTCATAGGACTCAGCATATAGTTGTATTCATGACTATCATTTATTACAGTGAAGGGTACAAAGCAAAATGCAACAAAGGTGCATGTGGTAAAGTCCAGGGGAAACCAGGTACAAGTTTCCAAGCATCTTCTCCCAGTGGAACATATCCACTTAATTCCTCCAACAACTAATTGGGACAACACATGTGAAATGCTGTCTACCAGGGAAGCTTCTTTTTTTGTTGTTGTTAATATTTATTTATTTGGTTACACCCAGTTTTAGTTGCAGCTTGCAGCCTCCTTAGTTGTGGCAGGCAGGCTCCTTGGTTGTGGCACGCTGGCTCCTTAGTTTTGGCATGCAACTCTTAGTTGCGGCATGCATGTGGGATCTAGCTCCCTGATCAGGGATCGAACCTGGGCCCCCTGCCTTGGGAGCGTGGAGTCTTATTCACTGCACCACCAGGGAAGTCCCCAGGGAAGCTTCTTAAAGACTCAGTACCCAGGGTTTTTACTGAGAGAGCTGGTCACAAAGGCAGCTTCTGCCTGACGTGAACCAAAATTCCACATCCTAGACAAAAAGCAAGTGTTGAACATAAATCAGATTTTTTACATAACAGTTGAGGCACAGTGAGCCATTCTTATCAGGAAATGGTGAGAACTCTCACAAAACCCAAGTTCCTATATGTCAGCCAAGGGCCAACCTTGCAACCATGTCTTCCTAAGGATAGTAGTTTCAGACTTAGTATAATTTCTGTGTGTGTGTGTGCACTAGTAAAATACTGTATCAATGAGTTGAAGATGTATGACTGAATAATCTATACACATTAGGCTGCTGTGCTCATTTTTTTTCTTTATCACGGAAGAAAATAGTCTAATCCTAAATAACATAGAACTTGTTGCATAATATTAACTTATATCCATGATTCTGCCTTTTGAGAAATTAGAATTCAATAAGAAGCAGCTGAGACCTTTTAAAAATTTCGTAGCATTCATGTATATGTATATATTTCTTAAATTATTTGATTAAATGTATTTTATGAACAACGTATTGAATGTGGTGGTTTTTTTTGTTTTGTTTTTGCCAGTTTGTGTTAATAATATGGTTTATCATGTAGAGTAATGCTTATTCTCTGTGCATTCCTGACTGGAAAAAGGAGCATAGTGTGATGGTGTTTCCTGCTTAAAGTATACTTCTAAGCAGAAATAGTACTTGCTACAGTTAGTGGCCTCAGCACATCGTTTTTCAAAATGCTTGATCTCCTTGGAGTTACCCAAGGCTGCTCAATATGTAATCCTTTTAAGTTAAAGGATTCCTTATGTCTAATCATGCCACACCAAAATTATAAGACCTACATTAATTAAAATCTTTCCAAACTTTAGCCTATTTAGCCATATTAATTAATAACCTTTAGGTTAGTTATATCTTTCTAAATCTAAGGTACTAAAATAATGTTATGGTATTAAACTACATTTACTATTTGTTGCCCTTTTCTCATAACCTGTATCATTATTTTTTAGCAGGGGTACTGTTGGTGTTTTGGGTGGTTATGAGATTGTTCTGCATACTGTGGCATGTTTATCACCTCTGGCCTTTACCCTCATAAACTCTAGTAGTGGATACTTTCTGTGTACTCCTCTCCCTACCCCTCATTACTGAAAGAAAAAAAGCTCTCACTTCCAAATGCCTGAGGCAGTACCTCCCTCAGTTGAGAACTGCTGCTTTAGATAGTGTTGTTTGGTTTGACTCTGGTTTGTGAAATTGGCTAAAATTTAAAAATAAATTATTTTCAACTTGTGAGACTTTATTTTTAAGAAAATTCATCTTTACTACAAATAATTTTTTTAATGTTTTTCTTGTTCTTAAGCTGGTTTTTAGGATACCACTTTCTCCTGTTTTTTCTCCTATCTCTTGTCTACCTCATCTCAGTCATCTAAGCTGATCCATCCCTTTTGTGCCTGTTAAGTGTTGGTTTCCTTCAGAGTTCTGTTTTTTTCATATTCTTTTACCTGAGTTCTCATCTATTTAAGCAATCCAGATTATTCTCCAAACTTCCATACCCATGTGACCTATTGTTTCCTGCATACTTAAGTTCCATAAGTACTCCATATTTAGAGTGATGAAAATCTGTTATTTATAGTCTCAAACCAAAAATCTGGAAGCTACCATCAACCTCCTGTTTTTTTACTCCTTCATATCCGCTTGATTACTAGATTTCATAGACTTTTAAGTACCTCTTGAATTTCTTTCCATCCCATCTGTCTTTCCCCCCCACTCTCTTGCCTGAATGATTACAGTAGTCCCGTACTTTCTTTGTTGTATTTCTAGTTATCTATTGCCACACAACAAATTACCCTGAAGATTACCAGCTTAAAACAACAAACA
Organism: Delphinus delphis; assembly: GCF_949987515.2. NCBI lineage: Eukaryota > Metazoa > Chordata > Mammalia > Artiodactyla > Delphinidae > Delphinus > Delphinus delphis. The sequence goes on along the minus strand of NC_082690.1, from coordinate 26,111,297 downwards.
TTTATTATCTTACAGTTTCTGAAGGTCTGGAATCTGGTTGCAGCTTAATTGGGTCTTTCTAGCTCAGTATCTCTTAAGAAGTTGCAGTCAAGCTCTAGGCAAAAGAACTAGGCCTGTATTCAACTAGGAGTGAATGATCTTCAAAGCTTACTCATGTGATTGTTGGCAGGCCTCAGTTCTTCACTAGCTGCTCAGTTCCTTACTGTGTAGAACTCTCCATAAAGCTGTTTACTGTGTGGCAGCTTGCTTTCCCCAGAGCAAGAGAGAGTGTTCCCAAGACAGAAGTCATGGTGTTTTATAACATAATTTTGGAAGTTACAAACCATTATTTCTTTTCTTTTTTTTTTTAATTGGAGTATAGTTTATTTACAATGTTGTGTTAGTTTCAGGTGTACAGCAAAGTGAACCAGTTATACATATATCGATTTTTTTTAAAGATTCTTTTCCCATATAGACCATTTTAGAGTATTGAGTAGAGTTCCCTGTACTATACAGCAGGTTCTTATTAGTTATCTATCTTATATATAGACCTTCATTTCTTCTGTATGCTGTTGATCACACAGACAAATGCTTTGTACACTGTAGGAGGGAACTATCCATGGGTATGAATGCCATCCAGGAGACGAGGATCATTAGGGGCCATCCTAGAGACTGTACCTTCAGAGGAAATAGATGATGCAAGGTTTAGAAGATAGCTCAAAAAGCATTCCAGTTATATCATTAGAGAGGAATAAAATGAAAGAGACTACTTTGAAAATGAAATAGTCAAAATAAGGACCTTTGAAATAAAAGAGCTAAATAAAAAAAGATTGAATTAGTAATACAAAAAATAAAACCAAAGAGTCCTCCCTGAATGTAGAGCAAAGTATGGAAAATTAAATAAAAATGAAGACATATTTAGGACAGCTTTAGAATTGGGCTAACTTATACTTAAAAGGGGTTCCAGAAGGAGAGGACAGAAAGTAGAGGAGAGAATATAGCCCCAAAGGATAAGAAGAAAATTTCCCAGGGCTGAAATCTTGTATCTCTCCCCCCAACCCTCCAGATCTTCATATTGAAAGTGCTAAAAACCATGCCTACACATGTCCTTAATTTCAGAATTCCAAGGATAAAGAAAATAATCTAATTGTTGGAGGGAAAATTACCTTTCAAGTGAAACAGACTGGCCACACTCTTTTCATTGGCCAAATTGAATGCAGGAGGCTGACGCAGTTTTCTTTAAATATTTAAAGGGAAATTATTTTGAACTTAGTATGCTGTACCTAGTCAAGTTTTCAATCATGTTTAAGGCTAGATGAACATGTTTTCAGACAAGTAAGTATTTAGAAGATTTAAGGATCCTGCAGAAATGAAACAGATACCCTTTCCTCCACTATTACCAACACTGACCATTAAAGAAATTGAACTTTACTGAACTAAACTGAAGGAGGTACTCTTGAACTGGGAATCCTGACCATGAAATGAATATGAATAGAAAAAAGCAGACACCATCTATCCAAAACCATAAAAAAGTACAAATTGAAACATTTTAGCTTATAAAAATTGTCCCACAGAAACCAACTATGAAGTAGAAAACAAATACAGCACTCCGAACTGAGTTCAGTATCCTCACACAACCATGTGGGGTTATAAAACAAACTTGAATGGAAAATTCAAAAGCTAAGGAGAGAAATCAGCAAAAGTGGAGGAAATAATGAAATGAAAATTGAACTCAGAAAACAAATAGAACAAGACAAAATCTTATCTGAAATCGATCATCTCAGTAGATGAAGAAAAAACAGAGATAATCTTTCCAAAATAAAACAGAAAAATGAAAATATTCTTTAAACTGAGAAAGATCACCTGTAAGTAATCTAGCAGCAATATCCCAGTAATAGTATGTTGGAAGCATTCCATTTAAATTGGGAATAAGAGCCCAGTCTCCCAGCCTCTCTTGGGAGAATGAGGCAGCTTGAGGGCTGTGGCTGAGTTGCAGTTGCTGGGTGACAAGTCGGAGCCGGGACAGGCATAATGGCAGAAACTGCTTCTCCACTGAAGCACTTCGTGCTGGCTAAGAAGGCAATTACAGCAGTCTTTGACCAGTTACTGGAGTTTGTTACAGAAGGATCACATTTTGTTGAAGCAACGTACAAGAATTCAGAACTTGACCGAGTAGCTACTGAGGATGATCTGATAGAAATACAGAGGTATAAAAATAAGCTTTCCATCATTGGTGAGGAGACATGAAAGTGGCATTTTTTTTTTTTTTTGCGGTATGCGGGCCTCTCACTGTTGTGGCCTCTTCCGTTGCGGAGCACAGGCTCTGGACGCGCAAGGTCAGCGGCCATGGCCCACGGGCCCAGCCGCTCCACGGCATGTGGGATCCTCCCGGACCGGGGCACGAACCCGTGTCCCCTGCATCGGCAGGCGGACTCTCAACCACTGTGCCACTAGGGAAGCCCCGAAAGTGGCATTTTTTGGCAGGACAAGCAGTGGGAAGAGCTCTGTTATCATTGCCATGTTGTGGGATAAAGTCCTCCCTAGTGGAATTGGACATACAACCAGTTGCTTCCTGAGTGTTGAAGAGACGGATGGAGATAAAGCCTGTCTCATGACAGAAGGGTCACATGAAAAAAAGAATGTGAAGACAGTTAATCAGCTGGCCCATGCCCTTCGTATGAACAAAGACTTGAAAGCTGGCTGTCTTGTACATGTGTTTTGGCCAAAGGCAAAATGTGCCCTCTTGAGAGATGACCTGGTTTTAGTGGATAGTCCAGGTACAGATGTCACTACAGAGCTGGATAGCTGGATTGGTAAGTTTTGCTTAGATGCTGATGTCTTCGTTTTGGTTGTAAACTCCAAATCAACTCTAATGAACACTTAAAAACAGTTTTTTCACAAGGTAAATGAACGACTTTCCAAGCCTAATATTTTTATTCTGAATAATCGTTGGGATGCCTCTGCATCAGAGCCAGAATATATGGAAGATGTATGCAGACAGCTCATGGAAAGATGCCTACATTTCTTGGTGGAGGAGCTCAAAGTTGTGGATCCTTTAGAATCATGGAATCGTAACTTTTTTGTTTCTGCAGAGCAAGTTCTTAGTGCTAGAAAGCACAAAGCCCAGGGGATGCCAGAAGGTGGTGGGGCACTTGCAGAAGGATTTCAGGCAAAATTACAGGAGTTTCAGAATTTTGAACAAATCTTTGAGGAGTGTATCTTGCAGTCAGCAGTGAAAACAAAGTTTGAACAGCACACTATCAGAGCTAAACAGATACTAGAAACTGTGAAAAACATAATGGATTCAATAAACGTGGCAGCAGCAGAGAAAAGGGTTTATTCAGTAGAAGAGAGGGAAGACCAAATTGGTAGACTGGACTTTCTCCGAAACCAGATGAACCTTTCAACATTGGATGTTAAGAAAATAATCAGGGAGGTTTCAGAGGAGGTTGCAAATAAGGTTTCATGTACAATGACAGATGAAATTTGTTGACTCTGTTTTTGTTGATGAATTTTGTTCTGAGTTTCATCCTACTCCAAGTGTATTGAAAGTATATAAAAATGAGTTAAATAAGCACATAGAAGATGGAATGGGAAGAAATTTGGCTGATCAGTGCACCAATGAAGTCAATGCTTCAATGCTTCAATCCCAGCAAGAAATTATTGGAAATCTGAAGCCATTACTTCCAGCTGGTATGCAGAATAAACTACATACACTGATTCCTTGCAAGAAATTTGATCTCAGTTATGACCTAAATTGCCACAAGTTATGTTCAGATTTTCAAGAGGGTATTGTATTTCATTTTTCCTTGGGCTGGTCTTCCCTTGTCCATTGTTTCTTGGGCCCTACAAATGCTCAGCGGGTGCTTCTAGGATTATCAGAGCCTATCTTTCAGCTTCCCAGATCTTTAGCTTCTACTCCCACTGCTCCTACCAATCCAGCGTCACAGGAAGAACTCATGGTTACCTTAATAACAGCATTAGCTTCTCTTACGTCTAGAACTTCTATGGGCATCATTGTTGTTGGAGGAGTGATTTGGAAAACTGTAGGCTGGAAACTCATATCTGTTTCATTAAGTATGTATGGAGCTTTGTATCTTTATGAAAGGCTGACTTGGACCACCCGTGCCAAGGAGAGAGCCTTTAAACAGCAATTTCTGAATTACGAAACTGAAAAACTGCAAATGATTGTTAGCTTCACAAGTGCCAACTGCAGCCATCAAGTACAACAGGAAATGGCGACCACTTTTGCTTGCCTGTGCCAACAAGTTGATACTACACAAAGACATCTAGAAGAGGAAATTGCTAGATTTTCCAAAGAAATAGATCAATTGGAGAAAATATAAAACAATTCGAAGTGCTTAAGAAATAAAGCTGTTCAACTTGAAAACAAGCAGGAGAATTTTACTAAGCAGTTTCTACATTCAGGCAATGAAGAAGAATCTTAACAGTAGAGATTGCTTTGGTGATCATGATAGGAGAAAATGGAACTTGGAAGATTGGGACAGTTATTTTTATGAAGTGACTTTAAATATGAATTCTACTAACTCTACCTAAATAGCAAATCCTTGAGTAGATCCTGGTATTGATCTATCTCAGGATGTTTGCATTTCTGAAAAGTGTTGTGATGTCTCTTTTAGTTTTAATTTTGGATAAAGAAAAATCCTTTGATACGTGAAAATGATGAATTAGTTTAAAGCAAAAGAACCAACTCTGTGACCCCTGAGGGGTGGGGCCTTTCTCTTAATTAGGGCTCTCTTTGTTTTTGATTCTGAAAAACTCTGCTTCCTGGCATCCAGTAGTTAGAGAATGCTCCTTTCATCTTCTTTCTCAAAACGAATTTTTGATGCCTACTTCAACGGCAATAGTCACATTTTTGTTTTATAAACTGCATTGCTCTAACCACAAAGGAGTGTGGAAATGTTCTTGAGTGTATTATTTATGCAGGGTACAATCACTTTTGCCATCCTGGCAGACGTGTAAACCACTAATAAATAATACTGTTTTTACTCTCTTATTCCCTTTAAAACTGATGTAAAACAGTAAAAGAAATAAAAATAAAATGAATAAGACAAAGTATCTGCACACTTCATTTTAATTTCCTCTAGGTTTAGAAATTTGTTGCCATAGAATTGTAAGTAGTATGCTTATATTTTATATGTGGTCATATCTCATTTTTTAAATCCCTGATCCTACATATTTTCTTTAATATCCATATTAAGGAGTTGATCCACTTTATAGGTCTTTTCACATAATCAAGCTATAAAAATTACTTTGATATGATACATCAAAACGTATTGGATCCAACTGTGCAGTGCTTAAATGCTAAGGAGTTCATAGCCTTTGATGCGTATATTAGACAAAAAAAGCTAAAAGTGCATGGTCTAAGTAAACCTGAAGAAATTAAAAGGAGGAAAGACAAAAGACAAAGTTAATGAAATACAAAATAATTGTGAATAGAGAAAAGAAAAAAGGTAAAAATTTGTTATTTGGAAAGAGTAATATTTATTCCATTTTTGTTTATTATTATGTTTATAATTTGCTTCCTTATTAGTGTTTTCTTCCTGGTTTCTTCGATTTATTTTGTCCTTTGATTTCTTAGTTCTTTTATTGAATTCTTAATTTTAAAATTCTTTTTAATATTTTTCTTTACAATGAAAGCTTTCAAGCTACACATTTTTTCCTTAATATTGCTTTTATTGTCACCATAGTTTCTGTGGTATTCAGGGTTTTCCTTTTTATTTCTTTCTTACAGATTCTATTTTTAAAAAATTTTACTTTAGTTTTTGGCTGCGTTGGGTCTTTGTTGCTGTGCATGGGTTATCTCTAGTTGTGGCGAGCATGGGCTACTCTTCGTTGTGGTGCATGGGCTTCTCATTGGCGTGATGTCTCTTGTTACAGTGGCTTCTCTTGTTGTGGAGCATAGCTCTAGGCATGCAGGCTCAGTAGTTGCAGCACGTGGGCCCCAGAGTGTGCAGGCTTCCGTAGTTGTGGCACATGGGCTCTAGGGTGCGTGGGCTTCAGTAGTTGTATCACGCGGGCTCAGTAGTTCTGGCTCTTACGCTTTAGAGCACAGGCTCAGTAGTTGTGGTACACGGGCTTAGTTACTCCATGGCATGTGGGATCTTCCCGGACCAGGGCTTGAACCCATGTCCCCTGCATTGGCAGGAGGATTCTTAACCACTGCGCCACTAGGGAAGCCCCTTTATTTCTTTCTTGATTGTTAGTAATTTTTCTTTTTGTTTTCCTTTAATCCATGCATTATCTAGGAGCTTAAATTTCTAGATAGTGAAATTTTAAATTATTTATGGATTATAATCAGAGAAATAGCCTATAAAATTATCTTCTTAAAATTTTGTATGTATGCATGTGCTCTTAGGAAAAAATTATATTTTTGTGAGTTGCAAGAATCTCTACCTAATAAATCATAGCCATTAATTGTATTTTTTTTGGCTGTGCCATACGGCTTGTGGGATCTAAGTTTCCCGACCAGGGATTGAACCTGCGTCTCCTGCGCTGGAAGGCAGATTCTTTACCACTGGACCACCAGAGAAGTCCCCAGAATACCTATTTTTTGCACCAGGGTCACACTATTTCTCTTTTACTCCCTGTTTAACTTGAGGAAGTTGAAATACTTTGGAATATTTCTTACCTCTTCTTCTCTCATCCCTTCTGTCTGTCTTCTTGAAACCTTTAAAAAGTTTTTACTTCATCATTCTCCCACTCCCCAACCACTTGATTTTTCTAATATAGTTAAGTATTTAAAAAGAATTCCCTGGGGGACTTCCCTGCTGGCGCAGTTGTTAAGAATCTGCCTGCCAATGCAGGGTACACGGATTTGAGCCCTGTTCCGGGAAGATCCCACGTGCTGTGGAGCAACTGAGCCTGTGTGCCACAACTACTGAGCATGCACTCTAGAGCCTGTGTGCCACAACTACTGAAGCTGTGCGCCTAGAGCCTGTGCTCCACAACAGGAGAAGCCACTGCAACAAGAAGCCTGTGTGCAGCAACGAAGACCCAACGCAGCCAAAATAAATAAATAAACAAATAAACAAAATATTTTAAAAATAAATAAATAAAATAAAAAGAATTCCCTGGGACTTCCCTGGTGGTCCAGTGGTTAAGATTCCATGCTCCCAATTCAGGGGGCCTGGGTTTGAACCCTGGTCAGGGAACTAGATCCCACATGCCACATCGAAGATCCTGCACATGGCAATGACGATCCAGTGTGCTGCAACTAAGACCTGGTGCAGCCAAATAAATAAATACATAAATAAATATTAAAAATAAATAAAAAGAATTTCCCTTAACAGCATGTCTCTTTTTAAAAACACTTAGTTATGGGCTTCCCTGGTGGCGCAGTGGTTAAGAATCCGCTTGCCAATGCAAGGGACACAGGTTCGAGCCCTGGTCCGGGATGATCCCACATGCCGCGGAGCAACTGAGACCGTGTGCCATAACTACTGAGCCTGTGCTCTAGAGCCCGTGAACCACAACTACTGAAGCCCACGCACCTAGACCCCGTGCTCAGCAACAAAGAGAAGCCACCGCAATGAGAAGCCCGCGCACTGCAACAAAGAGTAGCCCCCACTCACCGCAACTAGAGAAAGCCCGTGCACAGCAACGAAGAGCCTACACAGCCAAAAATAAATAAATAAATAAATCTTAAAAAAAAAAAAGATAAAGTGCATCAACGAGAAGTACATCCAACTATATGAGTAAATAGTAGAAACGTGTTGAGTAAAAAAAGTATTTGAAAAAATTATTTGATATAATTTCTATAACGTTCAGAAACCCTCATAGTATGTTGTAAAACTTGAAAATAAAATGACAGTTTCAGGCTTAGTTACTTCTGGGGATGGATGAGAGAGTAGGATTAGAGAGAGGAACATAGAGGTCTTTAAGGGTATTATCATCATACAGTCCTCAAGTATATTACAATACATTCCTCAAAATGTGTATGAAAATTGACCAGGAGACTTGACATGTTCTATTGTGTGGTGGTGAGAAGTATTGTGTTTCAAATAAGAATGTATTGAAGATATTCTTCCATGATGTAACAACATATAGGAGCACCTGGAGGTTGAGGAAAGGGAGCTGGAGAAGATGTATTGATCACAAGTTTGACTCTTTCCTGGGTACCCAACTCAACACCATTCCCTCTTGCCTTATGAGACTCAAGTCACGTTTGAGCCCTTCTGACATGTACCTGCAGTGGGTATGAGTAGGCAGGGATACTAAGGTAATCCTATTTTGGGGAGGTATGGAACTCCTTTGATGGGTGACTTTTGCTCTAAAACTCTTAAATAGCTTTACCAAACTTTCTTAGAACTGCTGTGTAGTCTAAGACTCTTGCTACCCAACCTTCATCCTTCCTACTCTTCCCTACAGGGATCAGACCAGCATTGTGAGCTTATGTTTTGCCCAGCTTCTTGTAGCTCACTTCCCATTGTCCCTCACAGGCATTACCCTCAATCAATCTCTCTTGCATGTCTGATCCCATCTCTTTTTTGGGAAACCTAAACCACTGCATGGGTCAATATGTGTGAAGTGCTTGGTACATCGTAAGCAGTCAATACATGCTAGTTTGTGTTATAGTAAATTAAGTAAGAGATGATGGTAATTTTGACTGTGGTAGTGGTGATGGATGGAAATGTCCAAATTGGAGAGACATTTAGCTGATGGATACAATAGGACTGTGATTGAATTATAAAAGGGTTAGTTTGCCCAGTTTCTTGCTTATCACTCCCCACTTCACACTTGACAGCCAAGCCACACTGATTTGTTAATAGTTCACTGCATACACCCTAGTGATCTATAGTTCTTTACTCACATTGTGACTTCATAAAATATCCTTCCCCCACCCTCTTTTGCCTGGCAAAATCCTACTTGTTCATTGAGATAAGCTTAGGAATCAGCTCTTCCAGGGAGTCTTCCCTTTTTCTCTTTACCAGTCACTTCCATCCTTTCCTTCTCCTTGGGTTCCTAAACCGTCTTACGTTTATAGGCTTAGTAGTCGTAAACATTGAAATATAATCAATCTATTTTTGTATCAGTTTCTTCTTTTAGACTCTAGATTTCTTTAGCCATGAGGTGAGATTGCAGAGGTATTACAGGGGTCAATTAACCATTTTGTACTTTATTCAAAGAGCAATGGGAAACCGTTGGAGGACTTGAAATATAGAGGCAGTAAGATGTAATTTGAGTGTTATGATGATCACTTTAGCTACTGTTGGATGGATTAGAGGGGTGCAAGAGTAAATTAAGGGAAATGGTTTGATGTGGGCTCTAGAGCCCAATTGCCCGTGTAATTGCCATATACTAGCTGGGTAATCTTGGGAATGTTACTTAACCTTTCTTTGCCTCAGTTTCCCCATCTGTAAAATGGCAATAAAATAGTACTACTTCAGGGTTGCTGTGAAGGTTAAGTGAGTTAAAACAGCTTAGAATAGTATTTGGCATATAGTAAGCAGTTAGCTGTTACCTATTATCTTGTTGTTTAACAGATATTTGTGTGCTTACTACATCTGCTCTGGTCCAGATACCACTATTAAGCCGAATTTAACAAATGATGAAAGCAAGTTCAAATTAATATGCAGACAGAACTTTAGATTATAATTATGTCCCTAAGAATCTGAATGTAAAACAGACTATTTGGCCATTGTTATAATGTTACAATTCTAGAGATATTTTTTGGTTTTTTTGACATTTTTTATGGTAGGAGCTCTATAAAGTACTGGGGAACATTTTTTGAATAAAAGAATCCCCAGTATAAGACTCTATCCTTTTGTTATGTTTCCCTGCTCTACAATATAGTAATTAAAAAATTCTCTCTGTGAACATGTATTAATATTAAATATATTTCTATAATGAATGATCTTTGGGTAAAATATGTCAGATTTATAGTTTAAAGAGCTTTTGTTTCTGTTTATTTTAAATAAAGGAGGCACAGTGGTAATTGATGTGTAAATGTGATGAATGTATGGGGGAAACTAGGAATTTTGCTGTAATGGTATTTAAATTACAAATTTTCTAAAAAAGGATAGTTTATATATATTGTGTTATATATTAAAGGATTTATACTTGTCTTTGCACAAGAAAATATTGATAGTATTTAACTTTGGGAATCTGATTGGGAGATCCTTTTATAATTTAAAAATTTAATCAGTAAGTGGCAAAGATTTAAGGAAAGCAATGACAAAGAAAATAGAAGCAAATGTTTATATATGAGATGGCTTACAAAGAATGCTTGGTTCATGTGAATGGATTCAAGCACCCTTGAATGGTCCATGGAAGGGTGTCCATGGTCCATGGAAACTGTATTGAAACAGAACAGAGTTCTTTGTTCTTTTTCCAGTGTTAATGTTTGTTTACCTGCTTTATTTTTACAGGGATGTACATGCAGTCTGTCTCTGGGATGATAAAGGCCCAGCAAAAATTCATCAGGCTTTAAAAGAAGATATTCTTGAGTTTATTAAGCAAGCACAGGCAGTAAGTTTTGCATCTATATATTATTTAAGACTTTACTCAGAGAATATCATATTTTCTGATTTTGAATGTAGGGCTTCCTGAAGTAATTTTAAAATATCACATTAACTTTTTTTTTTTTTCACATTAACTTTTGACACACTTGGCTAAATAAATTTTTTAATGAAATGATTGTCATTTGTTGTTTTTCCCCCCCTCCCTCACTGACATTTCTTTCAAAAGAATATATTATTATCCTCAATTAAAATGTGCTATAAAAAGAATTTCATTTTTAATACATTCTTTAGAAATCCCCACCACCATTATTTTTTGCCCACACATCAGTTCACATAAATTATTTTTTTCCTCACAATTAATACTTACTCTTTTCAAGCTGACAGCAATTTTCTTCAATTCTAAATACTTCTCCGACTGTAATTCTTGGACTGTCCTTTGCATTGCTGCTGCTGAGCTGAAATTCAGCACTCTTGAGTTGATGATATGTATAAGTGTTTAATATTATTGAAATGAAGATACAGTTCATTTAGGCATTAGGTCAGTTATGCAAGAGCTAGTTTGTTTTTATTAACACCTTTGTTTTTTGGGAAAAATTAATGCAGAGGTAAAGTATTATTTCAGATCAACTCTGGCATCACTAATGCATCCTTTACCACTTTGGAGAAGGGCCTAAAGACATGAGATTATTTTCCTTTCTATAAAATGAAGTTTGAAAACTAGAGAGCTAGAATTTGTTATTCTTTATTTGAAATTTTACATCATTGTCTTGTACAACATTAGTAAAAGTCTGTTAGAAATCTTGTTAATATTAATAAGTGTTAGCAGTTGGAAATTAAAAATGAATATATAACTTAAAGGAAGATACTGAAATTGAATATATGATTGGTATATATTTAATTGTTAGTAGCCACTACCATGATAAAATAAGAATGATGTCACATTGGATGTTACTTACAAAATGAAATGTTTTACTGATGACACCATTAATCTGTTAATGTCTGTTAATGTCTGTTAATGTCTGTTAATGTCATTAATCTGTTAAAATGTTTTATTGATGACACCATTAGTCTTGATAAATGATTGTTTAAAAATTAGAGTTTTATAAGGAAATTTTTTTTTTAGGAAATTATCTTTTAATGAAAATAAATCATCAGGTTTGCTTAGAAAAATTAAATGTTTCAATATCACAGTTTAATCAAAACATACATTTTTCTAGAACTGATTTAGGAAAACAGTTTCTGCTTGCATTGGAAAGCATATCAGCTTATCTGTTTATGACTTTTAGTGAAGATAAATTATGTTTATTTCAAATTGATAGAGCATTATTCCTTAGTTTCTGGAAATGGGCTCACAAAGAATCATCTTAGAAATATACTTCACACTAGAAAACAAAGTATGTTCAGGGTTTGGAATGATGTTTGGAACGATCCAGAAAAGTTTGGAATGTAGACCTTAGCAAAAACTCGAGGATGGGATTTAGTGCCACTAATTCAGAGCAGTTAAATTCCAGGACTGGCAGTGCCAGACATGGGTGTATAATTTTAAAACATTTAAAAACTTTTAAGAAGATCTAGCTTTGTGAGTTTACTAGTCAATTACTAGACTAATTTTGTTTATCCTGTTAGGAAGGACCAAATCTCCCAAATAGGACAGTGAGCATTAAAATGTTTATTATAGCATTATTGAAAATGATGAAGAGAAATAAAAATAAATATGCAATGCTTGGAAAGTTATTAGGATATTGAATTTTTTCTTGTTTTGTTTGTTTTGTTTTTAAGATTAACGTAACCCTTCTATTTGTATTGGATTGGCCAAAAAGTTCGTTCGGGTTTCCTGTAACGACATATGGAAAAACCTGAACAAACTTTTTGGCCAACCCAATACATAATTCTGTGGCTTAGCAGTTTGGGGTAGGCTCACCTGATTTTGCCTGAGCTTATTAATATGGCAGCAGTAAGGCTCTTCAGGGACTGGATGGTCTAAGAGAGCTTTTCTCATATTCCTGGTGTTTGGTACCATCCTGGCTTCCCTCTGGGGCTTTTTCCCCCTCACATGGTTTCTTGTTCTCAAGGAAACAGTCTTTGAGGTGTGATAGTGTAATCTTGCAAATCTCTTCAGGTCTTGGCTCAGAAGTCTCACAATGTCACATCTACAGCATTTTGTTGGTCACAGTTAGTCACAGGACCAGCTAAAGTCCAGTGGTGGAGAAATAGACTAGGATCTTTAAAAAAAAAAAAATTGAAATATAATTTACATACCAGATTTCACGCTTTTAATAAGTGTATAATTGTGTGTGTTTTAGTATATTCATAAAGTTGTACAACCATCACCCACTAATTTTAGAACATTTTCATCAGCCCATATAGAAACTTTGTACCCATTAGCAGTTACTTCCGCATGACCCCCCCCCCCCCACTTTGGCAAACACTAGTCTACTTTCTGTCCCTATGGATTTGTTTATTCTGGACATTTCCTATAAATGGAATCCTACAATATGTGGCCTTTTATGACTGACTTCTTTCACTTGGGATAATGTTTTCAAGGTTCATCTATATTGTAGCATTTAGCACTATTTCATTCCTTCTTATGGCAGAATAATATTCCGTTGTATGACTGTGCTGTATTTTGTTTACCTGTTTGTCATTGATAGACATTGGGTTCTCACTATTTTTTGTCTGTTTTGAATAATGCTGCTGTGAACATTTGTGCACAAGTTTTGTTTTAGGTATAATTGACACATAACATGATACTAGTTTCAGGTGTATGACATAATGATTCAATATTTGTATGTATTGCAAAATGATCACCACAGTAAGTCTACTTTCACATCCGTCACCATATGTAGTTACAAATTTTTTTTCTTGTGATGAGAACTTCTGAGATTTACTCTTCTTAGCAGCTTTCAAATGTGTACTACAATATTTTTTTTTTTTTTTCGGTACGCGGGCCTCTCACCACTGTGGCCTCTCCCGTTGCAGAGCACAGGCTCCGGACACGCAGGCCCAGTGGCCACGGCTCACGGGCCCAGCTGCTCCGCGGCATGTGGGATCCTCCCTGACTGGGGCACGAACCCGCGTCCCCCGCATCGGCAGGTGGACTCTCAACCACTGCACCACCAGGGAAGCCCATACTACAATAATATTAACTGTAGTCACCATGCTGTACATTACACCTCTGTGACTTTTTAATTTTTTAAATTTATTATTTATTTTTGGCTGCATTGGGTCTTCATTGCTGCACGTGGGCTTTTCTCTAGTTGCGGAGAGCAGGGGCTACTCTTTGTTGTGGTGCATGGGCTTCTCATTGCGGTAGCTTCTCTTGTTGTAGAGTACAGACACTAGGCACGCGTGCTTCAGTAATTGTGGCATGCATGCTCAGTAGTTGTGGCTTGTGGGCTCTAGAGCACAGGCTCAGTAGTTGTGGCTCATGGGCTTAGTTACTCCGGGGCATGTGGGATCTTCCCAGACCAGGGCTCGAACCTGTGTCTCCTGCATTGGCGGGTGGATTCTTAACCACTGTGCCACCAGGGAAGTCCCCCTAATTTATTTTTATAACTGGAAGTTTGTACCTTTTGACCCCCTTCACCCATTTTGATCCCTCTCCTCCCCATCCCTCTGCCTGGCAATCACCAATCTGTTCTCTGTATCTGTGAGCTTGGGGGGGGGGGTTGTTGGGTTTTTTGGGTTTTGGGGGGTTTGTTTTTTGATTCCACATGTAAGTGAGATCATAATGTATTTATTTGTCTTTGTCTGACTTATTTCACTAAGTGTAATGCTCTCAAGGTATCCATGTTGTCACAGATGGCAAGATTTCATTCTCTTGTATGGCTAAATGATATTCTATTGTGTCTATATACCACATTTTCTTTATCAGTTCATCCATTGTTGGACATTTAGATTGTTTCCATGTCTTGGCTGTTGTAGATAATGCTGAAGTGAACATGGGGGTACATATATCATTTTGAATTAGTGTTTTTGTTTTCTTTGGATAGATACCAAGAAGTGGAATTGCCGGAAAATATGATAATTCTATTTTTAATTTTTTGAGGAATCCCATGCTGTTTTCCGTAGTGGCTGCACCAATTTACATTCCCACCAACAATGTACAAGGGTTTCCTTTCTCCACATCCTCAACAACACTTATTTGTTGTCTTTTTGATAATAACCATTCTAACAGGGATGGGGTGATGTCTTATTGTGGTTTTGACTTGCATTTTTCTAGTGATTAGTGATGTTAAGCATCTTTTCATGTACCTGTTGGCCATCTCTGTGTCTTTGGGAAAATGTCTATTCAGATCCTCTGCTCATTTTTTAAAAAATTAGTTTATTTATTTATTTATTTTGGCTGCATCTTCGTTTTGGCTGTGTCTTCGTTGCTGAGTGCAGGCTTTCTCTAGATGTGGTGAGCAGGGGCTACTTTTCGCTGTGGTGCTGGGGCTTCTCATTGCAGTGGCTTCTCTTGTTGTGGAGCATCGGCTCAGTTGTGGCTTACGGGCTCTAGAGTGCAGGCTCAGTAGTTGTGGCACAGGGGCTTAGTTGCTCCATGGCATGTAGGTTCTTCCCAGACCAAGGATCAAACCCACGTCCCCTGCATTGGCAGGTGGATTCTTAACCACTGTGCCACTAGGGAAGTCCCTCTGTTCATTTTTAATCAGAATTTTTTTTTTTTTTTTTTTTTTTTTGCTATTGAGTTGTGTGAGTTCTTTATATATACTTTGCATATTAACCCCACATCAGATATATGATTTGCAAATATTTTCTCCCATAGGTTGCCTTTTGTTTTGTTAATGGTTTCGTTTGATGTGCAGAAGCTTTTTAGTTTGATGTAGTCCCATTTGTTTAGTTTTGCTTTTGTACCTTTGCTTTTGGTGTCAAATCCAAAAGATCATCACCAAGACTGGTGTCAAGGAATTTGCTACCTATGTTTTCTTTTAGAAGTTTTATGGTTTCAGGTCTTATGTTCAAGTCTTTAACTCATTTTGAGTTAATTTTTGTAAGATAGTTGTCTAATTTCATTCTTTTGCATGTGGCTGTCCAGTTTTCCTAACACCATTTATTGAAGAGACTGTTCTTTCCCCACATAAATTTTGACTCCTCTGTCATAAACTAATTGACCAACTATGCGTGGGTTTATTTCTGAGCTTTCTGTTTTGTTCCGTTGATCTGTGTGGTCTGTTTTTAATGCCAATACCATACTGTTTGGATTACTAGCTTTGTAATGTAATTTGAAATCAGAAAGCATGATGCCTCCAGCTTTGTTCTTATTTCTCAAGACTGCTTTGGCTATGTGGGGTCTTTTATGGTTCCATACAAATTTTAGGATTCTTGGCTCTATTTCTGTGAAAAATGTCATTGGAATTTTGATAGGGATTGCACTGAATCTGTACTACTTTGAGTAGTGTGGACATTTTATTTATTTATTTATTTTTATTTATTTTGGCTGCCCTGCATCTTAGTTTTGGCATGCAGGATCTTCATTGTGACGTGTGGACTTCTTAGTTGTGGCATGCAAACTCTTAGTTGTGGCATACACGTGGGATCTAGTTCCCCAACCAGGGATCGAACCTGGGCCCCCTGCATTGGGAGTGTGGAGTCTTACCCACTGGACCACCAGGGAAGTCTCAGTGTGGACATTTTAACAATAGCATTGTAACAGTCTGTGAGCACAGAATATCTTTTCATTTATTTGTGTCTTATTCAGTTTCTTTCATCAGTGTTTCAGTGTAGGTCTTTCACCTCTATCGTTAAATTTATTCTTAGGTATTTTATTCTTTTTGATGTGATTTTAAACAGGATTCTTTCCCCCTAATTTCTCTTTTTTGGTAGTTTGTTATTAGTGTATAGAAACTCAACAGATTTTTGTATGTTGATTTTTCTATCCTGCAACTTCACTTAATTCATTTGTTATTTTTTGGTGGAGTCTTTAGTGTTTTTCTGTATATAATATCATGTCATCTGCAAATAGTGAGAGTTTTATTCCTTTCTTTCCAATTTGGGTGCATTTTATTTCTTTTTCTTGCCTAATTGCTCTGGACAAGATTTCAAGTACTGCTTTGAATAGGAGTGGTGAGATTAGGCATCCATGTCTTATTTCCAGATCTTAGAAGAAAAGATTTCAGCTTTTCACCATTGAATATGATGTTAGCTGTGAGCTTGTCATATATGGCCATTATTACATTGGGGTGCATTCCCTCTATACGTTTTTGAGAGTTCTTAATCATAAATAGATATTGCATTTTGTCAAATCCTTTTTCTGCATCTATTGAGATGATCATGTGAGTTTTAGTCATTCTGTTAATGTGGTGTATCACACTGATTAATTAGTGAATGTTGACCCATCCTTGCATCCCTGGAGTAAATCCCACTTGATCGTGGTGTATGATCCTTTTAATGTGCTGTAGAATTTGGCTTGCTAGTTTTTTTTTTTTCAGAATTTTTACATCTGCATTTATTAGGGATTCTGGCTTGTAATTTTCTTTTTTTGTGGCATCTTTGTCTGATTTTGGTATCAGGGTAATACTAACCTTATAAAATGAGTTTGGAAGTGTTCCCTGGTTTTTGGAAGAGTTTAAGAAGGATTGGTATTAGTTCTGGTTTAAATGTTTGGTAAGATTCACCAGTAAAGCCATCTGATCCTGGACTTTCATTTGTTGGGAATTTTTTGATTATGAATTCAGTCTTGATAACTTACCAGTAATCTACCAGATTTTTTTTTCCTCACCATTGAGCTTTTTTGATTATATGTTTCCAGGAATTTATCCATTTCTTATAGGTTGTCAGATTTGTTGGTGTTTAATTGTTTGTAATAGTCTCTCATGATCCTTTGTATATCTGTGGTATCAGTTGTAACGTCTCCTCTTTCATCTTTGATTTTAGTTATTTGTGTCCCCTTCTTGGTGAGTGTGCACAAGTTTTTTGTGGTTTTTTTTTTTTTTTTGGTACACAGATGTTTATAGCAGCATTATTCATTATAGCCAAAGGTGGAAATGACCCAAATGTTCATCAGTGGACAAACAGATAAAAAAAGTGTGGTATGTCCATAAAATGGAATAGTATTTAGCAGTAAAACAGAATAAAGTACTGACATATACTACAACTTGGACAAGCCCTGAAAAACTATGCCATATAAAAGGAGTCAGTCATAAAAGTCTACATATTATATAATCTCATTCATATGAAAGTCCAGAATAGGCAAATACATAGACACAGAAAACAGATTAGTGGTTGCTTAGGGCTGGGCGGGGAGCGGGGGAACTAGGAAGGGAGGAAGGTAGGAAGGTAATAGCTAAAGGATATAGGGGGTTTTTAATTGAAGTATAATCGACATATAACATTTTATTGGTTTCAGGTGTACAACATGATTCGATATATGTATATATTGTGAAATGTTCATTACAGTAAGGCTATGTGAACAAGTTTTAATTTCTCTTTGATATATATATATATATATATGTTTTAATTTCTTTTGGGTATAATATAGGTTATACAGTAAATAAAATATTTTAAATTTATGGCATGAATGTGTTCCATTATTCTTTAAAGCTCCTGTATTTATTTAAAATTGGTATGATTCTTTGTTTTCAGCGAGTACTGAGCCATCAAGATGATACAGCTTTGCTAAAAGCTTATATTGTTGAATGGCGAAAATTCTTCACACAGTGTGATATTTTACCGAAGCCTTTCTGTCAACTAGAGATTACTTTAATGGGTAAACAGGGCAGCAATAAAAAATCAAATGTAGAAGACAGTATTGTTCGAAAGGTAAGTTAGTTTTCCCATTTTTCCCTAATGTTCTTCAGAAATAGGGTGAGTTGAAGACTTTTGAAAGAAATTTACACTGAAATGAGTTTTTCTACTTCCCATATAAGTTCCTTTTCAGCTTTTGCCAGGTTTTATTGAATAATATTAGTTTTCTTTCGTCTTTTTTTAGCTTCAGTTCTCTTTCATCTTTTATGTGGTCTTAAGCTGTAAATCTGTGTCTTCAAACATTACCTCATTTGCTTTTCCTTTTCTCCTTTTCCTAGTTTTATCTTCATAATTTTATTTCATTATTCTTTCTCTGTACTTTTACCTTTCTATAAATTCAATTTTTTTCTGTTCAAAAAGTCTTTCCTTATTAGGTTACCTTCTGGTATCTTTGTGTTTAATTGTGGCTAAACTGCTGTCATCTTTATCATTTTTTTACTTAATTCTAGTTATTATAAACTCAGAACGTACCATGTTTATTTTCATATTTTGCCTAGTTTCTAGTTAAAAGCTCTGTGCCCAGTAACAACTCATGAATTAATGGAAAGAACTCAGCTCTGAAATTGAAGAGTCCCAGGTTTCCCTTTCAATTCTTCGGTCAATAATGTCCTAAGCTTGCTGTCCTCATTTTTCATATTTATAAGTACACACACACACACACACACACACACACACACACACACACACATTTCTACTTGTGAGAATCAAATGGAACCACAGATTTGAATAGTAAAAAATGCCATTTGAACTTTGAACAACTCACTGCTTGCTGTGATGGTTCTAGCAATCAGCTCAGGCATTTCAATAGTGTCTTGGACCTTGTTGCCCCTTCCCAGCCTTAAAATTTGTACTAATGCTGACAGCATACTCATGAATACGTATATGCCATTTTCATCATTTAAACAGAACATCCATAGGGTGGATTTGTATATTCTTTTCTTTTTGAGATTCATTATCAAACATATTTTCATTTGGTCCTTTTCACATTTATCATGTATTTGTACAAACATTCATATGACCATCCCAAACACATATCAGTATCTCTGAAATACAGCCTTGGAACTATAGGGAAGGTGACATTTTCCATGTATTACCATATTAATTTTTACAACAACCACTTGAAATTTGTACTGTTATTTTCACTATTTTACAGAAGAGAAAGCAGGCAAATAAGTAACAGCTGGAATTCAAATCCAGTTGTGTTTGATTCTGAAACACTTGTTCTTTTGTCAGTATTTACCACATGATAGTTACCAAATTTAAATATACTGCTTTCCTGTGACTTCCTTGGTGGCGCAGTACTTACAAATCCACCTGCCAGTGCAGGGGACATTGGTTGATCCCTGGTCCGGGAAAATCCCACCTGCCGCAGAGCAGCTAAGCCCTTGCACCACGACTACTGAGACTGCACTCTAGAGCCCACAAGCCATAGCTACTGAGTCTGTGTCCCACAACTACTGAAGCCCGTGCACCCTAGAACTCACGTGCCGCAACTGCTGAGCCCATGCACCGCAACTACTGAAGCCCTTGTGCTCTAGGGCCTGAGTGCCGCAACTACTGAGCCCACATACTGCAACTACTGAAGCCCAGTGCGCCCAGCCTGTGCTCCGCAACAAGAGAAGCCACCACGATGAGAAGCCCACACACTGCAATGAAGAGTAACATCCGCTCACCACAACTAGAGAAAGCCTGCGCGTGGCAACGAAGACCCAAAGCAGCCAAAAATAAAAATAAATAATAAATATGTTGCTTTCCTGTAGTATTCAAGTGAATGTAGGTCTAAGAATTTTATTTCCTTTTTTAGCATTTGTACTTAAAATTTTTTGTGTGTATTTATGGTACTTGGTATATTAATAATTGAAATGATGGCATATTTTCTTCTTTTTTTCCTAGCTCATGCTTGATACATGGAATGAGTCAATCTTTTCAAATATAAAAAACAGACTTCAAGATAGTGCAATGAAGCTGGTACATGCTGAAAGATTAGGAGAAGCTTTTGATTCTCAGCTTGTCATTGGAGTAAGAGAATCCTATGGTATGTTCTGAACCTTTATGATCAAATTTCCTTTTCATGGAAATCAAGACAATTATAGAATAGTAGTCTCAAAGTTATGTTTATTAGAATATAGTCACATCTACTTTTAGTGCCACATGAAATTAAGAGTATATAAAAGATATTCTGTTTTAATGAAAGCTACAAAAGTTTATATTCGTGTGGTTAATATTTATTTTCTCCATTTCACTCATTTCTTGGCTAGTGAATCTTTAGCAACCTATATTAGAGAAATGTAGATTCGAGTCTCTAGCTTATGAAAGGTAACTGGTTTTGCACTTATATTTTTAGGACATCAGTTTATTCCATGTATACGTTCTGGAATTTCTAAACTTTTTAGTGTCTGATAGTGATACTCTCATTTTTCGTTCAATCAAATGTACTGTTTCCTCTGACCAGAATACTTTTCTTCCTCTTTTATTTGCTAACTCATCCTCATTCTCTGTTTCCTCGTGGAGGCCTTTCCTAATTCCCAGAGTAGGTTAGGTGCTTCATAGTACCTGTGCTTCTCTGTCGTAATACTTCAGTGTATTTAACTGTGTTCTTGACACTATATCTTTACTGAACATAGAATGCCTGATGCAAAATAGTTGTCGACAAGAAAGTTTTATATAAATGAACCTTTATTTATCTTTGACTTGCTTTCTCCATTGCCATTGTGTTTCTTTAGGTATCAAGTCTAGATTTCCATTAGCCATGTCCCTGAAATTTATTTCTTTTTATTTCAACTGCCACCAGTTAAGACTTCTTTGAATTCTACTTCTAGACTTTTCAAACAGTCTTCTTATGGTGATGTTATTGCTATCATTTAGCCCTTATACTTTACAAGATTAATTTTTAAGTATAATTTTATTGGTGTTTTTATTACCCATTTAGTGGTAGGCCATGCTAAATTCAGGTTACTTAGCCAGAGATTTGAGGTTCTCCATAACCATTCCTAACTTACTATTCTACCTTACCTTCTATTAACCTTACAATCCACGCAGACAACCTCGTTGTTATACCTCGATTTGATCTTGTGTTGTTCTACTTCTGAATATTTACTTCCTTTACTAATCAGTGTAAATCCTACTTTGTTCCTAAAGGCTCAAACTCAAATCCCATCTTTTCTGTGAATGGTTTCTTGATCATCCAGTTTGAAGTCAGTCTCTTTCTTATTCAAAAATAAAATAGTTCATGTTATCTATACTATTTGTCACTTTACTACTCTATACTGTTATCTTTTTAAGTTTCTCATAAAGAAGGATTTTGTCTTTCATGGCTTTATGTTCTCTTGAGCATTGTCACAGTTCCTTGAACATGACTCCTCAATATTTGTTATTTCATTTATTGTACTCAAAATACTGATTTGAATCATAATTAGAGTAAAATTTTATTTTCTGTTTTTCAGTTAACCTTTGTTCTAATCCAGAGGATAAGCTTCAAATTTATAGGGACAATTTTGAGAAGGCATACTTGGATTCAACAGAGAGATTTTATAGAACACAGGCACCTTCGTATTTACAACAAAATGGTGTACAGAATTATATGAAATATGTAAGTGAGAACTTAGTATGTGTGGTAATTTGAGCTATTTTCTTGATTTTCTTAAAATGATTGCTATTTTGCTTCTGGACAGGCAGATGCTAAATTAAAAGAAGAAGAAAAACGAGCCCTACGTTATTTAGAAACAAGGCGAGAATGTAACTCTGTTGAAGCAGTAAGTAATTTTGTAATTGTTTATTCTTTGAGATTACTTGAAGTACAGTAGCCCAGGGGTGGTATATACATGAAACAAGTAACATTATTTATCCTTTCTCACTTCTGTGACCAATATTACTAATTGATTTTAGTACTCGTTCCCAGTACAACTTGAGAAGGCACGTTACTCAGAACTCATTGTTCTTCAGAGCTAATGTGCAAGATAAAATCTGTTTGCCATCCCTGCTCTAGACTTTTCTAAATTTAATGTACTTAATTTTTAATCAATCTCCTTCTATTATGTTTTGTGCCTACCTAAGGTTAACCATATTAGGGATTTTCAGGTATCAAGTAAAGTATGCTCCTGAGAGATACAGTTGATTCTCAGTATTGATGGTAATTACATTCTGTAAAATAGTGGCTGCGAATACTGAATGAATGAGCACCAAACCGTTACTACTAGGGGATATTTCTTCTTTTTATGTGAGGGTGTTTTCAAACTTTTCTTGTCATGAGATAAAATATTAATTACTTGATAAGAGAACATCAGTCTTTTAAATAGTTTTTATTTATTTTATGTTGTAAGTTCCTCATTAAAAGAAAGAAATGATCAGAGGTAGTAGCCATGCTACAGTGTCTATTCTGGTGTTTTCTTTTACATGGATGATGACCTTAGTGTGCTTTGTTAAGGAATTTAAGAATCAAGTTTGGATAGAGTCTTAGAAATTGCTCAAATATAGCAATAATATTTCTTCCAGTTCCTTTCAGTCTTTGGAGCCTACAAACTAGATTTAGATTCACAGTCAAAGAAGTAACATTCCAGTTTGCTTACAACCAGACATTTTTCAACTATGGATGGGATTTCTTTTTTCCTTACTTTTGATTTTTCTTTGGCTTCTTCCATCTTGAGTGATAGTCATGTTTATTTGTTCAGATATTGGACTGAGTTGGATCGTTTTTCCCTTTTTTGTTTGTTTTGCTTTTTATTATGTACAGTATATATCCTCTTTCATATAACTCTGATATTGGCCAGGGAAGGGGGCAGATTTAGTGGTTGCTTATAGAAGTTCTCTATAGAGATTTAAAGCCAGGCTTGAACTTCATTCAGAAGGTAGGGAGGCCATTGAATATTTTTTAAACAAATAATGCTATGCTCAAACTTAATCCGTCAGAAAAATTAATCTAGTGTCAGTATGAAAGATTAATTGGAGTGGGGGGGACTTCCCTGGTGGTCCAGTGGCTAAGACTCTGTGCTCGCAGTGCATGGGGCCTGGGTTCGATCCCTGGTCAGGGAACTAGGTCACGCATGCCACAACTGAAGATCCTGTGTGCTGCAACTAAGACCAGCACAGCCAAATAAATAAATTTTTAAAAATTGGAGTGGAGAATAGCTTGGAATAGGAAGTGGGAGGCTTTTGCAATAATTCAAGCAAGGTATTAGGAGTGCCAGGTAGGGTTATAGCAATGGGAATGGAAAGAAAGAGGGTAGAGACAGACTTCCCAGAGGTGGAACATTGTAATATGAATGGGGCTGATATTGGAGAGAACTGAGTTAACAGTGTTTCTGAGGTTTTGGCTTGGGAGAATTGTGCTGCTGCGGGAAGATCAGGTATAAGAATAAATCTTCGTTGTGAGGGAAAAAAGATGAGTTTAATTAGAGGGATTTGAATATTTTGAATTGATTGGTGGGCCTATACCTCCTGGATGGGGATGTTGTAAGTTTGTAAGATAGAGTTGTTCTTCTATTCTTGTACTCTATTTTATACATCTTAGTTGTATCATATTTATAGTAAACTTAAAGAAGTTCAACTATAGAGGTCCAACTAATACAGTGAATAAGAGAGAGCAAGAAAAAGAGAATGAGAAAGGTAGAGATAAATAAATACACATGAAAACTTGTATAGAACAGTTAAGTCTCCCTTTCTACTTTAAAATACACACACACATTTTGGGAAAAACTTGAAATAGAAGATGTGAATTTGTGCTTCCATGGATACCAAGTGTGAACATCTTACCAAGCTGAATGATTCTAGAGTTTAAAGATAAGTTTTTGTTTTGTTTCAACAAAGACCCTAAGTGCAATATAATGTGCTTGCAAAGAAATTGTGCCTTATTGGGGAAGTAAGAGGTCTGTTTGTATGGTTTGTTTTGATTTTCTGCTTATTTTTCTTAAATCAACTATTTTGATTGATACAGAAAAGTTACAAAAGTTACAAAAATCTCAAGTGTAAGTGAGTTATCACAAAGTGAACATACCTGTGAAATTACCAGAAAAAGAATTATCAGCAAGTAAGAAACATTCCATCATGCTCCCTCCACAGTATTATTACCATCTTTTTTTCCCAAAGGTTATCACTTTCCTATCTCTTAAGAACATAGATTAATATTAATCAGTGACCACTATATAGTCTGTACAGGAAAATTTGGTGCAGAGAAGACATTAAGCATGAAAACTATAGAATTAATTGTAACATTGGGAATTTAAGGTTTAATGCAGATACACTACTGTATTATATACCTTACTGAGCTAAGGCCATTATACTATATACATAATATTTGTTATATATTTGTTAATTTACAGTTTCTGTTTCCAAAGAGAAATGGTGTGTTAAAGTGAAGTATGTTGTAATGGAAGGAACAGTAAACCAAAAAATCACCAAGTCTGGGGTTCTAATTTAATATGCATAAAGTATGAACAGTATTATTTGAATAGTTACTAAGAAAAGTGACTTCCATAATTGAAAATTATTCGGAGCAGACTTACTGCCCTAAATTCTGTCTTACAGGAATTATCAGCCATTAGAACATGCTATGCTATATCTTAATGCTTTATTGATAATAGTTTTCATCTCTCCTTACCTATTAGGCTATTACTAGTGGAAGACAATTACCTATCAGCTCATATGGGGCTACACAGTGTTGCACACCAGAATTTAATATTAAAGTATGTACATTTTCGACATTTGTGTTTTCTCTGAAAATTAGGAAATTATTATGATTTATCACTTACTTTTTTGAATGTTGTAAGTCTTGATCTTAATCTTCTAAACCTGATTACTTTTCAATATCCTAGGAAAACAAATTCCTGGACCAGTGTTCTGTATAATAGAGCAAGTCTCACCTAAGTAGTACCCAGTTGTGAGGCCAGGCCTAATACAGGCCAAATATACATTTCAAGTAATGTTCATATAGTGCTTAGCAGCTTACTGAATTCCCTTCCTTGTTTATAAGAGTTTTATTTTGTTCTTTTGGGTATTCTAAACATCTGATTATATCTTTGTAACATTAATATCTCTTATTTCCTTCAGTTGATTAAATCTGTTAATGATTTATTTTAGGAAAATGTTAATAATATTGGGGATCCTTGTCTTCTTTCAATGTTTGATAGGAATGCTTCTAAATGGTGCTTCTAAAGCACCATTAAGCATGATGCTTCTTTCTAGCATGATGTATGCATTTTATGATGCTAAGAAAGTACTTATTTTTCTTTTATTAAGAATATTATCAGGAATTATCTACCTTAGCCCTAAAGCCATCTTATTTTATGGAGAATCATTAGAGGCATTTCCATGAAGATAATAAACAAGGCAAGGACACCCACTATTTCTACTTCTATTGAACAGCGCATTAGAAGTATTAGCCCATGCAGTTAAACTACAGAAATCAATTAGAGGCATAGAATGGGTAAGCCAAAAGGAAAACTGTCTCATTTTAGAGATGATATGATAGTACTTTGTCTGGAAAACTCCACAGTTGATGATAAAACTCAAACAGTAAAGTAATTCAGGGAAGTGGCAGGATATAAAATTAACATACAAATATCAGTCTTCATATACACAAATAATAAACAGAAGATATAAGGTTAGGGCAAACCTTACTTATAGTAGCAACAAAGAAAATTAAATACTTGGGAAAAGTCTAGTAAGAAATGTGTGAAACCTGTAAGAGGAAACGTTTTAGACACTCCAAAGACACGGATGTAGACTTGAAAAAATGGAGAGATATCTCTTATTCTTAAATTCTATGACTTGAAATGGTACAGATATCAGTTCTTCTCTAAATTAATTGATATATTTCCTGTAATTCCAATAAAAATACCAACAACTATTTATTGAAATTAGACAAGTTGAAAAAAAGTTCATGTGGAAAAATAAACATGTAAGAATGGCCAGGAAAACACTGGAAAATAAAAACTTAGAAGAGAACTAGCCCTACCAGACATAAAACATACTATATAAATTCTCTGTAATTAAGTGGTGTGGTATAACAATAGAAGAAACAAAAAGAAGATGAAATGAACAGAGAAGAACTACAAAAACAACTGGAAAACAGGTAATAAAAGGGCCTAAGTAAACACATACCAATAATTACTCTATATGTCAGTGGACTAAATGCACTGATCAAAAGACATAGGGAGGGATGGGATTTCCCTGGTGGCGTAGTGGTTAATAATCAGCCTGCTGGTGCAAGGGACATGGGTTTGAGCTCTGGTCCAGTAGGATCCCACATGCTATGGAGCAACTAAGCCCATGTGCCACAACTACTGAGGCTGTGAGCCACAACAATTGAGCCCACCTGCCACAACTACTGAAACCTGTATGCCTAGAGCCCATGCTCTGCAACAAGAGAAGCCACTGCAATGAGAAGCCTGCACACTGCAACAAAGAGTAGCCCCTGCTCACTGCAACTAGAGAAAGCCCGTGTGCAGCAACTAAGACCCAACACAGCCATAAATAAATTTAAAAAAAAATAGGCTAATTGTATTACAAAACAAGACCCTTCAGTATGCTGGCTACAAGAGACTCCCTTTAGGATGAAGGGCACACAAACTGAAAGTAGGTATGGGATAAGTTATTTCATGCAAACAGAAACGATAAGAAAGCAGGGGTAGCAATACTCATTTCAGAAAAAATTAAAACAAAGATCGTGATGAATCACAAAGAAGGGCAGTATATAATGATAAAGGAATTGATACAAGAAGAGGATATTATACTTGTTAACATATGTGCACCCAATCCAGGAACACCTAAGTATAAAGTAAATACTAACAGATATAAAGGGATAGATTGACAGTTAATACAGTAATAGTAGGACCCCACTGACATCAGTGGACACGTCATCCAGACAAACAATACGGCAGCAAAGATCCTGAATGACAGAATAGATGAGTTGGATTTAATTGTTGTCAACAGGACATTCCATCAAAAAAAAAAGGGCAGAATAAACATTCTTTTCAAGTGCACATGGAACACTTTCTAGGATAGGTCACATACTAGGTCACAAAACAAGACTTAACAAATTTAAGAGGATAGAAATTATATCAAGAGTTTTTTCTAATCACAACAGTGTGAAACTAGAAATCAACCATAGAAAGAAAAGTGGGAAAATAACAAACATGTGGAGACTAAACAACCTGCTGCTAAAAATCCAGTGAGTCAATGATGAAACTCAAAGAGGAAATCAGAAAATACATCTGGACAAATGAAAATGGAAACACTGCTTTCCAAAATCTATCTGATGCAGCAAAGCAGTTCTAAGAGGGACATTCATAGCAACTTCAGGCCTTCCTCAAGAAACAAGAAAAATCTCAAAGAACGTAACCTAATACCTAAAAGAAATAGAAAAAGAAGAGCAAACAAAGCCTAAAGTCAGGAGAAGGAAAGAAATAATAAAGATCATAGAGAAAAAAAATAAAGATTAAAAAAACCAAAAGAAAAGATTATTAAAACCAAGAGCTGTTTTTTTGAAAAGATAAACAAAATTGATAAATCTTCATCCAGGCTCACAAAGAAGAAACCGATAGGATCCGAATAAACAAAATAAGAAGTGAAAGAGAAAGAACAACTGATACCACAGAGATAAAAAAATAAATCAATTGAAGAGGCGGGAACACTCTCAGATTGATTCTATGAGGCCTAATACCAATAGCAAACAAAAACACTACAAGAATAGAAAATTAGAGGCCAATATCTTTCATGAATACAAATGCAAAAATCCTCAACAAAATATTAGCAAATCGAATACAACAATGTGTAAAAAGGATCATACACCATGATCAAATTGGATTCATTTCCGTGTCACAAGGATGGTTCGGCATATGCAAATCAGTGTGATACACCACATTAAAGAAAGGAAAGATAAAAATCACAGTATCATCTCAGTAGATGCAGAAAAAACATTTGAAAAAATTCAACATCTGTTCATAGTAAAAACTCTTATCAAAGTGGGTGTAGAGGGAACATAACAAAGGCCATTTACAGCTAACCCTCAGTCAGCATAGTACTCCATGGTGAAAAGCTGCAAGGTTACCCACTAAATTCAGGAACAAGATAAGGATGCCCATTCTAGCTGCTTCTATTTAACCTAGTTGGAAGTCCTAGCCACAGCAGTAAGACAAGAAAAAGAAAAGGTATCCAAATTTAAAGGGAAGAGGTAAAGTTGTCACTGTTTGCAGATGACATGATACTCTGTATAGAGAACCATAATGTCTCCGCCCCAGAACTGTTAGAACTAAGAAATGAATTCAGCAAGGTTGCAGAATACAAGATTAATGTATTTCTATTTCTGTTGAATTTCTATACACTAATAATGAAATATCAGAGAATTTAAAAACCAATCTCATTTAAAATTACATCAAAAAATGTAAATACCTAGGAATAAACTTAACCAAGGAGATTAAAGGCATATACTCTGAGAACTATAAACCATTGTTGAAGGAAATTGAAGATGATTCGAAGAAGTGGAATGATATCCCATGCTTGCTTGGATTGGAAGAATTAATATTTTGAAAATGGCCATACTACCCAAAGCAATCTACAGATTTACTGCAATCCTTATTCAAAATACCTGTGACATTTTTCACAGAACTAGTACAAATAATCCTAAAATTTACATGGGACCACAAAAGACCCCGAATTGCCAAAGCAATCCGACACTGTCTTCAACAAGTGGTGTCTGGGGAAACTATATAGCTATGTGTAAAACAATGAGATTAGAACATTCCCTCACACGTATACAAAAGTAAGTTCAAAGTAATTTAAAAACATAAATGTAAGACCTGAAACCATAAAACTCCTAGAAGAGAATATATTCAGGACACTTTGTCATAAATCGTAACAATATTTTCTTGGATGAGTCTCCCAAGGCAGAAGAAATGAAAGCAAAAATAAACAAATGGGGCCTAATTAAACTTAAAAGCTTTTGCACAGCAAAGGAAACTATCAAGAAAACAAAAACAATCTGGGAGAAAATATTTACAAATGATGCAGCCGACAGGGATTAACAAGGATTTGTTAATATCCAAAATGTAGGAACAGTTCATAAAACTCAATATCAGAAAAAGAAACAACCCAATCAAAAAATGGGCAGAAGACCTGAATAGATATTTCTCCAAAGAAGGCATAGAGATGGCTAAAAGGCATATGAAAAGATGTTCGACATTGCTAATTATTAGAGAAATGCAAATCAAAATTACACTGATGTACCACCTCACACCTGTCAGAATGGCTATCATCAAAAAGTTCACAAATAACAACTTGGAGAGGATGTGGAGAAAAGGGTACTCATGTACACTGTTGTTGGGAATGCAAGTTGGTGCAGCCACTATGGAGAACAGTATGGAGGTTCCTTAAAAAACTGAAAATAGAGTTACTATACTATCCAGCAATCCCACTCCTGGTTATGTATCCGGAAAAGATGAAAACTATTAATTCGAAAGGTTACATGCACCCCAATGTTCATAGCAGTGCTATTTGTAATAGCCAAGACATGGAAGCCACCCAGGTACCCATCAACAGATGATTGGGTTAAGATGTGGGGTGTATGTGTACACACACACACAAACACACACACAATGGAATATTAGCCACAAAAAAGAATGAAATATTGCCATTTGCAGCAACATGGATGGACCTAGAGATCATTATGCTTAATGAAATAAATCAGAGAAAGACATGCACAGTATGGCATCACATGTGGAATCTAAACGATACAAATATGCAAAACAGAAACAGAGTCACAGATATAGAAAGCAAACTTGTGGTTACCAAAGGGGCAAGGGAAGAGGGGAGAGATAAATTAGGGGTATGGGATTAACAGATACAAACTACTGTATATAAAATAGATAAGCGGGCTTCCCTGGTGGCGCAGTGGTTGAGAGTCCGCCTGCCGATGCAGGGGATGTGGGTTCGTGCCCCAGTCCGGGAAGATCCCACATGCCGTGGAGTGGCTGGACCTGTGAGCCATGGCCGCTGAGCCTGTGCTCCGCAACGGGAGAGGCCACAACTGTGAGAGGCCCGTGTACCGCAAAAAAAAAAAAAAAAAAAAAAAAAAAAAAAAAGGCAGCAAGGATATACTGTATAGTGCAGGAAATTTTATCTATTACCTTATAATAACTATAATGGAGTATAGTCTGCAAAAATACTGAATCACTATGCTGTATACCTAACTAACTGTACACCTATCTGAAAGTAGTACAATATTTTAAATCAACTATGAATTGGTTTCAATAAAAATACATAAATTAAAAAAAATAGTGTGATATTGACCCATGAATAGATAGTAGACTAGTGGAATGGTATAGAAAGTGCAGAATTATATATGACAAAGGTTCCATGTCAAATCAGTGGCGGTAAAGATGGACTTTTTAAAAAATGGTGATGGGATGACTCAGCAGATACTTGGAAAAAGATCTTTAGATCTGTATTTTACACCATTCAGAAAAATAAACCCCAAATAGATCAGGGATCTACATGTTAAAAATGGAATCATACAAGTACTAGAAGAATTCCTCTTTAACTTTGGCGTAGAGAGAGTGTTTTTTTTATGACTCAGAGTTCAGAGTCAGTAAAAGACAAGACTGACAAATGTGACTATGCAGGAAAAAATTTGCAATCTTAAAAGTTCTCATAAGAAAATAAAATTTTTAACTACGTAGTTATGTATGTATGTTAACTGGACTTAATTGTGGTGACTTAATTCACAGTGTATACAATTATCTATTATGTTGCACACCTTAAACTAATGTTATATGGCAATTATACCTCAATAAAAATAAATTAAAATAATTTTAAAAATTAAAAAGTATGTAATTGCAAAAAGCACAATCAGCAAAGTTAAAAATCAGCTCACAACCTGGGAAAAAGTATTTGAAATATATGTCACAGACAAAAGCCCAATATCCCTACTATATAAAGTTCTACTATACAAAGAACTTTTAAAAATTGGGGAACAAAAAATGATAAATATCTGGTAGAAAAACGTTGGAAAAAAGATGCAGATATATACTTAATACTGGCCATCATACATGAAAAATGTTCAGAGTTTTAGAGAAGAATTCTCTAAAAATGTGGAGGGAAATTGACGATCACTATTAGGTACGATCACACTAATAGTTGTTGCAGACAAGCTCCACTAATGGACACTAAAATCAGTGGCCAAAGGTTTGAGGTAGAATTGACAGTTTCAGAGTATCTTCCTCAAGATATTTGGTAAGGGAAAAATAGTTACTACGATGGAGAAACCCAAAAAACACTTATCTTAATCAAGTGATCAAGGTTAACATAACCAGTAATGGGACATATTGATATTATGTACCCCTTCATATGATACACTAAGAAGAGTACAAAATCATTTCTGTTGTATTCTTGTCAAAAATCAGTACTCTTATTCTAATGAGAAAATTTTAGAGAATCCCTATTTTTGGGGCAGTGTACAAAATAACTGGCTACTATTCTTTAAAAGTGTCAAGATCCTACGTAAGGAGGCAAAAGACCCGTATGCAGAAAACTGTAGGATACTGATGAAAGAAACCAAAATGACACAAACAGATGGCGAGATACACCAAGTTCTTGGATTGGAAGAATTAATATTGTGAAAATGACTATACTGCCCAAAGCAATCTACAGATTCAGTGCAATCCCTATCAAATTACCAATGGCATTTTTCACAGAACTAGAACAAAAAATTTTACAATTTGTGTGGAAACACAAAAGACCCTGAATAGCCAAAGCAGTCTTGAGAAAGAAAAACGGAGCTGGAGGAATCAGGCTCCCTGACCTCAGACTATACTACAAAGCTACAGTGATCAAGACAGTATGTTACTGGCCCAAAAACAGAAATATAGATCCACGGAGCAGGATATAAAGCCCAGATATAAACCCACACACCTATGGTCACCTAATCTATGACAAAGGAGGCAAAAATATATAATACAATGGAGAAAAGACAGCCTCTTCAATAAGTGGTGCTGGGAAAACTGGACATGTAAAGGAATGAAATTAGAACATTCCCTAACACCACACACAAAAATAAACTCAAAATTGATTAAAGACCTAAATGTAAAGCCAGACACTATAAAACTCTTAAAGGAAAACATAGGCAGAACACTCTGACATAAATTGAAGTGAGATCTTTTTTGACCCACCTCCTAGAGTAATGGAAATAAAAACAAAAAATAAACAAATGGAACCTAATTAAAAGCTTTTGCACAACAAAGGAAACCATAAACAAGACAAAGAGACAACCCTCAGAATGGGAGAAAATATTTGCAAACAAAGCAGCTTACAAAGGATTAATCTCCAAAATATACAGGCAGCTCATGAAGCTCAATATCAAAAAAACGACCTAATCAAAAAATGGGTGGAAGACCTAAATAGAAATTTCTCCAAAAAACATACAGATGGCATGTGGAAAGATGCTCAACATCATGAATTAGTAGAGAAATGCAAATCAAAGCTACAATGAGGTATCACCTCATACGGGTCAGAATGGCCATCATCAAAAAATCTACAAACAAATGCTGGAGAGCATGTGGAGAAAAGGGACCCCTCATGCACTGTTGGTAGGAATGTAAATTGATACAGCCATGTAAATGGAAAACAGTATGGAGTTTCCTTAAAAAACTAAAAATAAAACTAGCATATGACCCAGCAATCCCGCTACTGGGCATATACCCAGGGAAAACCATAATTCAAAAAGACACATGCACCCCTATGTTCTCAGCAGCACTATTTACAATAGCCAGGACATGGAAGCAAACCTAAATGTCCATCAACAGAGGAACGGGTAAAGAAGATATGGTACGTGTATACAATGGAATATTACTCAGCCGTAAAAAGGAATGAAATCGGGTCATTTGTAGAGATGTGAATGGACCTAGAGACTGTCATACAGAGTGAAGTCAGAAAAACAAATATCGTATATTAACGTACGTATGTGGAATCTAGAAAAATGGTGTAGATGAAATCTGTTTGCAAAGCAGAAATAGAGACACAGAGGTAGAGAACTAATGTATGGATACCAAGAGGGAAAGAGGAGGATGGGAGGAACTGGGAGATTGGGTTTGACATATACCCTATTGATACTGTGTATAAAATAAATAACTAATGAGAACATATTGTACAGCACAGGGAACTCTACTTAATGCACTGTGGTGACCTAAATGGGAAGGAAATCCAAAAAAAGAGGGAATATATGTATATGTATAGCTGGTTCATTTTGCTGTATAGTAGAAACTAACAGAACATTGTAAAGCAACTATATGCCAATAAAAATTAAATGTGTCCGGATCATAGCACACACACACGGACCAAGAAATTGTCACAGATTGGAGGAGACTAGGAAAACTAACAACAAAATGTAATCTGGGTTTGTAGATAGCATCCTGGAATAGGAAAGACTGGTGAATTTCTAATAAGGTCTGTAGTTAAATAATATTGTACTAATATTATTTTCCTGGTTTTGATAGTTGTGCTGTAGTTATGTAAAAAGTTACCATTATGGGAAATAGGGTGATGGATGTATAGGTACTCTCTGCTATTTTTACAACTTTTATGTAAGGCTAAAATCAAAATAAAATGTAAAAAAATAAAGAATATTGTGAAGAATGCCTTTATTATTTGGGAAGCATCAGTGGAGATGATCATGTGGCATTTTCCTCCGTTGAACTAATTCAGGAAATCACATTAACAGAGTTCCTAACATAATAGCATTCTTTCATTTTAGGATAGAACAGAAAGTCCCCCTGTCTTTTTTTTTTGGCCACACTGTGCAGCATGTGGGATCCTAGTTCCCTAACCAGGGATTGAACCCGTGCCCCCTGCAATGGAAGTGTGGAGTCTTAACAACTGGACCTCCAGGGAAGTCCCAAAGTCCCATTTTTAATGGATAAAAATTTATACCCCAAAGGGATTTTGACATATACTATATATAGCCAATAAAAGTTACTCTCAAGATATTTCTGTTTTTTATATATAAAATGTTTAAATGTTTGGTTTAGCATGTAATAACAATATTTTTAGGATCCTTTTATAGATTTATCCTAATTCAACTTTCATTTGGATTTGCTTGTTGTCAATACAGCAGATTCTAATAGAGATGAATTGAAGAAAAGTGAGTTATGCTGTTTGGATAGGGTAATATATTGATATTTTGAACTGAAATCTCTAGGCCAGAGATTTTCAATGAAGATAGTATCTACCTCCAGAGAGTGTTATTGAAATTTGTGGAGGCTTTTTTTTTTTGGTTGTCACAATGATTGATTTTTAGTGAATGGAGTCCAGGAATGCTACATGTCTCACAGTGCTCAGACTGTCCCACATAAATAAGAATTAGCCCATATCCCAAAAATAATATTCAGTGCTCCCGTAGCCACTCATGTAAATGAAAATCTTGTTTACACTTAGATATCTGAGTCTAGAATTTAATTTCATTTTACTTTTAAACCAGAACATTTTTGCATGATATTAGTAATACACTTCATTTTCTAGGTATGTTGTTGTGTAAATTGAGCAATGAAAATATATTTTTTGTTTGGAATCTTAAATTTTTTTCACTGTTGGAAATTTATATCATCTATAGTGATACTGCTCATGGTATCTGTGTCACCAATGAACCTGTGTTAAATTGAGGTCAGGACCATGAATGCTGCCAGTTTGTCCCTCCAGTTTGTGACCTGAGAGGAGTCTTGTTCCACCGGTTTTAATTAGCCTAGCTCTAATTGGCCTAGCTTGGGTTGAGTGCCCAAACTTGGATCAAATGCTTTGTGTGTGTGTCTTTGTACACATGTGCAAGCATGCTTGAGTTGTCAATGTGTTTGTAGTAGGTATGATATAGTAATACTTGACTCATCCAGAAGATAACCCTTTTAGCAACTTTAGCTACTTGCAGTTCAGTGGAGAACTTAAACAGTAAGTTAGGCGAAGAGTTCTGAGCAGCTGCATTGCATTAGGTGTCTGACAGGCCCAGTCTTCAACTTTTGCTTATAGGAGAACAACTTAGCCCCACCCAGATCCAGCTTAGCCCCAACACAATTCTAATGAGCTTGATTATCACTGGATGGGCCTCTAGCAAATGAGCACCGTATATTAGTAAAACCAGGTAAGAGGCTTCAGAGCTGTGCTGCTTGAAGAGGCATTATTGACAGAAAAGTGACACGTAACAGTAAGAAAAGAATGAGAAAAAATATTTTTAAAAATTACTTAAAATTTTTTTTCTGTGGCTATTAGTATTTTAGGTGATAGTCCTGTATAGCTTGGTTTTACCTGAAGGCAGTCATTTATTGTGCACCTAAACTATGTCAGGCCTTGTGCTAGTGGGGATAAGAACGTAGAACGGGTTCCTATCTTCAAAGTAACACTAGAATAAAATGGATTGTTTATACAGTGGAATAATGGAATAGAGAGTGAAATGGTGATGGCAGGTCTTCATTTCTTCTCATTGACCAGAGCTCTGATAGGGAAGCAGTGTATTACACTGGTTAGGGACATACATGTTGGAAGAAGATGAGGATTTGAATTCCATTGTCATTTTACCAGCTGTGTGCCCTTTGTCAATTTCTTCAACCTTTGTAATCCTTGTTTTCCTAACTGTAAAGTGGGGTAATACCCACTTGTGTTTAATGAACTACTATATCAAAACATTAAGTGCTGTGCCTGGCATGGTAGTTTTTACTGTTAGGGCTGTGGTTTACAGACGTTGCTTACTGATTCTCAGAGAGATAGACACTATTTTGCTACCTGTGCAAAATATTGATAAAAAATGGAATTAGCAACAAGGTCACAAGTCATAAGTTGTTAACATTAAAGTAAGTAAAGTACTTGTTAACCTTCAGTATTTAAGTATATTAAGGGTGGTATTTAAAAAGTCAGGGTGAGTCTAACTGACTGCATTGGTCTATGTAGAGAGTTACTTGTATAACTAGTTGAGAAGTGAAGCAAGAAACACTGGTTATAAAGGTTTAAAAAAACCTTTTTAAAAAAAAAGAAGTTAATTTTGAGAATAGCCTACCACACATGGAATAAATGAATTCTTGAATACATAACCATATCCATGTATGGTTAGAGACCTGATAATGATAAAGTAGAATCTTAAGGTGGAGTAATCTAGGATGATTTTTAATTCAACTCCTCTATTTTATAGCTAAGGCAAAAGCAAATTATAACTTACAGGGAATTACATAACTAACAAAAATCAGAACTGTTCCTATTGTTTTTATTAAACTTCAGTGAAGTAGCATTGTGCAAATTGAATATCACTAAAAAAAGACTCTAGTACATCAGTTAGCCTACCTATCCCACCTTTCTCATCTTCACAGAGCTATGCATTCATTCATTCAACAAATACTGAGTGCCTGCTGTGTTTTATGGCAGGCATCATCTTTGAAGAGTTTTGCTATAAAGGAAGGTAAAACATCAAGCACATTGATAGTTAAAGTGTTTCACCTTGCAGACCTCTGGGGAGATTGCTATGGATTTAGAAGTTGTGCTCATCTCAGGCAAAATACAGGAGTTGATGACATATGGCAAAAAGTTTTTTTCTTCACGGAAGCTAGCAAAAGGAGACAGAAAGGGAATACAAGGTGAGAGAGATGGTTTATCACTATCCTTTCCATTCAAGACGTATTTTTCAAATAACAAGTATATACTCAGGGTTGACTCTGTATGTAGAACTTTGGTAAATGATGGGGAGAAAAATACAAAAGAGGAATAACATGGTCCCTGCCCTCAAGAAACTGACACTCTTGTTAAGACAAGACTCTTTGGAGATAAGGAGAGAACTCTATCAAGCAACCTCCCTTTCTTCTTTTTGCCTACATAAAATAGTTTTCTAAAGGATTTTCAGTACACAGGGATCTATACCATGATTCTTCTCTTTATTTTTATTTATTTATTTATTTATTTTTTGCGGTACGCGGGCCTCTCACTGTTGTGGCCTCTCCGTTGCGGAGCACAGGCTCCGGACGCACAGGCTCAGCGGCCATGGCTCACGGGCCCAGCCGCTCCACGGCATATGGGATCTTCCCAGACCGGGGCACGAACCCGTGTCCCCTGCATCGGCAGGCAGACTCTCAACCACTGTGCCACCAGGGAAGCCCTTCTCTTTATTTTTTAAAAAAATATTTGTTATGAAACTTTTCAAATATTTTCAGAAGTAGAGAAAATAGTATAATGAACCCCACCCTCCAAACCTAGCCAGCAACAATGATCATCATTTTGTCATACTTGCTTGGTTGATCCTTTTTTTCTTTTCTTTCCTTTTTCCCCTTTCCTCCTTTCCTATCCTTTCTTTTCCTTCCCTTCCCTTTCCTTCTTTTCTTTATTTTTTTTTAAATTAAAAAAAAAATTTTTTTTTTGGCCAGGCTGTGCAACTTGCAGGATCTTAGTTCCCTGATTAGGGATTGAACCTGGGCCCTGGCAGTGAAAATGTCAAGTCCTAACCACTGGACTTTCAGGGAATTCCATCTTTTCTTTCTTTTCTCTCTTTCTTCCTTTCCTCTAGCATTTAAAGAAGTTATGATGTACATTTTTACTCTAAACACTTCTATATTATAACATTACTTTTATTGCCTGTATATATTTTATCATATATATGTACTATAATATACCTAACTACTTCTCTAATGATGGGAATTTTCATTATTATTTGTTATTATTATGGTTTTTTTTAATAAATAGTACTTCCTGGAATGTATTTACATGTTTATATCTTATATCCTGATATATTTTTAAAATCTTTATGTATACATCTTTCTTACATGTGGCATTCTATTAGAATGGAATTTCCTGGAAATGAGATTGCTGAAGCAAAGGGTATGCACCTTTTACAGATTGCTATATAAGACCAAACTGATTTTCAGAAATGTTGTTGTAATTCTGATTCCCATTAACAATATACGTGTTTATCTTTGCTGATCTGGGTTTTTTCAGTCTATTAATTTTGCCAATTTCCCAGTGTCATAGATTTTAAAATATTTTTTAACGTGCATTTAAAAATTACTAGGGGACTTCCTGGCAGTCCAGTGGTTAAGACTCTGCGCTTCCAATGCACGGGGCGCGGGTTCGATCGCTGGTTGGGGAACTAAGATCCCACATGCTGCATGGTGCAGCCCCCCCCCCAAAAATGCTAATGAGGCTGGGT
Organism: Delphinus delphis; assembly: GCF_949987515.2. NCBI lineage: Eukaryota > Metazoa > Chordata > Mammalia > Artiodactyla > Delphinidae > Delphinus > Delphinus delphis. The sequence continues at coordinate 26,072,939 of NC_082690.1, read as the reverse complement.
ATCTTTATTTTTTTAGGATTGACATTAATTGTTTAATTCAAGGGAATATCCATCTGCTAGTTCCTATCATTAAGAACATTGGATTTTCCACTACTTTATTCTTATTATGGACCATTTGTATTTCTTCTTTTGTGAGTTGAGGCTACTCTTTCATTATTTTACTTCTTTATTCAAAAAACCATAGTATCTTGATTTCCTATCTCTGATTTTCAAGGCCCTTCATAATTTGGCCATAACTTATTTTTCTAACTTAATACTGTCCAGTAGGAGTCATTCTACCCAATAAGGAATATTTTCTTATTCATATACCTCATTCTATTCGTTTTTTTCTTGGATTCATTCTTTTTAAGTAATGTTTTACATTTCTTTTCTGCCTATTCAAATCCTTCAGAATTCTTAAAGCCCATCTTACGAGTCTCCCCAAATACTCTAGCCTTCATCCATTTCCTGTTATTTGAATTCCCACTGTACCAATTGTTTCTACAACTTGATTTAGTAGCAAATTATAGGCTACTTTGTTGTGTTATTTATCAAGCACCAAATGTGTTGAGTCCATGAATATATAGCTGGATGGAACACAGTCTCTGTCCTTGTGAAGTTTATTTATAGTGTAGTAATAATGTGTTTATTTCCATCTCTTTGCTTTATTGGTGAAATTGAACTTTTCATATACCTCTGTTATGTATGAAGTATGCACACATTTTAGATACACTATAGTTACATATCCCAAACTGGATTGTAAGAGCATTGAGTGTATAAACCATGTTTTATCTTCTCTATTCCTTACAACACTTAACTCATTTCTGAGCACATAGCCATTACTAAGTATATACTTGCTCTCTTAATGTAGTATCAAAAGTTGTAGGCTTGGAGTCACATACCTGGCCTCATATTACAGCTCAAGACCTTATGAACTAATTGTGTAACATTTGTAAGTTACTTAGCCTCTGTAAGCTTGTTTCCTCATATGTTAAATATCTGCTTCATAAGGTTTTCATGAGTTAAATGACATATGGGTTAATCAGATAATGTATGTAAAGCATTTACAGAGTAGGTGCTCATTAAAAGATATTTGTTATTATAATAACTTGTTTAACCTTTCAAGCTAGAAAGTGTTTCAGTAACCTTTATATCCCTAACTCCTTTCATCTAAGCAGTTACCAAATTCTGCTCAGTTTACTTCAACTATCTTGTCAATTTAGCCTCTCGTTTATGTTATGTTATGTTATGTTATGTAATGTTATGTTATGTTATTTTTTTGGTCGCACCACGTGGCTTGCAGGATCTTGGTTCTCTGACCAGGGATTGAACCGAGACCCATGGCAGTGAGAGCCCGAGTCCTAACCACTGGACACCTAGCCTCCTTGGTCTCTCCTTTAAATCCTCATTGTAACCCACAATAAGAAATACATTTTTTATTGTGACTTAGTATATGCTTTGTTTATTTGCTCATATCTGAAACAATGTTATGAAATAATATTGTTTTTGTATGTGATGCACTCTGATTTTTTTTTTGTTCTGTTCTATATTAAAAAAAAAAACAAGCTGTTTCACAACAGTTTGAAACACATGACACATGATTTTTGGAGTCTGCAAAATTTGGACTACTCCTGAACTAGATTATGTTCAAGTGTAAATTTTCAGTGAAACAGAAAACAGAGATTATTTTAGAAAACAGAAAATAGAGCTTATTTTAGAAAACAGAGCTTAATCTGATTACACTTTGTTTCTTCTTCATTAGTTGTATATAGTTAGATTTACCTATTCTCTGTCGAAGGTGGGAGTGTTCCATTGTGCATATTCCAGGGCTGGTATAGAATGAGATTACTCAGTAATTGGGGCAGAGCTTCCCACCCTGGCAGAAATTTCTCAACCATTTCATATGTATGTTGTTCTTAGGACAGAAATTGACATACATGGACTTTAAAGTCATTAGTGTAATTCTCATAGAGGGAGGGATCTGAAAAAATTCCTTTTATTGTGGAAATTTTTTTAACATTTTAAAAAGTGGAAACAGTGATATAATGAATCTCCATTACATAAATTTAACTTCAGTAATATAACAACATTATGTCAATTCCAAGAGGAATTTTTAGCAAAGAACTTTTAAGGCACACACAATTCCCTTCCTTAATACAGACAAATGATCTGTTTTTCAGAAGAGAGGTATCAGCCTTAATGTACCTTGTGTTAGTAATCACAACCTGTTCATTTTGATACCTGCAAGAAGAATAAATATATGACACGAAGGAGCAGTGGTGGAGTGGAGCCAGCCAGAACATTAGACCCTGACCATCTTAACTTGCAATCTTTCAACAGCCATGTTTGCCAGTCTCCCCACCACCACTCAGTACCACCTACCTTGCTGACATTAGACTGACCTTTTAAAAATGACTTGGTGGGGGAATAGAAGCTCATTACATTTATCTTCTGTTTAAAACCTTCCCTACCTATAGAGTAAAATCCCAAACCATAGGTTTTCATTCATAATCTGGCTCCAGTCTACCTTTCTCTCCCACTCTCTTCATATTCAGCTTTTTTTTCTTAGAATACCCAATCCATTTTAAGATTTGTACTTTTCAATATCCAATTTAGATTTCTTCTTGTGGATGAGACCTTTTTAACTACCCAGAAAAAAATAGTAGTTCCTTTGTTTGTTTCTGTTTGTGTGTGTGTGTGTTTTGCCACTTAACTGAGTTGTATTTATTAAAGTTTGCTTCCCTCCCCACCCTCAATAAGACAGTGATCTTCTCCAAAGCAGAGGGTATAGCTTATTCTTTGTATCCTAACACTTCTTTGGTGCTCACAGCAATGAAACCTACTATGTGTTGAATGGATGTTCATACTTCTAGCATTTTAGAATCTAATTCCAACACAGGTTCTCTCCAGATGAGAGTTCATTAAAGTTTAGTTTTTCAGTTTGTTTTGTAGATTAAAAAGTTTTTTCTCCTCCCCTTGTTGGAGACTTTCATTAAAATTTCTAAAGAGAACCTAAGTTCTATAGCCTTTTCCTTAGGGGGAAGTATGCTTTGGTAAACTAAAATAGAGTATCCATCTTCAGTAATCCTCTAGTAAAGGTAAGTAAAATCTACTTTCAGTATTCTTAGTTTTTTGCTGTTGTTGAACATTGTGGTTTTGTGGGACTATGAAGCAAAATGGAGTGGAATAGATCTGTGCCTTATTGTTGCTTATAATAGCCTTGACCAATTTTTGATGTATTTCAGCTCATGGAATGCTGTGTAAATGCCCTGGTGACATCCTTTAAAGAGACTATCTTAGCAGAGTGCCAAGGCATGATCAAGAGAAATGAAACTGAAAGTAGGTAAAACATCACATAAAGTTCTCATACTCTTTTAAGAGGATATCTTTGAAGCACATCACTTTTAATAAATTGCTGTTAGATCATTCTTTTATACATAGGTATTTTTGTTATGGCAAACTGCGTAAAGAAAATGATAAAAATATTTAGCATAGTTAGAAACACTGTAAAGAAAATCTTCTTTATAAACTTATATTTTAAGCATTTCTCCCCGTTATGTATCAGTATGTTTGTGTGCGTTCACATGCGAATTTCAATTTGTTCCCAAAAGTAGGACGCTACTTTTAAAGGCTAATTTAAATGGTAAACGTATGGTATAGGATAGAACTAGGTATTTTGACTTTTGTGTGGAACCTTGTGGCAAATATTTTTAAAAAGTAATAAAACACTCTATGTTGGTAATCTTCATCCCTCTCCCCCAAAATATCTTATAATTTAAGATTTCTGAAGTGTATTTTTTATTACTTAAATGTTATTTTTTTATTACTTAAATATGATAAAGTTCTGTTTTGGGAGGTAACAAGTACATTAATACCAAAAAGCATACAGTAAAAATTACCCATATACTTACTACTCAGAGACAACCACTTTTAACATTTTGATGTATTACTCTCTAGATTTCATTGCATAAAATTGCAAGGTCCTATTTAATCTCTAGTTGTCTTTCAAGTACGTTTTTCAGTTCACTTAAGTCTTACACTCTTCAGAAGTATTTTGGAGTAAAAGCAAGTTTCTCATTTGGCATAAATGAAATATTTGAATTTCTGTATGCCAAACTAAGTAGAGTTATGTCTGATCCAAGGTGGACTCACTTCAGAAGGATTTATTTAGTGGTAACCATTCTGTGAGGTAAGATTATTGTGAAGGTCAATTAAATGGGTTAATAGGAGAAAGTGCTTTTTGCAAACTGAAAAATTCTTTATGAATACAGTTGTATATTACCTTGTTACTCTGAACAATCTGAGGACATTATTTTACCCCTTAGTGATGTGACTGTGTATTGTGTATTTAACATTGCATCTACTTTATGAAATGTAACTAATTTTCTGTGTAGACTTTTGTATTTCTTAGAATAAATATATTCCATTGCATTGAAGGTCAAATGACTCACCTTTTAAGAGGAGTTGGGTTTTGCAGTGTGTGATCACTTTAATTAGAGTTTCTTTTTTTTTTTTTTTTTTTATTAATTAATTTATTTATTTTTGGCTGTGTTGGGTCTTCGTTTCTGTGCGTGGGCTTTCTCTAGTTGCGGAGAGCGGGGGCCACTCTTCATCGCGTAGAGTTTCTTTTAAAAATAATTTTTGTCAGACTGATATGGTAGATCAGGAAGTTATAGTACTTAACGACAACAAGTCCTAAACTAGTCTGCACCCACAGAATACTACTAAAGCTATCAACTTCCAGCTAATATTTCCCCACACTCTTATTATCATAGGCATTCTAGATCCATGATACAAATCAAAGAGAAAGTCTGTTCTGATGGATGAAATGATTACATGGGTGTGTTCTATCGTTTCAGAATTACATTTGATGTTTTCCTTAATGGACAAAGTTCCTAATGGGATAGAGCCAATGTTGAAAGACTTGGAGGAACATATCATCAGTGCAGGCCTGGCAGATATGGTAGCAGCTGCTGAAACTATTACTACTGTAAGTTCTCCTCAATGACAATGATAGATATATATCAAAGTTATTTTGTAAATGCAGGATAAGGTATTTAAAATCGGGTATTTTAAATTGATGGCAAAACAGTAATGCTGGAACACCTTTCTTAATAAGAAAAAAATATTTCAGAAAAGTTACCAAATTTTAAAGCTATAGTGTGTTATGAGAATTATGTTTATATTTTCTCATTTTTTGTATTTTATTTTTAAACTCAACTTAATATACAACACTTTATTTTTAGGACTCTGAGAAATATGTTGAGCAGTTACTTACACTGTTTAATAGATTTAGTAGACTTGTCAAAGAAGCTTTTCAAGATGATCCACGATTTCTTACTGCAAGAGACAAGGTATATATTCCTGTATGTTAACACTTGTCATAATTTAATTTTAATAAGAAACTTGCATCATGATGCTATTAAATTACAAACTAAAAAACCTAGCAACTCTGATTTTTCATCAGTGGAGGGCAACCATATTATATTTGGTTTCTTATATGCTTTTGTAAGCATTGGGTATGCTTGTGAACCAGAATTTAGCTAGAAAGTTGCTTTCTTAATTTTTCAAGAATGTCTTCCTGTTTTTGAATATTATTGATTATTGAATTCTTATTCATCCTTCCTTTAAGACTCAGCTCAAAGTATACTTCTCCTGGAATTTCCTTGATACTCTGCCTCCCCCCACATCCTATCCCAAGCAGAATTGATTTCTCTGTCCTGTTTCCTTTCATAGGGCTCTTGTGAGAGTTGTATCACATTTATTCTTGCTTTCCATACCTTCTTTCCCATCATTATAGTCTAGGATACTGATAATGAAACAGTATTATCCTTAGCGTCATTATCTTTTTATTATTTTAAAATAAATTTATTTATTTTATTATATTATTTATTTATTTAATTTTGGCTGCGTTGGGTCTTCATTGCTTCACGTGGGCTTTCTCTAGTTGCGGTGAGCGGGGGCTACTCTTCGTTGTGGTGCACTGGCTTCTCCTTGAGGTGGCTTCTCTTGTTGCGGAGCATGGGCTCTAGGTGTGCGGGCTTCAGTAGTTGTGGCGCGAGGGCTCAGTAGTTGTGGCTCACGGGCTATAGAGCACAGACTCAGTAGTTGTGGTGCACAGGCTTAGTTGCTCCGCGGCATGTGAGATCTTCCCAGAGCAGGGCTCGAACCCATGTTCCCTGCATTGGCAGGTGGATTCTTGACCACTGCACCACCAGGGAAGCCCCGTATCTTTTTAAATATCATAAACCTATCACTAGAATTACCATTAGTTTTTCCCCCTCTTCAACTACCTTTCCTTACTTCCCAAGTGAAATTATTTTCTAGACTCTAAAAACACAATCAACTTTCTTCAGTAGCATTTTTTAAAAATTACTGTCTACCTTTAGATAAATATTTGGGTAGAAAGAAAGGTAGATAGGTAGGTACCTAGGTAGATAAAGTAGGAAAAGGGTTAAGGGAGTATGGAGGTAATGAGATCATTTGAAATATTAAATTGAGTGGCCTGCAAAGGGCTTTATATGAGGTGACATTCAAATCAAGATTGAAGTTGATTAAGGAATATGTCATGTGGCTCTCTGAGGGAATAATACTCTAGTCTGAGGGGAGAGCAAATGCAGAGGCTCTAAGGCAGGATTATACCTGTCATGTTCCAGAACCAGAGAAGAAAGAGATCATTGTGGCCAGAGTGGATTGAGTGAGGGGGAGAATAGTAGGAAATCAGAGATAAGTAGTCAGAGATAACAGGAGGCCAGATCATGTAAGACTGAGCCATGGTAAGGAGTTTCATTTGTACTCTGAGTAGGATAGAAAGTCATAGAAATATCTTGAACCAAATGACAGGATCTGACTTACATTTTTATCAGGATCACCTGCCTGCTGCAAAAAGAATAGACTGAAGGGGGCAAGAGAGGAAGCAAGGAAATGGGTTAAGAATCGATTTAAGTAATTCAGTTAAGTAATGATGGAAGCTCTGCCCAGAACGATAGTAGGTGAAGGTAGTCAAAAGTGGTTGGATTTTGATTATATTGTAAAAAATAGGCTATACAGGACTTGCTAATGGAATCAGATGTGGAATGTGATAGAAAGATATCAGTCAAGGATGACACTCAGATTTTTGTTCTGATCCATTAGAAGTATATGCTTGCTGAGATGAGGGAAGATGAAGACTTTGTGAGAAGCAGGTTTTGGGGAGATGGTTGAAGAGAGATTAGGAACTCAGTTCTGGACAAGTTAACTTTGAAATGCTTGTTAAACATCCATATGGCAACATCAAATCTGGAGCTTAAGGGCGGGGACGGGCCTGCAAAAATAAATCTGGGAGCTTCAGCATATAGATGGTTTTTAAAGCACTGACAGTGGCTATGATCTCCAGAGTAAAAGTGAAGATAGCAAAGAGAAGAGATCCAAGGACTGGTCTGGGGCATTTTAAAATTAGTTATCATAACGATAAGGAACCAGCCATCTTTCCTGAGGAGAGAGGCGAATGAGTGGAATGACCAGGAGAGTGCTGTGCTAGAAAACAAGTGGAAAAAGCACTTTCCAGGAGGAGGGCAGGATCTGCTGTTTTAAAATGCTGCTGATAGGTCAGATAAGATGGGGATTAACCATTGTCTTCAGCAACATGGAGGTTGACAAGAATGATTAGTTGGAGTAGTAGTGTGAAAGCCTGTTTAGAACAGTTTCAGATAAGAATGGTAGTAGAGAAATTAGCGACAGTGAGTTAGATAATTCTTCTAGGAGTTTAGCTTAGAGAGAGAGAAATATGGGGAAGTAGCTGAAGGTGGACAAAGCCAAGAGAGAGTTTTTAAGATTTAAAGAATAATATGTATGCATATTGAGGCTGTAGAAATAATGGAGGGGGGAAAAATTGATGATACAGGAGAAAAAGGAGGGAATTCTGATTACTTTGGTTTTCTCAGTGAATTAGGAAGCCACATCATCAGCTGAGAGTATGCATGGGAGAGGAAATACTGGAGGTTTGCAGAGAAAGGAAGTGGTATGAAAATGTTTTCTAGGAGAATGTGTGGACAAGAGAAAATGTTATGGTTGTCAGGCAGCATTAATACCTCACTTGAGCATAATGATAATCATGACATGAGAAAGAGCATGTTGAAATCATTGACTTGGCCAGATACATCATTAAAAATAAAAACTAATTTGTATTTTATGTATTTTTAGAATTATAATTATCTATTTTAAGTATTAAAAATAATGTTCGTATCTTATTTTATATTATTTGTAGGCATATAAAGCAGTTGTTAATGATGCTACCATATTTAAACTTGAATTACCTTTGAAGCAGAAAGGGTAAGTCTTTTAAATCATATGTTTAAAATTTTACCATTAAAATTCTTAAATTTTTTGGAGTGTATTATATGTTATTGGATATGCAAAGTGCCCTGTTTCCCTAATCCTGTCAGGTTTGTTTTTCATTTTTTTAACTTTTATGATTTTTGCCGCCTTTGATTATTAAAAATTCTGTCTTGATTTTAAATTTTATATTATCTCCTCTATGACCAAAGAATGTTGACCTTATTTTTTTAAGTAAAAAACGTTTTGTTCTTAATCTTTTTGAATCTCTTCTTGATTTTTCCCTCCTCGTTATTCACCAAAGTTATTTTATAACCTACAAAAGCATAGAATATGACTCTATTCACCATACTGATTTTAAGGGAAATCAATTTTAACGTAAATTTTTATATATTTTTTTTACTTGATCTCTCATTGGTGAGATCTCAATCTCAAGTAAGATAGATTTATTTGTGCTACTATTACAGAAAATCTGAAAATGAAAAGTTAATGAAATATTAATTAATCTGAGCTAGTTATAGTATCTTCAGAGTTGTACTAAGTAGTGCTAAAGGTTAATTGGAAAAACTTCTTTCTTAATCTCAAATAAATTTTATACACAATGCTAAAATATTCAAAAATAGCATTTCTCAAGAAGGAAAAGTAATTGTTCAGGGCTTTGTTGTTTTTTTTTAAAAATCATTTTCATTTTGTATTTTTTTGAACCGTGTAAGTTATTTGAGTGCCATCACAGTGGAAGACACCTACCTGGGTCATACAGTTTTATTGGCATTGTTTAGAAGGGCATTTATTGTGTTCTCTTTATAAATATGAAACATATAACACTACATCTTGGAGATCTCTTCATGTGAATACATAAAGGTCTTACTTATTCTCCACTACTCCCAGCATTTTTTAATGAAAATATTCAGACTGAAGAGTAAAGTCACTCTGTTGCTTTATTTATATGTATATGTATCTTTATATGTATATTTATATATATATATGTATATTTATTTATATGTATCTCCCTATACATCCATCAGTCAACTTTTAAATGCATTTCAAAAGAAGTTGCAAGCATCAGTAAACTTTGCTCCCTAAACACTTTAGCATGCAGTCATTAATTGAATTTTGTGTTTGTTTTGAGGTAAAATTTACCTACAGTCATATCCATAAATCATATCTTAGGTGTATAATTTTGTCAGATTTGACAAATGCCTACATCCCTATTAAGATACACAATATCTTCATCATCCTTGAGAATTACGTTATGTCCATTCCCAATCAGTTCCACCTCCTTCCAGAAGGCAACTATTGTTCTGATTATTTCAACATAGGTTAGTTTTGCCTGATCTAGGACTACATATAAATGGAATTCATACAATATGTACTTTTTGTGTACAGCTTTTTTCAACTCAGCATAGTGTTTTTAAGATTTATCCATGTTTTTTTGTATCACAGTGGTTTGCTTTCCAAAGTGGTTGTACTGTTTTACACTCCCACCAGCAAAGTATAAGAATACCACTTAATCCGTGTTCTCGCCAGTGTTTAGTGTTGTCATTTTAATTTTAGTCATTCTGGATGTATGTAGTATTATCTCAGTATAGTTTTGATTCCCATTTCCCTCATGTCTATTGATATTGAACACTTTTTTGGTATTTTTGGTACTCTTATTTTCTTTAAAAAGTGTTCAGATTTTTTGCCTGTTTTTTTTCTATTGGGTTGTTCCTTTTTAGTAGTGAGCTGTGAGTCCTTATATATTCTGTATGTAGGTCCTTTATAAGATATATGCTTTTCTTTTGTGGATTTTGCTTTCTATGTTTTGTCTAGGAAACCTTTGTCTACCTCTGACACTAGGACAAGATAACCTTCTGTTTTCTTCTAGAAGCTTTATAATTTTTAGCTTTCATATTTACATTTAAGAGCCACCTTAAATTGATATTTGCATATAGTGTAAGTTAGGGATTAACTTTCATTTTTTTCTTTTCTGTATGGATAGCAAGTGGTTTCATCACCATTTGTTGGAAATACTTCCCATTCCCTACTGGGTTGCTTTAGTGTCTTATGTGAAAAATCAAGTGACTTAAAAATATGTATGTTTTTCTGGACTTTCTATTCTATTCCATTGAATTAAATGGGTATCCTTTGGCCATTACAAACAGCCATGATTAATATAGTTCTGCAGTAAGTCTTTAAGTCAGCTGGTATAACTTTGTTCTTTTTTTTCCTTGAGTGCTTTTGGTATTCTGGTATTTTGCTAGTATATAAAAATATGGTTGATTTTTGTATATTGATCTTACCTCCTGTTACCTTATTAAAGTTATTAGTTCTAGTAGTTCTTTTTTAGATTTCTTGAGATTTTCTATGTAAAAAATCATGTAATCTTTGAATAAGGCAGCTTTATTTCTTCCTTTCTCATCTTTATACCAGTTATTTCTTTTTCTGGATTGATGCACTGGCTAGGATCATAAGTACAGTATTGAACAGAAGTAGTGAGAGTGGGCATCCTTGCCTTTTTTGGCAAGCTTAGGGGAAAAGCCTTAATATTTTGTCATTAAGTACAAAGTTAGGTGAGGGTTTTTCATAGATGCCTTTAATTGGGTTTTTATTAATTCCTAATTTGCTGAAAGTTTGATAATGAATGGGTGTTGACTTATTAAATGCTTTTTCTGTCTTAAAATGACCAGAAGGTTTTTCTTCCTTATTCTTTTGATGTGGTGAAATACATTGATTTGGGGGAGGGGTGTGGGGAGATAGAAGAGAGATTTATTTAAAGGAATTGGCTTATGTAATTGTGGGGGCTGGCAAATCCAAAGTTTGTAGGGCAGGCTAGCAGCCTGGAAATTCTTGGGCAGGAATTATTATACATCTTTGGGCAGAATTTCTTCTCAGAAAGAAACCTGAGGGAAACATCAGTTCTGCTTTTTAATTTTTATTTTATATTGGAGTATAGTTGATTTACAATGTTGTGTTAGTTTCAGGTGTACAGCGAAGTGATTAAGTTATACATATACATATATCCATTCTTTTTCAGACTTTTTTCCCATTTAGGTTATTACAGAATATTGAGTAGAGTTCCCTGTGCTATAGAGTGGGTCCTGTTGATTATTTATATATATGTATGTGTGTGTGTGTGTGTATATATATATATATATATATATATATATATACACCATATATATATGGTAGTGTGTATATGTTAATCCTAGACACCTGATTTATTCCCCCCACACACACACATTTCCCCTTTCATAACCGTAAGTGTTTTTGAAGTCTGTGAGTCTCTTTGTTTTATAAGTTTGATTAATTTTTTTTAGATTTCACATGTAAGTGATATCATATAATATTTGTCTGACTTACTTCACTTAATATGATAATTTCTAGGTCCATCCATGTTGCTGCAAATGGCATTATTTCATTCTTTGTTATGGCTGAGTAATATTCCATTGTATATATATACCACATCTTCTTTATCCATTCCTCTTTTGATGGACATTTAGGTTTCTTCCATGTCCTGGCTATTGTAAATAGTGCTGCAGTGAACATTGGGGTCCATGTATCTTTTCAAATTATGGTTTTCTCTGGACATATGCCCAAGAGTGGGATTGCTGGGTCATGTGGTAGCTCTATTTTTAGTTTTTCAAGGAGCCTCCATACTGTTCTCCATAGTGGTTGTATCAATTTACATTCCCACCAACAGTGCAAGAGGGTTCCCTTTTCTCCACACCCTCTCCAGTATTTATTGTTTGTAGACTTTTTGATGATGGCCATTCTGACTGGTGACATTGTATTTTTGATTTGCATTTCTCTAATAATTAGCAATGTTGAGCATTTTTTCATGTGTTTTTTGGCCATCTGTATGTCTTTTTTGGAGAAATGTCTGTTTAGATCTTCTGCCCATTTTTTGATTGGGTTGTTTGTTTTTTTTGATATTGAGCTTCATGAGCTGTTTGTATATTTTAGAGATTAATCCCTTGTCAAGTCACTTCATTTGCAAATATTTTCTCCCATTCTGTGGATTGTCTTTTCATTTTGTTTATGGTTTCCTTTGCTATGTAAAAGTTTTTAAGTTTAATTAGGTCCCATTTGTTTATTTTTGTTTTTATTTTCATTACTCTAGAAGGTAGATCCAAAAAAGATATTGCTGCAATTTATGTCAAACAGTGTTCTGCCTGTGTTTTCCTCTAAGAGTTTTATAGTGTCCAGTCTTACATTTAGGTCTTTAATCCATTTGGAGTTTATTTTTGTGTATGGTGTTAGAGAGTGTTCTAATTTCATTTTTTTACATGTAGCTGTCCAGTTTTCCCAGCACCATTTATTGAAGAGACTGTCTTTCCTCCATTGTATATTCTTGCCTCCTTTGTCATAGATTAATTGACCATAGGTGCATGGGTTTATTTCTGGGCTTTCTATCCTGCTCCATGGATCTATATTTCTGTTTTCGTGCCAGTACCAGACTGTTTTGATGACTGTAGCTTTGTAATATAGTCTGAAGTCAGGGAGCCTGATTCCTTCAGTTCCGTTTTTCTTCTTCAGGATACATTGATTTTTTTTAAGAAAACATTTAACCAAGGTTGAATTCTTGGGATAAATTCTACTTGGTCGTGCTGTATTATTCTCTTTATATATTTCTGGATTTAATTTGCCAGTGTTTTGTTAAATATTTTTTGTCTGTATTTGTGGATTTACCATTTTCTTTCTGGCCTTTGTGCCTTGTACAATTTTCATTTTTTTGATATTTGTCCTTTTCTGGTTTCAGGATTATGCTGGCCTCAAAAAGTATTGAGAGTTATTCCCTCCTTTTGTATGTTTTAAAAGAATTAGTTTAATTGACATTACTTCTTCCTTAAATGTTTGGTAGAATTCATTAGTAAAACCATTTGGGTCGGGAGTTTTCTCTGTGGGCAGGTACTGATCACAAGTTCGATTTCTTTAATAGATACAGGCTTTTCAAAATTTTAAATTTAATCTAGTTGTAGTTTTGGTGAAGTGGTGCTTTACAAGGAATCTTTTCTTCTCAGTTGTCGAAATAACGTACATATAGTTGTAAGTTTATTATCCTTTTCTCTTTGGAAATACATTAAAACTTTTTTTTCTGGAACCATTTGAGAGTAAGTTGCTCATTATTCCAAGTACACTAGTGTATATTTTCTACAAATATAATCACAATACAACTATCAAAGTCAGAAAATTGTCTTTGATGCATAATAACCATCTACTCCTCAGATCCCTTTAAATTTATTGATAATGTTGTATTTTTTATAGCAGAAGGATCCATCGCAGAATCATGTGTTGCATTTAGTTCTTATATTCCTATTTCTTTGGTGTGGAACTGTCTCTCTTCTGACTCTCATTATCTTGACATTTTGAAGATTACAGTCCAATTATTTTGTAGGATGTCCCTTAGTGTGAGTTAATCTGATGTTTTTTATGATTAGATTCAGGTTTGCATCTTTGGCAGAAGTGAAAGTTTATTATTCTCATTGAATCTTTTTTTTGGCCACGCCACATGGCTTGCTGGATCCTAGTTCTCTGACCAGGGATTGAACCTGGGCCCTCAGCAGTGATAGCATGGAGTCATAACCCCTGGACCACCAGGGACTTCCGTCATTGCATCTTATGTGAGGGAGGGTGCATGATTTTGATTTATCCCAGTACTGATTTAGTTTAGTTTGATTACCTAATTAAGTTGGTATATGCCAGACTTATCCACTCATTCTTTTTCTTTTTGTAATTAAGTATTTTTTGACAGGTACTTTAAAACTGTAAAGATCCCATCATTGCTCATTAAATTTTCAATTTGTACATTGATTTATCATCTCAGTATGAACTCATAGTTTACTATTTTTATTCAATGGGTTATAATTTACTTTTTTTTTTGGTGGGGGTGGTGGGTTGCTGTGCTGCATGGATTACAGGATCTCAGTTCCCTGACCAGGGATTGAACCCAGGCCACAGCAGTGAAACCACCAAATCCTAACCACTAGACCACCAGGGAACTCCCATAATTTACTTTTATTCTTTGTTTTGAGTTTTAGATTATCCTAGATTTCACTAATGGGAGCTGGTTTCTGGGTCCTTTTAAAGTAAATTCTTCTTTCTTTTTGGGATGTGAAGATTTCCGGATTCATTTTGTACTTTCCCTTGCCTTAGCCTCAGGGTTAGCCATTTTTTCACAGAGCTCTAGTTGCTTTTAGTGGACGTTGGTATTTAGTGGACAAAATCTGTTGCTAGGTGTATTAATTGCTATTGTGGTGTCACTGCTCCTAGAGCCTCTCAGTGGACAAGCTAAAGGTACACATATGCATTTGCAACTACAGTACCTGGCCTTGTTTCTTTGTGGATGCATTCCTCACCCTGCTGAGGCTCTGACTCCCCAGACTGGGCCACCCCCTACATGAATGCCTTCCTCATCCAACTGGAGCCTTAATGCCTCCCGTTGTACCTTCTCCTTGCATGGACACCCTCCTTACCTATTTGGTCTCTTCTCTCATACTCCATACATGGCCACTCCTTCATGTCAACACACCCCTTAACTGTTTGGTCTTTGATGCCTGGATGCTAGGCCTTTCTAGTGGCTCTGACACCTCATGCAAAGTTGCAGACCTGCAAGGATGGCTCTTTTACTCTGCTTGGGCTTTCATGTCCTTGGTTAAGTTTATTTCTAGGTATGTTTTTCTTTTGGATGTTATTATAAATGAAATTGTTTATATAATTTCCTTTTGGATTGTTCATTGCTGGTGTATGAAAACGCAACTGATTCTTGTGTGTTGATCTTGTACCCTGCAACTTTGCTAATAAATTCAGTCATTGGCTCTAGTAGCTTTTCTGTGGATTCTTTAATACTTTATATATAGAAGCTCATGACATCTGTGAATAGAGATACTTTTACTTCTTTCTTTCCAATTTGGATGTCTTTATTTTTCTTGCCTAATTGCTCTAACTAGAACTTCTAGCTCTAGATAGAACTTCTAGCACAGTGATGAACAGCAGTGGTGAATGTTGACATCCTTGTCTTATTCCTGATTAGTATGTTAGCTGTAGTTTTTTTCATAACTTCGTTATTCTTAATAGCAGCATGTGTTATGTCTGGTACATATAGCATAGTTTATTTAATTGATCCTTTATTTCTACACTAAGTATTTTCTGATACTTTGCTATTACTAATAATAGTGCTCCAGTGAATAATATTGTACAGTTGCCATTTTATATGTTTCTACAGTCTAAATTCCCAGAAGTGGGGATTACTTTCTCTTTATTTTTTTTATTCTAAGGTGACCAGATCCTGTCTTTAGCTCCAGATTAAGTAGAAAATTTCTGTGGAATAAAATGAGTATTATTAGATGATTCAGCAGAACATGAGTGTTGTAGCTATTGGAGGTGGTAGAGGTAATGTTCTAGAAGAATAAAGCTGCTAGTATCATCCAGGTTATTTGGGAGAGTCACTTCTGAGGAGGAATATAGTAGTTCATGGTGAGCCAGTGCTTCCACTGAGAACAATCAGGGAAATCAGGTAAATTTAGGAAATAGTCATTTTAATATTATCAAAGAGCTACAGAAGCAACTAGAACAAAATAATGAAAGTTATAGAAATGAGAGAGAACCTTCAGAAGTTAGCTGATGCTTTGTAGCTGTGTTTCCCTGAAAAAAAGTAACTGAGAATCTAGGTTTCACTCAGGCTGAGCAGTACTGCTGGGGGACAGTAGAGCTTTTGGTGGTCACACAGGACTGGAATGACAAAACTCAACTAGGATCTCAAGTGAAAGCCCAGGAGGGACATTCCTTAGATTCAGTGGGTAACCAGAGGTAGACTGATTCTTACCAAAACTACAACCCATCCTTGAACCAAAATAGTTTGATTGGATTAAAGTGATCAGCCTCTGCCATAGCAGAACAAAGGGTGAACACACATTCTTAATGGAAAATAAACTAGTCTGGTGCCTCTGTGATTCTTTTTTTTTTTTTTTAATTGAAGTACAGTTAATTTACAATGTTCTGTTAATTTCAGGTATACAGCAAAGTGATTAAGTTATACATTTATATTTTTTTCAGATTCTTTTTTCCTGTAGGTTATTACAAAATATTGAGTATAGTTCCCTGTGCTATGTAGTAGATCCTTGTTGGTTATCTGTTTTATATATAATAATGTGTATGTGTTAATCCTAAACTCCTAATTTATCCCTCTCCCCCTTCATGATTCTTTTATATGCAGTGCGTAGTATTCAGTACATTACTAGTCCTGTGATGGCAGAGAAATTTATGGTCAACTAAGAGAAAAATAATTTCAGAAGCAGACTCTCAGGTGATCCCACTATTGGAGTTAGTAGATAAGGACTTTAAAATAATTAAGATTAATAATTTAACCACAGAGATATATCACGCCCACTAGGATGGCTAAAATTAAAAAGACATTAACAAGTGTTGGTGAAGATGCGGAGAGAGATTGGGATCATTATAGTTGGTACACAGCTACTGTGGTAACACTTTTGTAGTTTCTCAAGAAGTTTAACATAAAGTTAACATGTGACCCATCAGCTCCACTCCTGGGTATATACCCAAAAGAAGTGAAAACATATATCTACTCAAAAACTTGTACATAAATGTTCATAGCAGCATTATTCTTAATAGCCAAAAAATGGAAACAACCCAAATGTCCATTATCTGATGATGGATAAGCAAAATGCGGTATATCTATGCGATGGAATTTTATTTAGTCATAAAAGGAAAGAAATTCTGATACATGCTACAACTTGAGTGAAACCTTGAGACGTGAAATAAGCCAGACACAAAAGGACAAATTTTTTATGATTACATTTATATGAAGTATCTAGGATAGGCAAATTTATTGATACAGAAAAGTAGAATAGACGTTACCAGGAACTGGGGATAGGAGGGAATGGAAGGTTATTGTTTAATGAGTACAGGGTTTCTGTTTAGGATAATGAATAAGTTCTGGACATAGATAGTGATGATATTTGCAGAACATTGTGAATGTACTTAAGGCCACTGAATTGTACACTTAAAATGGCTAATATGCTAAATCTTTTGACCATGATAAAAGGATAATTTTTTGAAGGAATGAATGGATATGTGCTATGATCTGGATGAATCATAAAAACATTATGCTAAGTAAGAGATACCAGTCACAAAAGGTCACATATTGTATGCTTCCATTTATATGAGATGTCCAGAATAAGGAAATCCATAGAGACAGAAAGTCGATTAGTTATAACTAGGGACTGGGAGGGAGGGATAGCTGGAAAATGAGATTTGACTACTAATGAGTATGGGGTTTGTTTTTGGGGTAATGAAAATGTTTAAAATTTTATTTTGATGATAGTTGTACAACCTTGTGAATATACTTTAAAGAAACATTGAATTACACACTTCAGATGGATAAATTGTATGGTATGTGAATTATATCTCAGTAATCTTAAATAGATCATGAATAATAATGAGTAAGTAATACATATTAATAGACAAATAGGTGGAAATTGTTACCTGAGAAAAGGTAAAATATCTATAGCGATATGTAATTGGAATCATAGAGAAAGGAAAAGGAGGCATGAGCTATTGACCAAAATTTTTCCAAATTGCCAAAAGATGCCAACTTGTATTCAAGCAACTCTTTGAATCTCAAGCATGATAACTACAAATTAAACCATTCCTAGGTACATCATAGTAAAACAGCTAAAAACTGGAAAAAAACAAAACACAAAAAGCCAGAGATCGGGGGAATGACACAATACCAAAGAAACAACAATAAAAGACTGAAAACTGTCTTCTCAACCTGTTGAATTGGAGGAAGGGAGATAGACTACTGCAGTTATTACAGCAGTTCATATAGAAGCTAGCTAGGTATTGGCAATGTGAATAGATTGGAGGAGATGGATAGATTCTTATGAAGTAAGTTAGTGGTCTTTAGACTTGCTATATCTACCTCGAGGGATACAGAAAGAATTCCCAAGAGTATGCCAGTGTAGCTACTTTTAAGGAAATCACTTTCTAAATCCTCAATTTCCACATCTACTTTTTTCTGAAATTGAACCCTCTGGTGGAAGTATTGCAGTTTCTCCTTTCACTTCTCCTTTCCAGAATTACTCTTCCCTATTTTGTAAAGAAAGGCATATCTCTCTTCATTCTTACTATGGTATGTGCCTTGAATTGTAAAATGCCTCCAAGTCGTTTAAGAAAGGAATATTTTGAAATATTGGTATTGTTGTACAGAAAATGAATTTCTAATGACTAGATGTTATATCCTTTTGCAAAATGGTTTCTAATTATTTGCTTTCAACACAATTGATGGCTAATTTGATCCATTATTAAAAAATAACTTTTTTTGTTAGATCAGTATATGTTTTTTTAGCAAATAACTCAGGAGGTGCTCAATGAATTGAGTAACATTATAAGAAAAACTTCTTCTAGTCCTATCTATAAATATGAATAAGATTTTTTAGGTAAAAGACATAAATTTATAAATACAAAAAGTAGAAGTAAAATTGATGATTTCCTGCATTCATAATTGGGAGGGGAAAAAAGTTTCATCCACTTCATAGACAAAATTTTGCATATGCATATGGTTTATACACACACAATATAATTATGTTGTTTTGTTAAGTCGTGTACTTATAATTTGGACAACTCATTTCTGATAACAGTTGAATTTTATATGTAAGAAGTTTTAAAATGTTGAATTTAAATTTATTTACATATATAGTTTAGAGAAGTGTGATAAAGAATAAATGAAAGACTTTCAAACATAAAATATGATACACTGGTTTTAAAGTTTTGTTAAGAAAGTGAAATAGAGATGTAAGTTCATTGTTTAAGGAAAGTTTGTTTACAGTTGTTTTTAATGAAGGATGATATATATCATATCACTGTGAAATTTAGGTTACATTGGATATGTCTCAAAGAGTGAAGTAACAGTTTTAACATAAATTGATTGATGTTCTGAATCAGATCGTGAAAAACAGGGGAGAATGCTACCTGTGTGACATCTTGCAAATAAATCGAACACTGAGTGCTTTAAAAAAAAAGTTTTAAATGTTAACTTATAAATATGCAAGGATTTACACAGTTTTTCAAAACTATTTTAGAAGCATCTTAATAAAATCTTTTAAAGATCATTGACAAAGCTGCCACTAGAGTGAGGCAAGGTGGCACATAGGTTACAAAATACAAGGAGGTCTCACTCTCAGTGTTCTCCAAGTGCACTTATGGGAACCTAAGAGTGAGTGCCTCCTTAAACTATGCACCCTAGATGTAGACTTGCTTACCCTAGTCCCATTGGATCTATACAACATAAGAAATCTGTGAAAAATTGGCTTTAGAAAAAATATTTGCAGATTCAGTCATTTTCATCAACTGCTTTTAATTTCTTTTTTAGGGTGGGATTAAAAACTCAGCCTGAATCAAAATGCCCTGAGCTGCTTGCCAATTACTGTGACATGTTGCTAAGAAAAACACCATTAAGCAAAAAACTAACCTCTGAAGAGATTGAAGCAAAGCTTAAAGAAGTGGTACATAAAATTTTTTTAACTTGAAATTTTTGAATTATCTTTGAATTTGTGTTTTGCTTATAAGGCTTTCTGATAGCCTCAGTTTTTTTTTTTAACGTATATCTCTAAGCAACTAATATTATGAAATTTTACCAGTGCAAGATCTCTATAGAGCAGTTATTTTTCTTACTGAAAATTTTTATTCTGTAGCTGCCAGAAAGGGAAATAGTATTTAATTCTTCCCCTTTCTTGATTATTTTTAAAAGTCAGTTAAATTCTAGCTTGTATTAAAGGACAAAAAAAGGGAAAATGGAGCTAGCTGGTAGTATTTGGAATGATATTTGAGAGACCAGGAGTTTTTCACTTCTTTTTTTTTTGTGAGAGCCCAAAATAGATAGCCAGGGATAAATGAATGTAGATAAAAAGTTAGTTGCTTTCATATTTATTTGTCTCTGCTTGTTATTGTAATATGATATAAGCCAAGGACATCATATCAAAGAGGAAAAAATTAGTAAGTAAAGATATAGAGAAAGTATAGACAAAGAGGGTTAGGGGGGGAGTTCCATGGCAGTCCAGTGGTTAAGACTGCTTTCACTGCTGGGCCCAGGTTCAATCCCTGGTCAGGGAACTAAGATCCCATAAGCTGCATGGTGCAGCCAGCAAAGCGGGGGGGTGGAGTGGGGGGTGGTTAGAGAGAAGATTAGCGTTAGAATAAAGTGAAGAAGAAATGTAGAAGAAAAAAATGGGGAAGAACCATTGATTTTCATGTAAAGTTTTATCACACTTTATATTAAATCTCAAAACTTAATGTTTCTAAGAACTAAAAGGTTATTTGGTTACAGTCTCAAATTTGCTAACTTTTGAAGTATTAAAGTATTGTAGTATTTCAGGACTGGTTATTTTTCAGAGATGGGCAATTTACTAAACCTCTCTCTGTATTTGATTATATAAATTTCTGAATTTTGACAATTGGGGATGTAGAAAGGTCTAAATGAGAGGGATGGCTAAGAATGTATGTAAATTGAAAGTAACTTTTTTTTCTGTACAGCTCTTGGTACTTAAATATGTACAAAACAAAGACGTTTTTATGAGATATCACAAAGCTCATTTGACACGACGTCTTATATTAGACATCTCTGCTGATAGTGAAATTGAAGAGAATATGGTAGAGTGGCTAAGAGTAAGTAAAATTTTAAAAAATATTTGGTTTTCTTAAAATAGCACGTTTCATATGTGTGCTTAAGTAATGCATTTTGTTGATATTGTTAATATTGAAGAAATACGGAACATTTTAGAAGAATATAGCATCAATTATATAAAATAAAGTATATTTTCTTAATGAAGACTTCTGGTGAAGCACCTTTGCTCTTGCTTTGCTTCTGTTGTTTCACTCTTTTGTATCTCTGCTCTCATTTGAACTGACCTTAACTAACGGACAAATCGTTTCATTTTTAAGCTGTTTTTAGTACTAAATATTTAACCATAGAGATGTTTGTAAATAAATACATCTATTAAGGAAAAAGAACAAATAGGTAAAAGTTGATGGCTTATTTAGGTTAATTAATGCTAATTATGGCTAAATTCCCATGTTAAAATATTTTACGTCTGTTCCTTTCAGTCCATTTTAATGGAATTTGAGTTATATCAGTATAGCATAAATGAATGTCTTTCATTTATACATATGGTGTTATATATAATATTACATTAATATATGATAATAAAACATCTATTATAATGTGTATAATTATATGTATTTTATATATATTTTTTTCATTTATATGTGTATTTCAAATTAAAGATTTGCAGATAGCCCTGTTTTGCCTGGTAGTGTGGGATAGTAAAAATTACTGTTCAGGTGATCTTAATATTAACAATCACTGGGAAAAATTACTGCTTTGTGACTTCGAAATTTTTGTCAAAATATTAAAAATCTCTTATTATCTAAGTATATAGGAGAAAGAAAAAATTAGTAAAATTAATATGTATTTAGTACACTGTAATTTAAAACAAACTTTCAGATTTAAAGTGTATTTCTTTGAAAAAAGTGCTATTGCAATTCACATGTCTGATATTGTATCTAGAATATATAAAGAACTCTTACAACTCAACAGTAAAGACAACTCAGTTAAAAATGGGCAAAGAGGGGCTTCCCTGGTGGCGTAGTGGTTGAGAGTCCGCCTGCCGATGCAGGGGACACGGGTTCATGCCCCGGTCCGGGAAGATCCCACATGCCGCAGAGCGGCTGGGCCCGTGAGCCATGGCCGCTGAGCCTGTGCGTCCGGAGCATGTGCTCCACAACGGGAGAGGCCACAGCAGTGAGATGCCCGTGTACCCAAAAAAAAAAAAAAAAAAAAGGGCAAAGAATTCGAATAGACATTTCTTCACAAAAGATATATAAATGTCCAATAAGTGTATGCAAAGATGCTCAACATCATTAGTTATTAGGAAAATGCAAATTAAAACCACTGGGATAGCTGAAAATTCAGACAATAACAGATGTTGGTGAGGAAGAGGAGAAATTGGAACCCTCATGCATTGCTGGTAGGAATATAAAATGGTGCAGCCACTTTGGAAAACTGACGGTTCCTCAAAAAGTTAAACATAAAGTTGACCCAGCAGTTCTACTCCTAGGTAATTCCACTCAAGAGAAGTGAAAACATAATGAGCACACAAAAAATTGTACATGAATGTTCACAGCAGCATTATTCATAATAGCCTAATAGTGAAAATAACCCAGAAGATCAGTCAGCTGATAGATAAAATATGGTTTATTCTTATAATGGAGTGTTTTTGGTAATAAAAATAAATGAAGTGCTGATATATGCAACCATATAGATGTACTTTGAAAATATTATGCTAATAAGCAAAGAAGCCAGTTAGACCACATACTATATGATTCCCTAATACAAAGTGTCCACAGTAGCCAAATCTGTAGAGACAAAAAATAAATGAATGGTTTTCAGGTATGGAGGAGTGGGGGAACATGGGGAGTGACTGCTAGTAAGTATGGAGTTTCTTTTGGGGATGATGAAAATGTTCTAAAGTCAGATAGTGGTGATGGTTGCATAACTCTGTAAATATACTGAAACCTGATTAATTGTACACTTTAAAAGGGCAAATTTTGAGGTACGTGATTTATATCTCAACACTGTTACTAAAATGAAGAGTAGTTTGACTAGTACTTGCCTTCTTGTCATGTAACTTACAAGTTACTTAGTGAGCACCTTTTGTATACTTTGAAGAGTTCTCATGCTCTGTAAGTTTGGATCAGCTTCCAAACTTTTGTCTTTTGGTCTTTCAAAGTCGTCAAAGTTTTTGCTGGCATCACTTCCTCTTCTTAATTTTTTTGTCACTACCACTTTTCTCATTTATGTTGATAATTTGCCTTCATTAAGTTCCTTGTACCTGCATGTTTAGACTCTTCAGCATTGGCATTATCAACAAACATTACAACCACAGTTAGCTCTTTCTTCAGAAACTCCATTTATGTTCTATTTTATTTTCATTTCCAACATTATTCCCTTCCTTCCTTCCTTCCTGCCTCCCTCCCTCCCTTCCTTTTCTTTCCTTTCCTTTTCTTCTTCTTCTTCTTTTTTTTTTTTGGTGTACTTTTATCATCTTTCTTGACCAATACCCTTTCAGTTATCCGTTTTTGTAAAATGTCATGTGGATTTATCAGTGAAAGACATGAATGCAACAAAGCTACATGCTTTGCTGTCTGTGGGTGAACTGAATAAACAGATGACTAACAGATTTTGAAAGAAATATTGTGATTGGTCAGTGATATGATGTGCTTTGTTAGTGATTTGTAGATTGAGGAGCTAGAAGTGAAATTTGTGCTTTATGCATAACTCACGTTTAATATATAATGGTAATTGAAAGTTGAACAGTGTTGTTGGGGTACTGGTGTTCTTTTAACTGTACTGTGGTAACTGAAATTCATGCATATTGGAATCATGCACAGAAAGCCAGGATTGCCTGTATATTCTGTTTAGGTTCTAAGAATCAAATTTAATAGGTATTAGATTATAAACATTCTATAAATGTAAGAGAGAAGAAGAATTTTGTATTAAAGCATCTAAAACTTAGTTTTCCATTAAAATTTTTCCTAATAGTATATCAGATTATTTATTATTTATTACTTCTTCTGTCTTTGGTTTTCATAGGAAGTTGGTATGCCAGCAGATTATGTAAACAAGCTTGCTAGAATGTTTCAGGACATTAAAGTATCTGAAGATTTGAACCAAGCTTTTAAGGAAATGCACAAAAATAATAAATTGGCTTTACCAGGTATTATTTTATAATTACATACATTTTTTTAAACATTTTACAAAAGAATATCTTTGTTTTCTAGTAAATTAAAAATAAAACTAAGCAGTAATAGAGACAAAGATGTTAAAAAGTCCACATTCCTTGAAAATATCCTACAAAGCAGAATTTAGATTTACTAACTCTTATTTTGAAACAGAAAGACACTTTTAACAAAATCTTTAGAGTCTTATTTTTCACCAAAGCTTATCCTCTGTGTATGTATTTTACCCATTGTCAAGATTATTTGCTTTATATTTTCTGATATACTTTCCTATAGCTGATTCAGTTAATATAAAAATTCTGAATGCTGGTGCTTGGTCAAGAAGCTCTGAAAAAGTCTTTGTCTCACTTCCTACTGAACTGGAGGATTTGATACCCGAAGTAGAAGAATTCTACAAAAAAAACCATAGTGGTAGAAAATTACATTGGCATCATCTCATGTCAAATGGAATTGTAAGTAGATGGTGTGTTAGTTCAGATATTGGTTTGGCTGAAAGTAGCAGGACTCCAAATAAGACTTGTTTAAACAAGATAGATCTTTCCTTCTCTCACAAGTGAAAGTTTGAGCGGGTATAGTAGATCTGTTCCATGAAGTTGTTAGGGACATAGACTTCTGGTTACAGCACCATCCTTAAGGTATTCCCTTGCCTGCAGAATCCAGTATGATCCTCTCACTATGTCTGTCTTCCAGCCCAACAGGAAGGGAAAGATGTGAGGGTATAGCTTCCTTGAATGGCAACTTCTAGAAGTTTTCCCCATTATTTCCACTCAAATCTCATTGGCCAGAACTTAGTTACATGGCCACATTTTTGCTCAGGAAAGCTGGGAGGTGAGCCTTTATTCTGGACAGTCATTAAAGTCTGCTAAAATTTTTATTACCATGTAAGAAAGGAAGAATGGATATTGAAAGACAACTCGCAGTCTTTTTGTATATAATCTCATATAAGAGATATTATAGTAGATAGATGGTAATCATCATGAAGAGATTCTTATTTTTTTAACTATTTTATCTATTATAGATAACGTTTAAGAATGAAGTAGGTCAATATGATTTGGAGGTAACAACATTTCAGCTGGCTGTATTGTTTGCATGGAACCAAAGACCCAGAGAGAAAATCAGCTTTGAAAATCTAAAACTTGCAACTGAACTCCCTGATGCTGAGCTTAGAAGAACTTTATGGGTTGGTTTGTTTTTATGTTTTTTGTTTTTAACATTGCATCCTCTCACATAGCAGGAAACATGTGTTGGCTTGTGTTATAATAAATTTATGAATTCATAACACTCAAATGACTTTTAGGCAAGAAAAATACACTAGTGAGGTATTTATGGAAAAAAAAATTGAAAATAAGCAAGTTACTAAGACAGAGAATGGCAAGAGAGAGAGAAAGAAAGAGATTGAGTTGGTGTTTAAATTTTGCCTGTGAAGAGCATGACCAAAGATTTCATATTGAAAATGTGTTCAAAGTTTTTTATGATAACCAAAATTCTAAGAATAAGAAGACTTTGGTCCTTTTGAGGCCCTGTAAAATGTACTTATTAGCCTTCTCTTCAAAACTACATTTTACCCCCTACTCCATATGCCTGTTAAAAGTTCCAAAATAAACTATTACCTAGAGAGAAACAGCTGGTTTATAACCGGCAATGATGTTTGCTGTGGTCATATATGACCAATCCCTCTAGTTTGTCGTTGTTGTGTTTTTTTTCATTGTCTTATTGTAAAGAGAGCATTTATTGCTTCCTCATAACCAACTCTTTTCTCCTCATTCTCTTTCCTCATTATGCATTTACATTGTTATATTCATGGAAGTACCAAATAAAATTTTGAATTATGAATTTGTGCTCATAATTTTTTCTCATCTTTATTGGTCATGTTGTAAAATTGATCTTGGTATTCTATAGTGTTTATAGAAGCTAATTGTTTTCTCTTTATTCTTCATAGTCTTTAGTAGCTTTCCCAAAGCTCAAACGGCAAGTTTTATTGTATGAACCTCAAGTCAACTCACCCAAAGACTTTACAGAAGGTACCCTCTTCTCAGTGAACCAGGAGTTCAGTTTAATGTAAGGTTTATGTTGATTGATCTAAAATAAAAATACCTTGTTTGAATTTTAATATTTTATTTTTAGCAAAATAATTTTCCTTACATGATATTTAAAACATCTGTATGCTGTCATCACTTTAGATTTATGCCATTTAGTTGTTTATTAAACATATTAATGAACTAGAGATGTTTATTATTTCTTTACATATTTTTCATGGATACGTTTTGGTGTCTGACATACTATATTGCTTTTCATCTTTAAAGTAAACATCCTTTTGCACTCTAAAGCAGCTTTATCCACACGGAGTACTGTTTCCTTTAGATCCAATTAGAAGATAATGTTGAATTACAACCCACATATCTTCAATTATCTGATCACTTTAATGGCAATATAAATTATATTAACTTTGTTATTACAGGGAGCATAGTCACACTTATTAACAGAGCTTTTATCATGTTTGAGGGAAATCATAGGGTTCATTTTAATAAAGCTACATGTTGGTTATTATTTTTCCCTTAAACAGTGTTGGATATTAATTTTTAGACTATTTCTAAATATTTTCTCTTAGACATTGCTGCTATAATATGATGTTTAAAAAGCCTTTCACTGTAAAATATTTGATTTAATGTTTTTTATAGAAAAAATGCAAAAGTTCAGAAAAGGGGTAAAATCAACTTGATTGGACGCTTGCAGCTCACTACAGAAAGGATGAGAGAAGAAGAGAATGAAGGAATAGTTCAACTAAGAATACTGAGAACCCAGGTTTGTAATATTAAGACACAATGTCTAAATTTTGAAAAATGTTGTTTTTTTAATCTTCAAATCTTTTTTTAAAATTAAAGGAATGTAGGTACTCACACTTTTCGTGCAGAAGAGCTAATTTTCAATTTACTGAAATATAAAAATTGTATTAGTAACATTCTCTTAGTTGTGCAAAGAGATGTCTATATGAGTTGGTGGTCTCTGGTAGGTTCTGTTGGTTGGGCAGAAATCTTGGTTTTAGGTTATGCTTCTCTGACTGCGTGTCAAAGAGAATAAATGTATATCAGCAACAAGTACGATTCTAGGATTGAGTATTTAAAATTTAATTTTAACACTTCTAATTCCATTGTAATGGGAAATTAGGGACACTTTAAAAAACGTATTTTAAAACTAGGATTATACCTTCTGAACATGATAAGGAATACCTATTGCAAACTAATGTATGACTGTTTTAACTTTAGAAATAGTCTTATTAAAACCAAGTAGTCCTACTTTTACTGTTTTCATTTAATATTGTTTGAAACTATTGGCCAGTGCAGTCAAGCATGAAACAAAAAAGAAGAAAAGATTAAAATTTTTCATGTCTTGTAGATCATATAATATGATAAAGGAACAGAGAAAAGATAAATAAAAATCAAATACTTTTCTATTTATCAATAAACAAATAAATAAATAAATTTAAGAAAATAAAAGAAGAAACCATAGAATTCACAGGCATTTCTTTAAAAAGCAGTGTGTTGGACCTGTATGAAGAGAGGGGCCTTCGCCTGAGAGATTCAAAAGGAGATTTGAATAAATAGAAAGATCATGTTCCTTTTTTTCTTACTAAATTTTTTAATTGAGGTATAACTTACATATAATAGAATACATATTTCATAGTTTTCAGTGTGTTTTGCTAAATGTGTATACCTGTGTGACCATCACCTCAATTAAGATACAGAACATTTCTATCACTCCAGTAATTTCTCCATGTCTCCATTCAGCCAGTCTCCCCCTTCAACCCACCTGATTCCTATCACCATTGCTTTGTTTTGCCTGTTCTTGGTCTTCATATACATGGAATCAGACAGTGTACTCTTTGTATCTGGCTTCTTTTTAACATGAAATACCATTTGTTGTTGTTGTTTTTTTTTTTTGGCTGCTTTGGGTCTTCGTTGCTGCGTGCGGTCTTTCTCTAGTTGCGGAGAGCAGGGGCTACTCTTTGTTGCAGGGCGCAGGCTTCTCATTGTGGTGGCTTCTCTTGTTGTGGAGCACAGGCTTTAGGCACACAGGCTTCAGTAGCTGCAGCACACGGGCTCAGTAGTTGCGGCACATGGGTCCTAGAGCGCACGAGCTTCAGTAGTTGTGGCACATGGGCTCAGTAGTTGTGGCTCACAGGCTCTAGAGCGCAGGCTCAGTAGTTGTGGTGCACAGTCTTTGTTGCTCTGTGGCATGTGGGATCTTCCCAGACCAGGGATCGAACCTGTGTCCCCTGCATTGGCAGATGGATTCTTAACCACTGTGCCACAAGGGAAGTCCGAAATACCATATTTTTTAATGATAAGGCTGAATAACTTCCCATACTAGTAACAAGTCTACTGAATTTCATATAAAAATTCAACTAGGAATATTTTTGGAATTTTAAAAATTGATTCTCAGTTTTATCAGAAAGAACAAATAGATGAGAGTAATTGAGAACCTTAAAAAAATAAGGTGTTAATGGTAGTGGAACTTGCCTTGCCAAATACTAAAACTTATTAAAATATCTACAAAAATAAAATAGCATAACATACAGATTAATAGAAGAAAATAGCTCAGAATTAAACCTCCTATATAAGTGTAGATGAACTTTGCAGTAAAGGAAATCATTTCCATGGCCCATGAAAAGAGAATGTATTATTCAGTAAGAGATTTTGGAAAATTTTACTTCTGGGAGGAAAAAGCATGATATAGTCTTAGTTTATGGCTACACCAGGATAAATACAGATGGATTAGAGTTGAGATATGAAGTGGAATGGGCAGGTATAGGCATACTATAAGATGTGCAAAGAAAATGAAGTTTTTTTGTTTTATCTAAAACTGATTCATAATAATGCTCAATGTGCTAATCCAAGCTATCCCTTTAGGTAATGCTCAGACTTATTTCTCCCTGATTCTACTCCACCCATCCTTGTTCTTTGCTGTTTTCACAGATGGCATCTGCATGTATTGAGGTTGAGAGAAATTCACTTGACTTCATAGTGACAGTGAAGGGATTGTCCTATCTGTACAGTTGTAACAGTGTTCTAGGTTTTTGGTCTTGTCAGCTCTAGAGTGCTTTATCTGTCAGCTCTAGAGTGCTTTATCTGTCACCTATGGGAATTTGACTTTCTATTGCTATCTATTGCTGATGTCTGTAGCAGATGAACTATGGTTTATTCTTTTTCCAGTTGGTAAGGACCACGTGGCCTCTTTCCTGTTCTGGCTGCCTGTCCTCTGCTCTTACTGAGCTCTTGAGCCCTCTGAGCCTCTGCTACATCTTCTTTGTGGCCGTTTGCCTACATGGCACACTGTTATCATCTGCTGTTACAGGATCACCCTCTCCTGACACTGAAGGCCCTGTGGCAGGTCCATTGGCTCTAAACTCTAATCATATGGGAACTGAGAGAAATTCAGGAGTGCAAATTACTTCCATCATATTATGCCACTTTTCAAGTGACCTCCAACCTATTAAATGGGACCAGGGCCAGAACCCCTCTGTTTTTCTCTTAACATCTCTAACACAGCCATCTTCACCTCTACCGAAGCTAGAATAGGAGAAATTGGAATATTTACAGTTGTTCATCTCCTACTTACTGGTTTCTGTAATGTACAAGTGCCTGTAGGGGGACAGACTTTTTCCATCTTCTTTCTTTCTCTCTGGACCCTTGACATAAACCCCTGTGATCAAGAGCCTGGATCTGGACATACTGACATTGGGAGTAATTCACCTGACCTCCTAGTGGCAGTGTAGGAATCCTCATATCTGTACAGGGGAAGTTGAAGGTATACTTTTCTCACACTGAGTAGTGCCTGACTCCCAAGCCTATTGCCTTGTAGCCAAACTCCATTTTCAATGTTAAAAAGCAAATATTGATTCCTTTTTTTGTTTTCACATTTCTTTTATAATGAATTCTAACCTCCACTAAGGCAGATGAATGCCTTTTGTTGACTAAGCAGACACCTTGTACTGGAAAAGGCAAAAGAGAAAATATGTTGTAATTTTCTAATTTTCCTTATTAAAAATAATAATAATTAAAGAAATCATTAAGGAAGCTATTGATAAAATTGATTTAGATGAAAAGTGCTTACTCCTACAGAAAGTTAAACCGTTTAATTGAGTCAGTACAAACTGAAGATACTTATAACAAGTACAGTTTATTATCTGATAAATTTATAAAGAATAGGAATTATCAATTTTTGAAACAGACAGCAACTGGCCTCTACTGCTATACAAAGAAGTAACTGTGAATACAAGGGAAAAAGTATGTGTAAGGGGTTTGTTGTATCTTAGTTGATAGTTGATTCTTAACACAATATCAGGTTATATACATATTGTGTTCACAGGTAAAATAAACTTTTTAAATGTACATAGTGTGGATACGAAGGAATGAAAGGAAATACACCAAAACCTTAGGTGTGATTTTCTTTTCATCAGAGAAGTTATGGGTAATTTTGTTTTTCCTCATTTTTTAAAATCTCCATAATATGCAGATTTTATTTTTCAGAGTGAAAAAAAGATAACTGGTCTCAAGATTGATCTAGTGATTGCTAATCATTTGGATAGGTATTGGATAGAGGATAAAATACATTAAAAGTCATTTTTTGTTTTGTTTTACTTAAAATAATTTAATATTTTATTTTTTCTTTTAGGAAGCTATCATACAAATAATGAAGATGAGAAAGAAAATTAGTAATGCTCAGCTGCAGACTGAATTAGTAGAAATTTTGAAAAACATGTTCTTGCCACAAAAGAAAATGATAAAAGAGCAAATAGAATGGCTAATAGAGCACAAATACATCAGAAGAGATGAATCTGATATCAACACTTTCATATATATGGCATAATTTTGAATATCATGGACAGTATTAAGAACCAAAATTTTGGAGTGCTTGGGCAGAAAGTTCTTGCAGTTTGTGCTAGAGGAAGGTTTATTTGGACTTTGATTACATAAATATTAAAATCTCTGCCTTACCTAACAAAACAACTATATTTTGCCAATCACATTAGTTAGCATGGTGGCATTCCCTTCATGTTGCACACTCTGTTTTAACAGCATGCCGTTTTGTGGAGAAACTTGCATTCATGAAGAGCCCATAATGAACTTTTAAAAATCTGATTTATACCCACCGGAAGAAATACAGTTGGGAAGGGTGAAAGTGGGGTTCTTGTTGCTTTTTTTTTTTCTTTTTTTTTTCTTTTTTTCCTCTCTTACAAAAATGTACTTGCACAAGGAAGGATCTTCAGATGTTTGTGTGCTGAAAAATGCTGTTACGTTTTGTTTTGAAAAATGCAATTAAAACTAGAAATAGCACTCTTGGTTTCTTTTGATCAAAAGAGTGAGCTGGTCTACACAACATTGGGACAGGGCAGATATAGGTGAAAAGATAAGTTTATAATAGTATCAAATTATATGTTCAAACACTGCTTCAGTATAGCAGCTGGATTTTAGTGGTGACTTAAAAATGGTATTAAATTTTTCCAACTAAAAAATGTTGGCTTTCTTTAAGCAGGAGACTACTGTCTTAGTTGTTTATTGTTAAATGATGAAGAGTTTTTTAAATCTTACATGGCTAAGAGAGCTTGTTTTGAAAAAGTGAAGCTCATATTAATTATTATTTTAATTGTTTAAAAAAATGTATGGAGATAGGTTGGTCGATTGCAGAGTCAAAACAGCAAAATAAGCATTTTAAGTGTTTACTAAGACACTTAATATTTATATACTTAATATTTATTATGCCATATTCAAATTTATTAAAAACAAGACAGAAATCTCCTGCTTTAATATAATACAGTTATGTAACTGACCTCTTAATCTGTAGCATAGAAATATTTTGAAATTTTAAAGTCTCATGATTAGGGATTTATAACCTCAGGTTTCTGGAAAGGAAGACATTCTGTTTTAAAAAGTAATAATTAGGTATCAGTCACCTAGGAGGAAGAGAAAAACCACAACATAGACCTGAAAAGCATAAGCAAAATTGTTGCAATCTTAATATGAGCAGTAAACTTGCCAAATATATGTATATATATATTTATATATTTTAAAAATAAGCATTTAAAAAATGTTCAGAAGGCAACACTTACCTTGTTCCTTTTAGTCAATCCAAAGTAGCAACTTACTAGTTGCTGGCAACTGAATACCCAGAGTAATGGAGATTTTAGGACTTGAGGACATGAACAACTTAAAAGAGAAAAACTTACTCCCCTTTGGGAAAGAATGGCTCAACATGGATTTTATTCATTGTGGTGCACATTTCAAATTTTCTTGCAAATTATTTTATATTTTATTTGATATTAAGTAATATTTTAAATTATTTTGATGATAGTAGGAAATGGAGTGCCAGAGTGTTGAAAGGCGTACAGTATTATTACAGAGTGCTTTCAAGAGCATTTCATGGAATCTGTCCCCAATCCCAAGAGACTTTGTGAGCTGCCTGCTGAAAGGAAGGACAGCAAATTTAAAACATTTTAAAGGTTTTGCTGGCTATAGTCAAAGGCCTATTCTGAAACTCATAAGAAATTGGAATTTTGTTTCTAATTTAAAATCTTACATTTGAGCTCTAAGGTAGCATATGTCAGTTATTAGACCAAGCATATTGTGAAGATTAAACTAAATTAGCACTCACTGTTTTCTCTAATTAGATGACTGTTAACAATGGATAAATTCAAAATTTTTAAAAACTGATAATTTGGTAATAATTGTGGCCCTTATGTTTAATAAATAGTTTGGTATTGGCATATTTGCTTATCTGATAAAGGAGCGCCAAAGGAGGAAGCAATGGAAAGAAAAATTACAGGCCATTTCTTAAAGTTTAAGATTTGTTGTTGTTTTAAACCAGAATAGTTCTCAGAACTTTTTTTGGAATTTCTAATCTTTTTTTAGTCATTTAAGAATGAGAGCCATGATGTTTTGATTTACAAAGGCAAATTTAATGCAAAAGTGGGTAACTCTAAATCCATAGCAAAGTTTTCTAATAATTTTATAAATTTTTAAATTGCTAATTATGTCCTAATTGTATTTTGGGGAATAGAACAGCAACAAATACTGTAGACTTACAGTTTTCATCATTTTGTTCATTATGTATACAAAAGTATATCTGACTACTTTTTGGTGTTTATGAAAACCGTTTAGTTGACAAGGTGCCTATACCATTGTTGAATTTTCTTTAAATATATTTTGACAACAGATTTGCTAATTAAAAAAAAAAAAGGATCTGGAAAAAAAACTACCAGCAATTTGCTAAAGATACAGAATCACAGTTAGTATCCTTTATTACTAAGTCCCTTTTCTCTAATGTGCACTTAAAATTAGTGCTATCTGAGCAGGGATGAACTCTGATATAGTTAAGGGGAAAAATATATACATATATGTGCATATATTTTTTTCATGAGCAGTATGGCAATAGGACACTTCAGAGGTTAAGATTTGAACATTGATCTTCTAATATAAAGGTGGAGCCATCTTGAAAATGTTAACCTTTATTGCCATCTCATTGCCAGAGTAAGTAGATATGAAACAAAACTTACAAAGTGAAAATACAGAACAATTTTAATGCTTACAATGAGTTAAATATTTAGAGTATTACTGTTCTAATGATTTAATGAGTATCCTGAAATAAATTCTGAAGTCTTCCAATTTTTACATTTATTGGAGGAGTCCCTGCATTCTGGCAAACTTTATTTAAGTCTCTTTCTCTTATTTTGTGCATAAATGTTAAAATTTCCAAAAATGAAATGTTAGCTTTCTTATTTTTACCTTTTATTAAATTTAATACAAACTATGACCGGAGTAGTTTAAAAGTATTTTGTATTATTTGCAGTAGGATGTCATTGGCCCTGCTCAAAGGGCAAATTTTAAAAATTCAATTTGGGTGAAAGTTTTGCTAGTTTTCCAGAAAGATTTGCTATCTTAAACTCAAGCTTGTTTTTTCTATTTTCATGTAAATGACTGGGATGCTATCTTATAAACTCTTCCAATGTCATGTTTGTGAAATAAACATTACAATGAGAGCTTTCCTGTCATCTACACTATATATGTTGTCTGGAGTGTTGAACAAATTTGAGTTCCTAAGTTGTAATCTATCCTCGTATATACAATTTTGAATGTGTGCCACTACATACTGAGATGATAATGCTGTACAATTTTAAATGGTAGCAGTTTCTGTATGCAGTAGGCTGAAATATTTTGATGAACTGCTTAATTTTTGGATTTTATTTTTTAAGTTGTATAATTTATTTTCTTGCAAAATAAAAATGTAATATAAAAGCTTTCACCTATCAAGAAAATGTTGATGTTCTACTGTAAAATAGTTTCTAAGAGTTTAGTTAAAATTTTTATAATAGGTATATTTATATATTTAATTGTGAAATAGTAAATCTTAGCCAGCCTTAGGAATCAGAAATATGAAAAGTAACCCACTTATTTCTTTTAAATTTCAAAATCTAGTTCAAAATGAAAGCTAACAGGAATGTAGCTTTTCCATTGATGATGGCATAGGGCTATCATGCCTGGAAGAGGTCAAAATTTCAAACCTGAAAGTGATTAATGCATTCATTCATCCGTTTAGATAGGTCATGTCATAACCAAAATTTAAATTTTATATCAGACAAAAGTAAAAAATATATCACAAATTATTTCATGTTTTGTATATTTTTGGAAGTTTGTGAATATTTAAATTTCAAAGCTAGAGATAGTTGTAATAAGGTTACGAAGATGGACTGTGTCTTAGTCTTGGTGGTTGTAACAAAGTACCATAGACTGCATGACTTATAAACCAACAGAAATTTATTTCTCATAGTTCTGCAGGCTCAAAGTCTGAGATCAGAGTGCCAGCATGGTTGGTTCTGGTGAGGAACCTCTTTCAGGTTGCTGCTGACTTCTGTGTCCTCACATGGCAGAAAGAGGGTTTAGAGAGCTCTGGGTCTCCTTTATAAAGGCACTAATCCCATTCACAAGGGCTCCACTCTCATGACGTAATTACCTCCCAAAGTAAATGCCCCACCTACCAATAACGTCACATTGGGGATTAGGTTTCAACATAGGATTTTTGGAGAGAGACAGACATTCAGTCTTTAGCACTTCATAATGACCCTAAAATCAACCTTGGACTTTCTGGGATTTGGAGGTGGGGGGAAATTGACTTGGAAATGAAGGTAGAGAAAAGTGTGGCCTCAGTTTAAGATTCCCCAGAACGTAGAAACAGGTTAGGCATAGAAATAGGCAGAAGCTTCTGGGCCCCTTACTTGCCCATGTCTCCCAAGGCACTAGGAGGGACCCTAAGAGTTTTGTATTTGTGATTTATATTATTTTTCTCAAAGAGAATCCCCTAAATATCCAAGGTTGAATCCAGTCCTGCTAAAACTGAATGCAAAAAGAAACGTGTCTGGCACACAGAAGGCATTCAAGTGCGGATTGAATGAATGAGGTGTGTGTGCCTGAGAACAGAGTAGAGTTTAATACTTTGTTTTAAATGGAAGAGTTTATTTTCTAATTGCCTATTCTAGACTGTAAAATCAAATACGGACTTTGCATGTCACTAAACTTCTATTTTAACCAATGGACAGTATGGAACAGGGGTCTTAGACTGTTGAGGAGTTACAGACTTTTATGAGCGTCTGATTAAAGAAAAAGACATGCATATAAAGATACGGACAATTCTGTTTATAAATTTTAAGTATTCCAACACTCAAGATTAAAAATCTTTGATAATGAGATCCCACAGTGAGTAAAGAGAGAAAGTAGCAGCCTGCTCTCTGAATTGGTAACAGCTTAATGTCACAAGTGCTGATTCAAACTTAGATCTATACTAGTTGTTGTCTGTTTTTATCTAAAGAATGACAGGAGACTTCCCTGGGTGTTATTGGGGTTTGCTATTTTCATTAATGATAAATGCAGTATTTTATTATTGTGGTTGCTGAAGCAGACTGATACTACTTACATGTTTCTTTGACACTGGTTGATGGTTGAAGGGTAGCAGTGGGAACCAGGAAGGCAGAGAGGAAAGAGCCAACTTTGCAACAAGCCAGGTTTGAAAATTAACACTCCTGTTAAGAGACCACAATTATCATACCTCTAAGAAGGGGTGGGGCTTGGGACTACCTTTACAAGGCCCTTTTCCTAGGGCTGCTAAGTGTGTAATTTTCTTGCCCCCTACTCTACCTTACCTCCTCCATTCTCAGCAGATGACCTTACTTTGGGAATATAAGCAGAGAAAATAAAATAAGGCTTTCAGGCATGCACTTTCATAACTTGCTTTCTCTACCTCTAAACTTTACCTCTAACAGTGCCCATTTTCATCTGCCTACCTATCTCAGAGGAAGGGCTGCCTCACTTCTTACTCGAGGCCAACTGTTTTTTTTATCTTTTCCTGAATTCCTTCTGCTTCTGTGTTTTGCTCCAGAATACCTACATTTCCTGTATCTTCCAAACATCTTTTTATTAGTTATTTCCTCTTTAGCCTCCTACAGGGGTTCTCAAAGTTTTGGTCCACAGACCAGCAGCATTATCATCACTCAAGAACTTGTTGGAAATGCAAGTTTTTGAGCTCCACCCCAGACCTACTGATTCAGAAAGTCTTTGTGGGGGGGCGGTGTCTGAGCGATCTGAATTTTAATAAGCCTTCCAGGTGATGCTGATGCACTAAAGTTTGAGAACCACTGTCTTACAAACATTCAAGTATCCGCCATCCTTAAAAAAAATGCCTTCCCCTACCTTGGTCAAGTTATGACCCTTGTTTTCCTCCTTCCTCCATTTTCTGCTAAACATCTTGAAAGAATAGTCCACAATCTGTCTCTATTTCTTCTACTTAGTACTCATTGGCTTATGTCCTCACTGGTCCTCTTGCCAAGGTCATCAGTGACCTCCTATTGCTTAATCAGAAGCTCATTTTCAATCTTTCTCTAACTTGACCTCCTTACAGCATTTGCACCTTGTACACTCCTGGTTATTGAATTTTGTTCATCTCTTGACTTCAAAGATACCATTCTTTCCTGGTCCCACATTTATCTCTCAGTTTTCTCAGTCTCATTCTCTGGCTCTTCCTCTGCCTGCACATCCCAGAATTTCATCTCCGTTTCTACTCTTGCTGAGCTACATACTCTTCCTGGGTAATTTTATCTACCTCTGTGGCTTCAACCACCGTCTGCATGTTGATGCTTCAGACTGTCTGCAACTGCTTGCAAGATCGACATGTATTTCCAGGTATTTCTTGAACATCTCATCATCCATCACAGACTTGCTCCACTTAATAACTATCTCCATCTTCCAGGTTAGCAACCTTCATTTGACTGTCTATTGACCCCCTCCCCACACCACATTATTGATTCTAGTTATGTATTATCTCTAGAATCTGACCTTTGTTCGCCTTTACTTCTGTGTTCACTGAATGAATAAGAACATTTCATAGTATGCTTATACTAGGTGAACAGCTTATACTAGCTGTTGGGTTGCTTCTTAGCCTACGTTTGGAAGTAGACTAAGTGTACTGAGTGATAAGTAGTGGTCAGTAAGATTATGTTTGCTTTAAATCTGTGGCATTTCTGGACCACTGGCCTAGCTCTAATTTTTCTCTTAATTGAGCTCATACCTCAATGTCTGAGGCCTAAGACAGCAGCAGTTGTAAATTGGGTCATTCCTTTTAGCCTGTGGCTGAGGAGCCACTCCAAATCTAAAACATAAAAGCAGGAAAAGGACTTTCATCATTTAAAAAATTTCCCACATTTTTTAGTGCAGTTCCTTGCTCAGTTAGGGGCCCACTACTTGTAAAATTGAATTGAAAGGCTTGGGAGCCACTGTTGAGCAGACCTCCTAAAGGTAGAGGAACATGTAACAAGCCCAAAAGTCATTCTTGGGACAAGTAGGACTTCTGTCTTACACTTACTAAGAACTTCCTAAAATATCTTGTATCTTTTTGTTCTAAACCCCAAGATAAATCATATGAAAGTTATTTTTAGGAACTCTCTTCTGTTGCGCCATCTTCCTATTGTAATCATTTTCTTGTTGAATACCTGTTGTCAAATGACAAAAATAGGACAATTTAATAACGAGTTTGATATCTGTTATTCAAGGGAAAACTTGTACTCCCCATGGATTTGGGGGAGTACAGTGCCTCACAAGCAGCGGAGTACTCTTCCTGAGGGATTTGGGGCAAGAGCGAGTTTTATAGACCTTTAGAAGTGGCAAAGTGGAAACAGCATGATTGGCTTGGAGGTCAAGGATTTCCTTATAAGGCTAGCAGGTCAATCAGGGAATAAGGAAAGAGTATTTGGCTTAGTTAATTGTCTGAGTTTGCATATCTGACCTTACTTAGAACAAAGAAGTTATTACAAATTCTTGGCAGTTGGGGGTTGGCTGGTTTGATATACTCTATTTCTGCTCAAGTGAAGCATTTACAGGGACATGAAAATTATCTAAGTTTCAGTTTGCTGACATGGCACCCTAGGCAGGAGGAGCTTCACCCTGGGCTTGGAAAATTATTTCAACAATGGGGTACAAACATTTCTAGATATCTGCTAAAGAAGCTCTTGACACTGTCCTTCCCAGGATTTCAAGAAAGGAGATGTTTTGTGGGGTATATAATTAGGAAACATAAGGAAGTGACATGTAATTTGACTCAGGATGAGTATATTAGTTTCCTATGGCTGCCATAACAAAATACCACAAACAAATTTATTTTCTCACAGTTCTGGAGGCTAGAAGTTTGAAATCCAGGTGTTGGCAGGGTTGGTACCTTCTGTAGGGTCTAAGGGAGAATCTATTCCATGCTTCTCTCCTAGCTTCTGGTGGTTGCTGGTATTCCTTGGTGGTTCATTTTTTGTAGGTGCATCACTCCAGTCTCTGCCTCCTCCACATGGCCCTCTCACTGTGTGTGTCCTTTCTTGTTATAAGGACACCAGTCATTGTATTTAGTTTAGGGCCCACCCTAATTCAGTATGACCTCATCTTAACTTGATTACATCTGCAAAAACCCTATTTCCAAATAAAGTCATTCACAGGCAGTATTTGTGGGGGACACTAGTCAAGCTAGTACAACGAGTTATTCCAACAGACTAACTATGATAGAAGTTACTTGCTATAGAAGAATTTAATTCAAAGTGAATAACAAATATCCTTGTATTGTGAATTGAATACATGCATTTTTTCTAAACTCTTAAGAAAATTGTTTATTTTCCACTTTGTTCTCTGCTATGAAAATATTATTCTAATGTTCCTAAAACTAACTTATACTTTTAGAAAAGCACTCTGGGGCTTATGACTATAGTTACGGACATTTATAAAGAGGAAGAGGCCAAAAAGTTTATTTTATCAATACTGATAGTATACTTTCCAAGACATAAGACTCCACTTACACTTATTGGCTAGATCTCTAACAAATGTAGTTAACTTAGAATCCAAGATGAGGTACATTTCGAAAGATGTAGTCTTTATTAACGACTCTATGTCCAGACACTGTGTTATCTAATGTGATAGGAATGATAACTTGAAGCTACAAATTCAGATATGCAAAAAAAAAAAAAGCTTTAAATTCTCTCTAAACTGGACTTAATTTTTTTTTTATTCAAACACTTCATTTCTATCTCATGGAAGAAATTTTAATCTAGTCATTTTCACCTAAACTCAGTCAAATTCAGTTATCTTTTCATAAATTTTAAGTTAAAGGTTTGTCACTTTCAGGATTGTTCCCTTCACCCCTTCTATCTTGGGTATGATATCGTCCTGGTCTGCCTCATATCCAGCCTGGTAACGCCTGTATGACTTGTATGGTGAGGCCCTGTTTCCCAACAGTGGAGCCTCTTGAG
Organism: Delphinus delphis; assembly: GCF_949987515.2. NCBI lineage: Eukaryota > Metazoa > Chordata > Mammalia > Artiodactyla > Delphinidae > Delphinus > Delphinus delphis. Next base: position 26,033,032 of record NC_082690.1, on the reverse strand, counting down.
GATCACCAGCTCCAGTTCAGCTAACTTCTGTACTCTTCACAGCTATAACAGGAAAATCACCCATTTAGCTGTATGGGGGAGCTCTTTGGGTCATGGGGACTTTCTGTGAGGCTACCGTAGGCTCCTCATATCCAAGCACCCTAAGCAATCTTCCATTTAACCTCAAGTGCTCATGTGGGCTACCTTTTCAGACAAGCTGGTTTGAATCAGGGAACTGAGATCTACTCTCCGTCATACCACTGAATTTATTCTGTGTGTGTGTGTGTGTATAGAGGGGATGATTCTAATGTCACATTCCCCTGTGGCTGGGCTGCAGGAGGAGACAGAGATCAGGGACACTCCTCAGAGGCTGATCCTCTGGCTTCCTCTCCAGCTCTAGCCTTTCTCCCCTGAGTTCTACTTAACTAGTATTGGATAGGGGTAGGAAAAATGGATTTCAAATACTTGTTGTCTTCTACCTGAACTGTGACTTTAGAATTCTGGAATAAAAAGTTTAGTGTCCTGTTGTCTGTTTGCTTTGGTTCTGCTTCCCCTCAGGGTGGTTGTGGCTTCACATCCAGGGTGTGAATGGGGATTATCACAGATGTATAAAGAAGTGGAGGTGGAGGGTGCAGCGTGACACAGCTCACAGCATAATCTGATTCTCTGCTACCTTTCTTTTTATAATTCTTGCTCCATCTACTTTGGTGAGTCCTCTTCCTCCACCTAAATGCAGGTGTTCCCCAAGTTTCTTTCTCTGTAGACTCTTTGGGTAATTTCATCTATTTAATACCGTCAACAATTACCTCTTTGCCCTAACTCCCAATTCTATGCTTTGAATGGATTCCTAATTAAATTTTTTTGATAAACGTAAATAAAGATCAGAATTAGATTTTATTTATTTAGGAGTCTAAGTGTAAGCCACTCAAGTGCTACAATTATTCTTGTTGCAGTGAATTTCCCTATTTTCTTTAAAAAAAAATTTGACTTTCCAAATTCCTAGATTCTTAAATGAAATTATTAACTACATTTTGGCTGCCTTATTTTTCTGAATTTTAGTTTGAAGGGAAGCTATCTGCTGTAGCTCAGGAGTAAATTTGCTCTCCTTCTCTCCCAACTGCCCCTAAGTCTCTTTGAACTTCTCTAAAAGTCATCCTGTCCAACATAGTGGCAATATTTCCTGATAGTGCTTTTGACAGCAGAATTGTCCAAAGCTGACCCCTGTGCTTCTAAGGCAAGTCTCTCGTAAGGCAAAACTAGTGTAGAGGTTAAGAGCCTAGTTCTGGCAACCAGACAGCCTGGGTTCAAATTGTAGCTCTGTCACTAATTACTTGCTCTGTGACCTTGGACAATTTATGGAATCTAAGTTTCCTCACCTATAAAATGAGTAACAAAGCTCCCTAATTCATTGGGTTTTTGTGAGGATTAAAGAATTAAACAGTGAAAGAAATGCCCCATACTAAGAACTATGTAAGGAGCTATTATTATAACCAGTCATCTTTTGCTGTTTGTTCACCTAGTGTAATTATTAGCCTTGGCCTCTGTTTATTAGGCCAGACTAGCTGTTTAATTTTCTCAGTTATTTCTTTAAAATTCAACTTTTTCAGATAAAGATGTGATATATCTTGTACATTTCACACACATGCACAAACACACACACACAAACACAATTTCAGCACTGGTACACATTGTAATGATTTCCTTTCATAGCCATTAAAGCCGTAGGTACGAAAAAGTTTGTGCTTGGCCTACAGTAGGGTCAGCAAGAGAGAAGGCTTGAGCGTGACATTCAAAGGAAGTAGGCAGGACTTGGTGACTTATTGATTATAGAGGATCTGGTAGGTGAAGGTATTACACACCACTCTAAGGGACCAACCTAGGGTGATTGGGAAAGTAAAGATAGGGGTGCTGTATTTATCTATTGCTATGTAAAAATGACCCCAAAACATAGTGGCTTAAAACAACAATAGCTATTTATTTTCTCTCGTTTCTGTGGATCATGAATTCAGACAGGGCACAGGAAGGGATGGCTAGTCTCTGCTCCATGATGTCTGGGGTCTCAGCTGGAAGGTTGAAGGCTGGGACTGGAAGTCATCAGAGAGCTTTTTTAATCCATATTTCTGGCTAGACCTAGCCTGGGAGGTCACATACCTCACTTCTGTGATACTCCATGGTCAGGGCAGTCAGTATTCCCTCCCCAGATTCAAGGGGAGGGAACACCGACCCCACCTCTGGTTGGAGGAGTGAGCGTGAGTCATATTGAAAGAAGAGCTTGTAGGGTAGGCTAATTGTATGATTAGGCCACCCAAGATGGCTGTTCTCTTGCTCTCTGTACATCCCTCAACCAGACCCTGCTTCACCTATACCCTACTCACCTGACTGACCTTCCCTCTTAATCATAGAGCCTGATCAGTAAATGCCTACCTACTTGCCCTGACCCCAGCTAGTGAGTGTTGTAATCTTTAAATCAGAACAGCTCCACAAAGATGGTTTATCAAAGGGGCAGTGAGGGTTGTCTCCTCTGCTGGTTTCCCTGGTAACTGATGAGGCAACCTGATATCAATTCCCCCGTAACAATTCCCTCTTCTTCCGGTAGGGAAGACTGTTGCCACTGCCAGCCTGCCATCTGCTGCCAACAATGGTGTGTCTCTCCAGGACCCTCTTGCTTTGGGTGTAAGTAAGATCCCCTATCCAATAAACCATTGATGTCTCTGTCGCTAACTCTGGATTCTTTCCATCTTGAGGCTGGGCAATTACAAGCTTTGAAGTCCTGCTGGGGTGCAGCCCAACACTAACTTTTGGTGTGGCCAACTTTGAAAAATACAATCTCCCACTTGTTACAAAACATAATTAAGGGTGGGGATTTTACTTTAGGAAAAACCTGGGTTTGGCTTGGAGTAAGTAGGGTTAAAGTGCTCACTTTGTATGTTGTCACTCCTATCTTCTGTATAAAGTAAGTACAGGGAATTCCCTGGTGGTCCAATGGTTAGGACTCTGCACTTTCACTGCTGTGGGCCTGGGTTCAATATCTGTTGGGGAACAAAATCCCACAAGCCACTTGGGCAAAAAAAAGCCAAAACAACAACAAGCAAAATTAAAGAAATAGAAAAAAATTAAATAAATAAATAAAATAAATATAAACGAAAACAATGTTACAAAGTCACAAAAATTTGCTGTCTCCAGCTGAAGATCCAAAATTAAGCAGTGCGTTCCCAAAACGTGAGAACATCATACCTAACACATCATTCTCTGGAAATAGGTACAGGAAAGCAATGCCATGTAATGCTATCAGTTCAGACCCCAGCTCTACCACTTTCCAGGCCATCATGGAAAAATAAGTTAATTTCTTTGTAGCTCAGTTATCTCATTAGTTAAGGGTGGATAATAATAGCATCTAATTCATGGAGTTTTTGTGAAGGTTAATATAATTTTATTAATTGTTCAAAGTTAGGCATTAATGTTTCCTATTCCTCTTCTTCCTCCTACTAAGAAACAATTGCAAAATTATCTCATAAATGAAAAGCTAACTGGATTGCTTGAAAATATTTTCATGAATTTCCTTTGTGCTTTGTGGGTATTAAGTGAGAGAAGCAGGCCCAGTGAACAGAAAAGGCCCAGGTTACACATAAACCACTGGTCTCAGAAGGTCAGAAGTAGTGGAAAGGGGACCTGGCACCTTATCAGCAGACTTCTAAGCCAGCGCTTCCTGCCACGCGCCGCTCGGGCGTCCCAGCGCCAGGCTCCGTCCCTCCCCTCCTATGCTGCCGGCCAATGGCCGCCGGCCGTCGCGGCCCGAGGCTGCTATTGGAGGAGGCGGCCGGGTCGGCGGTTGAAGCGGGGTCGGGGACCCGCCGCTTGCGATCACATCTCTCCGCTGGTATCTGTCCGCTCGGCGCTCGGCCACCATGGCTGTGCTGGCGGCGCTTCTGCGTGGTGGCGCCCGTGGGCGCAGCCCCCTGCTTCGGAGGCAGATGCAGGTGAGAGGGACTGGGACTCGGGTCTCGCCTCGGAAGTCTTCTGCGTGCGGCCTCGCGGCCGGAAGGAGCCGTAAGTGCAGGCCTGAGGAAGCCCCCGGAGGGACCCACGCCCCGAAAGCCACGCGCTCAGACTTGCCGGCTCGCACAGGGCGTTTCCATTCTCAGGGGGCTCTCCCGGATCGTGATAATTGCTTTCTGGTGTGTCAGGTGGGGCAGGTATTTTGACAGGCAGAAAGGCGCGGGCTTGGTTCTGACCTTGCCCGACGGGTAGGGAAGGCCCGTAAAACTGTTTTCGAGCTTTTCTTTAAAACATGTTTGTGAGCATTATTGTCAAGAGATTTTGATTTCCTGCAATAGGTAATCATTATGGGCTTACAGGGTGATAATAAAAAGATGTACCGACTCGGAGCAACTTCAAACCTATAAGGGAAAATAAATGGCTACTCACTTTCTTGATGAGTAATGCTTACGTATTAAGGGCGTCCAGAGCCGTGTTTCTCCTCTGGCTGTTGTGTTTAGGGAACACAGGAGCGACAGCCTTGAAAGAATCTACTGTTTTCTGTACATCAAAGCAAGCTAGCTTGCACCACATGTTTAGGGTCTGGCAAAAGCTAAAGAGTAGGTAGAGAAGTTCAGGGTGTGGTTGGTGAAGCTTGACTTTTCCAGTTTGGTTGGAGCAATAAAGTTTGAAATCCAGTCATATTGTAAGAGTTTGGATTTGACTTAAAGTCAGTGAGGACCGTTGATATTTTTGCTCTTGTCATAATTAGAGGTATAGGAGCATTGAAGTGGGGAAAAAACTATTGTCTGTTAGGTGTGATGTAACTTGAACGGGTGTGTTGGCAGTAGGAGCTGAAAGGGAGGAGCACTATGCAAGAGATTGTGAAAGAATAAGTGTAGAACTTGACAAATGCAGAGTGAGGGTGGGAGCCAAGGGAAAAGGAAGAGTCTAAAATTAATCCTGGGTGACTGAGGTAATAGAAAAGTCAGGAGGAGTGGGTTTCCAGGAAACATGAGTTCTTAGCATATTTGTTAGTATGTTGGAAATCACAAAAATGTACTTGGGTCATCCTGAGTTTCAACCAACATTTATTGGTGAATTAGGTGAAATAAGTACTCTAATTTTGTAAAAAACAAAACAAAACATAAACCAAATGGAGAACCCTCTTAATTTATAGTTTAACTGGGAGCTTAAAATCAAACACAATTGTTGCTGATGAGAAAAATGAAGTTGTAGGTTATGTAGCATATGATTTGTGGTGTTCATTTAATTGAACTCTAGGAATTAGTTGTATTGGTTGTTACTTGAATTAAGTGGTCATTTAATGAACCATGGAAATCCATTTGTCTTAACAGGTTTTCAATATTCAGTGCCATTTTGTGGAATGGAACTTGATCTCTAACCCATTAAACTGGCTTTTTCTCTTTTGCCTTCAGATACACACAGCTCTCCCTTACGGTCAAGAAACCTTTATGGACTTTATCAGAGCTTGTTGGTTTCCAGCTGGAATTGCTTTTTTCTTATGGTCAAAAGAGTAGTCCTCCTCGTCACCTTCGTTTACATCCATTTCTCCTTAAACCTCTGCAGTTAGATTTCTGTACTGCTCAACAGAAGAATACCAGTGATTTTCTTTTCCTGTAATTTTTCTTCTTCTTCTTGACTTTTCTTTGTACTATATTTGACACTTTTGACCATTCCCTCCTTTAAAGTCCTGTCTTGCTATTTTGAACCAAGATAATTTTCCTTTAATACTCAGACTTAAAAAAAAAACAACAAATCCTGCATTGTGCCAGTCCTGAGCCTATTTGTTCCCAGATTCATCTTCTCTTCTCTTTCTGTATTGCTGTGAGGCCGACCCTTGCAGGTGCCAGCATCATCTGGCTTCTGTCTGGGTTCAGAAACTGGTGGAAGATTGGGAGATAAGAAGGGAGAAGTCAGGATAATTATTTTTTTCCTCTCTCTGCCTTAGATTGTGTTTCTGACAATGTCTGCCAGTCCTTTGGTTCTTGTTTCTGCCAGGTGACCCTGACCCCTTGGCTTTGGTAACCCTGCTTCTTCCCTTTGTCTTAACAGCCTGAGCATGCTAGTGCCTTCCTGTTGCTAATCTCTGTGCTGCTGTCTCCTGTTCTCAGCTCTTCTGTCACCTGTACATTTATTTATTTTAAAATTTATTTATTTATTTATGGCTGTGTTGGGTCCTTGTTGCTGCGTGTGGGCTTTCTCTAGTTGTGTAGAGAGGAGGCTACTCTTCGTTGCAGTGCGTGGGCTTCTCATTGCAGTGGCTTCTCTTGTTGAGGAGCACGGGCTCCAGGCGTGCGGGCTTCAGTAGTTGTGGGTCGCGGGCTTAGTTGCTCCGCGGCATGTAGGATCTTCCCAGACCAGGGATCCAGCCTGTGTCCCCTGCATTGGTAGGTGGATTCTTAACCACTGTGCCACCAGGGAAGTCCCTCACCTGTGCATTTAATTCTCTGCATTAAATTCTGTTTCACATAGAATGGTTTTTATTTTCCTGGTTGAAGCCTGATGGATACTCATGGTTTTTGCATTCCCTTCCCATTCCCTTTCACCATGTGGAGTTTTGAACCTCAGTTCTCAGCCTTATACAGAAAAAAAGAACAGAATGTTTTGGTAAGCAAGTAAGTGGTGATAGTGATCTGATTGGCAGTAAACACCGAGAGAAATGGATAGATTCAAGAGATAGCATGGAGATAGAATCTGTTGAACTTAATGACTGATTGGCTGTGAATGGCTGAGAGAGGAGTTCCACAGGCCTTGATGAGCCCAGCTACAGCAAGTGTGTAGACAGAGGAGAGAAGAGGGCTTTGTACAGGGCCTTTGGGAGACACTATTTCAGGACAGGCAGAACAAGTGGGAACCCGTGAAGGTGAATGAAAAGAGAGGATGGTGTTGTGGAAGAAAACCAGAGGAATGTAGTGTCACCTGAAAGCCAAGGGAGGGGAGATTTCCAAGAAGGAGGGTGTATTAGTTTCCTTAGGCCATTGTAAGAAAATACCACATATCGGGCAGCTTAAAACAACAGATATGTTGCACAGTTCTGGAGGCTAGAAAGTCTGAAATCAAGTGCCTCTTCTGAGCTTCTTGTGGTTTGCTGGCAATCTGAGTTCCTTGGTTTGTAGATGCATCACTCCAGTCCTCTATCTGCACATGGCAATCTCCCTGTGTCTTCACTTCCCTTCCCTGCAAATGTCTCTGTGTTCAAATTTCCCCTTCTTATAAGGACATCAGTCATATTGGATTAAGGCCCACCCTAATGAACTTATTTTGACTTGATTATTTCTGTAAGGACCACATTTACAAATAAAGTTACATTCTAAGGTCCTGGGGATTAGGACTTCTTTTGGGTGGGGCACACAATTCAACCCATAACAGAGGGAGCATTCAACAATGTAAAAATTTAATATAAGTGTTTATATAAGATTTTAACAAAGGAATTATATAAATGAAATACATAAAATGAACATATACATAAAATGGAAAGCGTTGATTGAAATTAGCATAACTGTTTAATACTTGGAGAACTTTATAAAGGCCTGAAGAAATACAGATTTGGGATATCAGTTTTATGTAAGGGAACTTTGCTTCCCCATACAGACAGTAATATGCATAAACACAAGGTATTTTGAGTACTAACTGCTAAATCCTCTAAGAAGTTGAAAAATTTTTTAAATGATTAATCTGTTTTCTCAAGATGTTTCCTTGATAATGGCTCAATTTCTAATTCATTTTACTGATTTTTTACAGTTATTTTGGCATATGGATAGTTCTCATGAATTTGTCTCCTGTGAACAGAAATAATGAAAAATTAGTATCACTGATGACACGCTTGATTAGTGAAGAATATCATAAGCAAATCATTAATTACTCAAAAATAGTGCAGTACTTTGGAAAGAGCAGTTGCCTCAGCTTCCTAAATTTTATTACTATTTTAAATAAAATATATAATATGTATAACAAATATATAATATGCATAATACAATATGTATATATGTATAATATGTAAACTATATGTATAATAGAGTGAGACTGTTTGGATTTGAAATCCCAGGTCTGCCCCATATTGGCTCTGTGACTCTGGGCAGGTTACTTGACCTGCCTGTGCTTTAGTTTCCTTACTTGTAAAATAAGAATACTAATACCCACCCATTGGCTGGTTCTATATCTAAAACATATTCCATATACATCTGTTTGTATCCACCCCTCTTGTGACCTCCTTAGCACTAGCCACATGAGCTCTTGCCTGGTCTCCTTCCCTTTTTCTACTCCTGCTCCTACAATCAGCTCTCTATACTTCAGCCAGAGTGGTGTTTTTATAGTAGAAAAGCCTTCAGTGGCTTCTCATTGCACAGACTAGAATCTAGAGTCCTTCTCATGGCCTCTTTGGTCCCTGCTTGTTTCTTTAGTCTCAGCTCAGACTGTGTTCTCCTGAGTATGTGGCTCCCACTATACTGTTCCACTTTCTATACTTAGCATGCGCCAAGTTTGTTTCTAATTCAAGGCCTTTGTCCTAGTTCTTCCCAATGCATCAAATGCTGTTTTCCCTAGATCTTCCCCAGGCTGACTCTTTTTTTTAATTTATTTATTTTGGTTGTGTTGGGTCTTCGTGGCTGCGCCTGGGCTTTCTCTAGTTGCAGCAAGCGGGGGCCACTCTTCATTGCGGTGTGTGGGCTTCTTATTGCTGTAGTTTCTCTTGTTGCGGAGCATGGGCTCTAGGCACGTGGGCTTCAGTAGTTGCAGCGTGTGTGTTCAGTTAGTTGTGGCTCGTGGGCTCTAGAGCGCAGGCTCAGTAGTTGTGGCACATGGGCTTAGTAGCTCCGCGGCATGTGGAATCTTCTTGGACCAGGAATTGAACCCATGTCCCCTGCATTGGCAGGCGGATTCTTAACCACTGCGCCACCAGGGAAGTCCCCCCAGGCTGACTCTTTAATATTCAGTTTCTCAGCTCCAGTGACATCTCCAGAGAGCCCTCTGTGGAACATCCCATGTAAAGTAGGCCCTCACTCTGTAGCTCATTATCCCATTTTGTTGGCTTCAAAATATATTTACCCTACTTGAAATGTTTTTTTGTTGTTGTTGTTTTTTGTTTTTTGTTTTTTTGCGGTACGCGGGCCTCTCACTGTTGTGGCCTCTCCCGTTGAGGAGCACAGGCTCCGGACGCACAGGCTCAGCGGCCATGGCTCACGGGCCCAGCCGCTCCGCGGCATGTGGGATCCTCCCGGACTGGGGCACGAAGCCGTGTCCCCCGCATCGGCAGGCGGACTCTCAACCACTGCGCCACCAGAGAAGCCCCTCAAATGTTTTTCAGAGCTGCTAGTAAGCACCAGACTTTGTTCATTTGTTTAGCGTTTCTTGCCATCATTGGGATAAAAAATAAAATCAGTCTCTTCTTGAAACTTACAGTCTAGTGGGGAGACAGGCCAGTGAGGGTTACAGAATTATGTGTTTGGGACAAATAGAGTGTGCACAGGGTGTGCAGAAGCTAAGACTGGAGTGTCTACGTCTGCCTGCATTGTCAAGGGTGGTCTCTAGAGTTCTTGGGGCAGCTGAGCTGTCCTTGAAAGATGATTGTGATACGCAAATAAAACTTAACTAGTTGTGTTCATTTATCACATATTTATCACACATTATGTTCAGTGTCTTGATCCTACTATAATTTTGTCATTCCTGGGATATTTAATGAGCTCTAGGCACTATGCCAAGTGACAAGGATGTAGCAGTGAACGAGAAAGGAGGAGGAAGGGAAGGGGGAAAGACAGGACTGCTCTCAGAAGCTTGCATTAATTATACGGAGAGAGAGATTAAATATGTGAACCCTGTATTTACACAGTGTGAGAGGTGCTTTGAAGGAAATAATCATGTTGAAATAGAAGCCAACTTTAAATAGTCAGGGAGAAGCACTCTGGGGTTGTATCATTTGAGCTGAGACTTGAAGAACAAAAATGAATCAACCAAGGCAAGCTGGGGAAAGACTGTTACTGGCAGAGGCACACTGCAAAGAGCTTGAGGTGGGAATGGGTTCAGAACAAAGAGGAGGCTGGTGTGGCTGGCACAGAGCAAGAGTGGCATGAGTTTGGAAAGAACATTAGAAAAGAAGACCAAAAGAAAAAGGAAAGAACATTAGGAGCCAGATCATACCATACCATCCAGATCATCAGGAGCTCCAGTTCCAGGAGCCAGGAACTTGTAGGATAAGGGTGAGACTGTGGATATCATTCCAAGAACAATGGAAAGCCATCAAAGGATTTTTTTTTTTTGCTGTACGCGGGCCTCTCACTGTTGTGGCCTCTCCCGCTGCGGAGCACAGGCTCCGGACGCGCAGGCACAGCGACCATGGCTCACGGGCTCAGCTGCTCCATGGCATGTGGGATCTTCTCGGACCGGGGCACGAACCTGTGTCCCCTGCATCGGCAGGTGGACTCTCAACCACTGCGCCACCAGGGAAGCCCCATCAAAGGATTTTAATCAGGGGAGCGATGTGATCTGATTTACATTTGTGTGTGTATGTGGGGAGGGGGGGTTGTTTTTGTTTTTTTGTGTTTTTTTTGGCCACGCCACACAGCTTGTGGGATCTCAGTCCCCCGGGATCTCAGTTCCCCACCAAGGATTAAACCTGGGCCACTGCAGTGAAAGCACCAAATCCTAACCATCGGACCACCAGGGAACTCCCTGATTTACGTTTTAAAAACCGGATGGACTGAAGAAGGGAAGCTGGGGATGCAGGAAATGAAGTAAAAGGCTGTTACAGTAGCAAGAGATCGTGGCTGGGACTAGGTGGCAGTAGTGCAGATGAAGCGAAGTGGAAGAATTTAGGTATATTTTAGACAGTATTGACAGTACCTGTGATAGAGTATCTCTAGGTATTAGGCACAGATGGAGGGTGAGTCCTAAGATTTTGGCTTAGCACCTGGACAGATTGTGATGTGATATCTTGAGGAGGGAAATGCTGGAAAGAAACTAGTGTTCTACTTTTCCGGTTATCACGGCGTGAGGCACCATGAGCAGTAAAGTCTCCCGTGACACCCTCTATGAGGCGGTACGGGAAGTCCTGCATGGGAGCCAGCGCAAGTCCCAGAAGTTTTTGGAGATGGTGGAGCTTCAGATCAGCCTGAACAACTGTGACCCTCAGAAGGACAAACGCTTCTTGGGCACTGCCAGGTTGGCACCATTCTCATCCCACCCAGCCCTCAGTGTCCCTGTGCCCGTCTCCTCCCTTCAGGCTCTGGTTGAGGCTGAGATGGCCTGGCACATGTGGCACTGAAGTGCCTGGGTAGTTCAGACCCCCTGCTCCAGGCAGGTGTGGCTGGACAGACCCCCACACTGGGTCTTAAAACAAGAGGGGAGGGACTTCCCTGGTGGCACAGTGGTTAAGAATCCGCCTGCCAACGCAGGGGACACTGGTTTGAGCCCTGGTCCTGGAAGATCCCACATGCTGCAGAGCAACTAAGCCCGTGTGCCACAACTACTGAAGCCTGTGTGCCTAGAGCTTGTGCTCCACAACAAGAGAAGCCACCGCAATGAGAAGCACGTGCAACGCAACGCAAGAGTAGCCCCTGCTCGCTGCAACTAGAGAAAGCCCGCGCACAGCAATGAAGACCCAACGCAGCCAAGAAATAATAAATTAAAAAACAAACAAACAACAACAACAAAAAAAACAAGAGGGGAGGTGTGGGGAGGCCTTGGCTGAGCCTGCCGGCTAGTTTGGGAAGCCAGACTAGCTGTTGGTGAATGTGGATGCTCTGGGCTTAAGTCCACTCCCTGCCCCAAGTTCTCCATATGTGTTCTGGGGGACCAGCAGCATTGTGATGAGGCCAAGGCTGTGGATATACCCCACATGGGCATCAAGGTGCTAAGGAAACTCAACAAGAATAAGAAACTGGTCAAGAAGCTGGCCAAGAAGTATGATGCCTTTTTGGCTTCAGAGTCTCTGATCAAGAAGATCCCACGAATCCTGGACCCATGCCTGAATAAGGCTGGCAAGTTCCTTCCGTGATGACCCACAATGAGAACATCGTGGCCAAAGTTGATGACGTGAAGTCCACGATCAAGTTCCAGATGAAGAAGGTGCTGTGTCTGGCAGTGGCTGTTGGCCACATGCAGATGACAGATGATGAGCTGTGTACAACATCCACTTAGCTGTCAACTTCCCGGTGTCATTGCTCAAGAAAATTGGCAGGGGATTTCCCTGGTGGCCTAGTGGTTAATAATACACCTGCCAGTGAAGGGGACACGGGTTTGATCTCTGGTCTGGGAAGATCCCACATGCCACAGAGCAACTAAGCCTATGCGCCACAACTACTGAGCCGGCGCTCTAGAGCCCGCGAGCCACAGCTACTGAGCCCACGTGCCACAACTACTGAGGCTTATGCGCCTAGAGCCCGTACTCCACACAAGAGAAGCCACCACAAGGAGAAGCCCACATACTGCAACGAAGGGTAGCCCCCGCTCGACACAACTAGAGAAAACCCGTGTGCAGCAACCAAGACCCAATGCAGCCAAAAATAAATAAATAAATTTATTTAAAAAAAAAAAAAAATTGGCAGAACATTTTGTACATTAAAAGCACCATGGGCAAACCTCAGAGCCTGTACTAAGGCACAGCTTAATAAACCACACTCCCACCATTAAAAAAAAAAAAAAAAAGCAACTAGTGTTCTAGGGTGGAAATTGAGAGACATGAGTTGGACATTAAATTCAGGCTATCAAGTTGGCACTTGGATATATGAGTCTGGAGGTCAAGGCTGGAGATAGAAATTTTGAAATCACCAGGACATAATTGCTGTTTAAAGCTATAGGGCTAGATATGATTAAGGAGACAGTGAAGATGGAAAATTAAAAGGGGCCTGGAACAAAGCCCTGGGACATTCCAGCACTTAGAGGTTGGGAAGGGGAGGATGAAACAGCAAAGACGACTGAGAAAAATAACTAGAGAGATAGGAGGGAGACTATAAGATTGTGTTAAAATGGAAGCCAAGAAATTGGAGGGTTTGTGTAGTGGTTTACACATATTACCTCATTTGATTCTCACAACAACATGTGGGGAGTATTTTAGAAAACTTAATGCTCAAGAATACTCAGCTAGTAAGCCTAGGCTCTTAACCACTGTGCATGTTTCCCCAGGGAGAAAAGTGAGTCCCAGGTTGCTGAATGGATGAGATGAGTATAGTGAAGTCTTTATTGGATTTTGCTATCCAGACATTGTTGATCTTGGTCAGAGCCAACAAAAGGATAGATAAAAGCCAGATTGGGTGGGGTTGAACAGTAAATAGGAGGTGAGGACAAGGAAGCAAATTGTAGGTAACTTGTTGGAGAACTTCTCATGTACAGAGGAACTAAGAAATGAGGTGAAAGCTCAATGGGAGTCTGGGTTAAGAGGTTTGTTTTTAATTCTTTCAGGTGGGAGGAAGCCTATTACTATGCTTACAGAATAATCCAGGAGTAAAGGGGATGAATGATACTGGGGAGAGGGAAGGGATAACGGAAGATGTGGCATCTTTGAAAAGGCAACTGGAATGGGATCCAGGGCAAAGTGGAGAAACCAGGGAACCTTCAACTAAACAGAACCAGAGACTTTAAAGTGGTTTAGAAAAGGCCCTTTGATTGCAAGGAACAACATCCCATTTCACACTAGCTAAGTAGAAAGGGACTTTTTTGAAGATATACAATAGGCAAGCTCTTTGGACATCCAAGGTTAGGAAATAAAGTAAAGCTGGCCTTGCTGGAATCCTAACTAGAAAATCACTAACTATGTTATCTTCTTTTGTCTCTTGTAGTGTGGCATGGTCTTTTCTTCCTTTTCTGAGTGTATATGTTCCATTCCTTTGCTTCTCTGCTTACTTGTGGCTTTTCTCTTTGCTGTAACCTCTGCTTTTACATGGTGTTGCTGACTAACTCCAGCCCCTTGGGCCTTTCACTTCAAGTGCCCATCATCATTCAGTTGATTGGGTCTCTGAGAGTGCTAGCTTGGTTCAAAGTCCATTCCATTTTTGGTCCTGTCAGCTCTGGCCAGTGGGAGGACGATGGGAATCACCTTGTACTTAGGACTGTCCCTTCCAGACCCTTTGGAGAAAGGGGTGTAGCTGGAGAGGCAATGACTGGCATGTTTACTACAAGTAGGAAATTTAAATTCAGAGTTGGGTCACAGATAATATGCTAGAATCCTTCAGTGTAAGTAGGTTATATAAGCAGCAGCCCAATTTGGGCTTACTTAATTTAGAACTTAGATTTAACTTAAAATTACATTTTATAAAGTTTATACTTAAAAAGGCTTAGAAATTTTAAGATGATAAATTCATCAGAAGTTAAAACATACATTTCCAATGAACAGTTAATCAGACGAGAATATTACAAAAGTAATTTTAAAAATTGTAACAGTGATATATGTGAACAGGAAAATTTGGAAATTAAAGTATAATGCAGCAAAAAGAAATAACCATAATCCCATTACTGAGAAGTATAAAGTGATGTAGGTTAATATTTTTTACATCATAACAAATATTTATATTACAGGAAATAAGATACGTGGAACGAAGTTATGTATCAAAACCCACTTTGAATGTAAGTATAAATTTAAATTGTGCTTTAAAATTTCAAGAATTTAAAGGAAATATAGTCTATTAAAAATGCATATTCTAAAGCATGTATAGATGAGGGTCAGCTTGGGATGATTCAGTGGTTAGGAATAGCTAATTATTGAAATATTAAGTCAGACTCCCAAATTACCCTAAAAAATTTCAGTCTAGCGCCCTGCATAATTTCTGCTTCTTCCCCAGTCATTGTCTATGGTAAACAACCTTCTCTAAAACTAGGCAGTGTTCTTCCTTTACTTTTGGGAACCCCCATTATATTGTGTTGGTTGGTACATTGCAGAGGCCACATGGAAGATACTAGAAGAAAGGGGCTGAAGGAGATTGGGGATTAGACAGGAAGGACCATCACCTGGTCACCTAGTGCTTCCTGAGGGGTCCTCCTTTTGTTTCATAACGGCTTCTAAAAAGACTTAGTAATAGCCTTCGACCAGAATCTAGGGTATGGTTCTCTTATTATCTATGAGAATTTATGCATGTATGTATGTATGTATTTATCTAAGAGCATGTAGAAGGCAAGCGTAAGGAGAGAATTGTTAAAATAGTGTTTTGCAATATTTAAGAGAGCTTTTATCTTTTTCTTAAATTTTATATTGTCTTATTAATAGTTTAAGAAGTATGGCTCTGGCTGTGTCCTAGTTAAGTGGTATGCCCCCACTAACATACAGGTCTTGACCCTAGACCAGAGTTTGCCTTCAGTAAGGAAGCCCTTTAATTAGGGCTTTTTATGCAGTTAACAAGGGTAAACTGATCATTTCTTAAATTTTGACTAAGGAATAGAATTGAACCTTAAGCTTCTGGTCTATGCCTATTTTAGAACTGGTTTTTCTTAGGTTTTCTATTAGGTCTTAAATCATAAAGTACCAGAATTGAACTGATTTTAGGGCTGTTCTAATATTATTTTCATCTTTGATGGGTAATTAGTCATTCATAAAAAGTCTGTTTTTTGGCTAATATATCTATGAATTGTTTATTTATGAAAGATGATGTGGGTAAAATATTTAAATATAATAATTTTTACCATCTTCTGTCTTGCCAGGAAGTGGTCATAGTAAGTGCTGCAAGAACACCCATTGGATCCTTTCTAGGCAGCCTTTCCTCTCTGCCAGCCACTAAACTTGGTTCCATTGCAATTCAGGGAGCCATTGAAAAGGCAGGTTAGTAGTGCTTTACTTTTTGTGTTGAGGGGTAGTGATTCAATGGAACAAATGTTTATTTTGCACTTAACTATATACGTAACACTTAGAAACGAATTAATGTCTACACTTCTGAATTCCCTTGAAAAGAAATCCTTGTACTAGAGTGTTATGAATGAAGCTCAAAACTGACAAGAAAAAGAAACCATTCCTGCTATATAATGTCACATACTTTACTAGGTAATTACTAAATTGAATAAAATATGGAAATGTCTTTTTGATTTTTTTAAAAAAGGGATTCCAAAAGAAGAAGTGAAAGAAGCATACATGGGTAATGTTCTACAAGGAGGTGAAGGACAAGCCCCTACAAGGCAAGCAGTACTGGGTGCAGGTATTAGGACTACATTTTTGCTTTTATACTTAAATGTTTGACATGGCAAAATGGAGGTCATTTCAGCTTAAATAAAATGTTAAATGCATAATAGACTTATATCGGCAGAAGAAATGTTGCAGATTATAGTTTAACATGCTCTATTTTATTACAGTTTATTTGAAGAATATCTTTGTTCTTCAAAAGTATGATTTATATTGGTTTTAGGCTTACCTATTTCTACTCCATGTACCACTGTAAACAAAGTTTGTGCCTCAGGAATGAAAGCCATCATGATGGCCTCTCAGAATCTTATGTGTGGACATCAGGTAAGAAGTACCTTCTTTTCCATTTTATAACTAAAATAATATGCAGTGCTAAAAAACACTAAAAATCTAAGCATATTCATACTCTAGAAGTGAGATTCTTTCTCATAAGTGCAGTTGCTCTGTTGTTTCAGACACTCAGGAGTGTCTGGATTTGCCAATTCCATTTGAAGTAGAGGTCAAAATGATAGCTCAAGTGTCTGGTATTAAAAAGTAGTTTTCAGCCAGGACGTTTTTGTCTTTGGGTGCCCCTTTACTTAGGATTCTGGTTGATTTAAGACACCGTAAATTTTGTCTGTGCTAGAATGAGAAGGGTTTTTATCATAAATGAGAATAAGGTGCTGACCCTGGGAATCAAATCGTTGATTGAGCCCAAAATTGATGACTAATTTATAGCTCCTTATGTTCAGGTTCAGCTGTAAAATTGTGCAGGCTTTCTATTGGCCTTGATGATTTTGATCTTGTCTTTACCAGAGCAAGAGATAGGCTGCTCAGCAAACATATGCTGGATGTTAGGAGGCTAGACCTGGACTCGTAGACCTAAGAGTTTATCAGATCCAAGCCTTTTTTTCAGTTGAGGAAAGAGGTTGAGAGGACTACAAACACAGTTACAGGGGTAAAATTAGAAAACAGGTGTCCCTATCCCTGTCTAGTGCATTCCAGCCTATCAGGGTATAACACACCAAGGTAAAAATCAGTTGTGAGGTGTTTGCAGATTATTTCTTACATGTACAAGAATCATAATTATGCATACCCTTGCTGTTACTCCTCCCTTGCTTTGTTTCCAGTTGTAAGGCAAGCCAAAGAGAAAAAAAAGAGTGATACCTGATACACATGCTAAAAACTGAGATGGTATAGAAAAGTATAAAATGAAAAATCTTCTTTCTTCTTGCCCCACTTTGAATCTCTGACTTATTCATCACTTTTTTGTGTATTCTGCCACCGAAAAGCAGAGAAACTTTGGGGAAGTTTCTTAAACTCAGTGCCCCATGTAATGTCTTGGAGGTCATTCTGTATCAGCACATAAGATAGTACTCTATTGACCTGAACAACTATAATATACTTATGGGTCCTTATTGAATGGACATCTAGGTTGTCTCCAGTTCTTCACTATTTTAAATAATGCTGCAGAGAGTACCCCTATATATATCTTTGTGTAATTATAAATACTTAAATCAGTTCTTGTTAATTCACTGTACTAAGCAGTATAGTGTAGTGGTTAAGAACAAAAAGTCTGGAGCCAGACTAATTTCAAATCCTGGTTTTGCTCATCATTAGCTGAGGATCTACTATGTGGACATTCACTGGAGATTGGTGAACAAAACATTAAAAAATCTCATCATGTGCAAGTCTGTCTTTTGGAAAAATTCCTAAGAGGAGAATTTCGGAGTCAGAGATTTAAAAATTTTGATATTTTCAAATGCTTTCCATGAAAGTTAAACCAGTTACATATTTTCCATAGCTTATGAGAGCTTGTTTGCCTATACACAAGGTAACACTGACATCAGATATTACCAAACCCTTGTCAAACGGTCATGAAATTGTTTAGATGTTTCAGAATGGTTTGAATGACAAGGAAAATTTTGTCTCAGTTGATTTTTTTGTGGTTCTCTAGCAAATGCTTTCAGTTAGTGTTCTTTGATTCATTTGTGCATGTATAAAATTATCTGACTTAGAGGAATACTAGGAATTGCCTTATTTTGAATGGTCACTTATATTATATTCTGTAGAATAATTGATAACTTAATTTCTGTCACTTATTATTGCCATCATCCCCAGAAAATACTCAGTATTTCAGGTTAGCAGAATAAAACTTATATGAGAACTATTTGAGACTCTCCATATTTGAAAACAGGCAAAATATTTAGGTTTCTTTGGTACAGAACTTCTGTTTGTCTTTATTCTTTTTTTTTTTTTTTTTTGTGGTACGCGGGCCTCTCACTGTTGTGGCCTCTCCCATTGCGGAGCACAGGCTCCGGATGCGCAGGCTCAGCGGCCATGGCTCACGGGCCCAGCCACTCTGCGGCATGTGGGATCTTAGTACCCCGACCAGGGATTGAACCTGTGCCCCCTGCAGTGGAAGTGCAGGGTCTTAACCACTGGACCACCAGGGAAATCTCTGAAGATATTTAAACAGTTCTGTATGACCTCAGGTGTAGGTCCAGGCATGAGACTGGAAAGGGAATGAGAAGTCAGATTGTAAAGGGCCTTATGTGCTATGCTGGTGAGTCCTGTAAGGAGTGGAATGACCAGACTTACAGTCTAGCCAGAATGACTCAGATGAGTGTAGATGACACTTGGGTGGAAGGACAGGCTGCATATCAGATGATCAAGTAGAAAATTACTATAGCTGTCTGGGAAGAGCTGATTGGGAGGATCACAATCAAGGAAGTCGGATTATTTCCGAGAACTGAGATTACGTTTTTGGCAGTGTCAGTGAAATGAAGGGTTAGAAGAATTTCAGAAGATGGTTCTACATTAAAGATTCCTGGCATTCTTATTAATGTCTGATTCTGATCTTAATTATCATTACACGTTTCAGACCATTTCCTTTTACCAGTGTCAAGAGGGTACTTCCTATAGTGACTGTATAGCAAATGTTTAATAAAGTCCATGTAGAATACTTGTTTGTTGTAGCTGTGTAAAGGGTATAATGGGTTTGCAACTACAGTTGACCCTTAAACATGGATTTGAACTGCCTGGGTCCACTTAATGTGCAAATTTTTTTCAATAAACATGTACTACAGTTGAATCTGTGGATGTAGAACCATGGATAGGGAGGGCCGACCGTGAAGTTATACACAGATTTTCAAGTGTGTGGAGCGTTGACGTTCCTAATCCTGGTGTTGTTCGGAAGTCAACAGTACTACTTGAATTGACATTGGGTTTTTGTGTGTTGCTGAGCAGGATGTGATGGTGGCAGGTGGGATGGAGAGCATGTCCAATGTTCCCTATGTAATGAACAGAGGAGCAACACCATATGGTGGCATAAAGCTTGAAGATTTGATTGTAAAAGATGGGCTAACTGATGTCTACAATAAAATTCATATGGTAATTATTGCTTTTTAATGGAGAAATGCCATGTATATAAAATACTGCTTGATTTAAAAAATATATATATATACTTTAATTTTTATTTATTTATTTTTGGCTGCATTGGGTCTTTGTTGCTGCATGTTGGCTTTCTCTAGTTGTGGTGAGCGGGGGCTACTCTTCATTGCAGTGTGCGTGCTTCTCATTGCGGTGGCTTCTCTTGTTGTGGAGCACAGGCTCTAGGTCCACGGGCTTCAGTAGTTGTCGCTCGCGGGCTCTAGGGCACAGGCTCAGTAGTTGTGGTGCACGGGCTTAGTTGCTCCACAGCATGTGGGATCTTCCTGGACCAGGGATCAAACCCATGTCCCCTGCATTGGCAGGTAGATTCGTAACCACTGCACCACCAGGAAAGTCCAATATATATATCTCAGAAACTGAACTGAAGGATATAAATGTTGATTGAGCCATTCATTTTAGGAAAATGTTTTTCTAAGCTCATTGCATCAACTTGGCTCAACTGTTGAATAAATTGCCCCACACTGAAATAGGACATTTTCTGACATTTAATAATGGATTCCATAGGTGTTTAATTATTTGTCTTCAAAATAGCAACTTCTGGGCTAATTCAAGTATTTGAGGATGAGACATGAGTAAAAAAATTACCTAGTACAGAAAGAAGTATATTTTAAGAAACTAAATTTAACTACTAACCACTATTTTATGTTATGCAAAGTTAATTAGTTTTTTAAAACTTCCAACTTCTATCAGGGCAACTGTGCTGAAAATACTGCAAAGAAGCTGAATATTGCACGAGATGAACAGGATACTTATGCTATTAACTCCTATACCAGAAGTAAAGCAGCATGGGAAGCTGGAAAATTTGGAAATGAAGTTGTTCCTGTCACAATTACAGTAAAAGGTTGAAGAATAAATAGATTTTAATTTTTAGTAGACTTTGTGTGTTGCTAAGTATTTTATGTTTGAGTTTTAGTACATTTTTATCTTTGTTAATTTCAACTGAGGACGCTGACACTGCTGCTTATGGTTATTAAAGGGAAATGTTGCTAATTCAGAGGTAAATTTAATTTCTAATATAATTTAATTTAATTTCTAATATAATTGTTCCTAATATAAGCAACAGACAACACACTAAGTTAAGTGAAAAGGGGGGGATTTATTAGAAGGCCACTTGGGGATTCGTCCCAGAACTGAAAGATGTATGGCAGCAACCAGTCAGCTCTGGGAACTTCAGGAATTGGAAGTGGGTAGTCAGTACCATTAGGACATGCTGTCTTGGCTTTTCCGTGCTGCTTTTGTTCTTTATTGTCTCAGCTTTTCTGTGGTGCTGCCTCCATCTCCAGGGTCACATCTGTAGGGCTCTCAGTCACAAAGGAAAGAGACCTCCTCACCAATTGCAGCAAAATAAATCCACAGTAAAGACTCAATTAACTTGGTTTAGGTTACATTTCGATTCTAGAAATAATTACTGTGATGAGAATGATGGAGTACCAAAACTTATCCAGCCTAGGTTGGACATCTACCCCGGGGTTAGAAGAATGAGGTCTGTGATCATAGAAGGAGGCTGAGAGAAGAGAATGGGATGTGGCTAAATAGAAGATTTAAATTGCATCAGGCTACTTAATAAACTCTTCTTTGAGACACTAACAGAAATTATTGATGGTAGATTCTTGAGTGGAATTTACTTGGGATGGTTTAAGGTATGTGGGCATACAGGGAATCACAGACTACCAGGCACCTTGTGTACCATTTCTTACTGAGCAACTAATTATTATCTTCACTGCTAAGATTACTTAATTTAAAAGATTTTTGTTTTAGGTAAACCAGATGTAGTGGTGAAAGAAGATGAAGAATATAAACGTGTTGATTTTAGTAGAGTTCCAAAGCTGAAGACGGTTTTCCAAAAAGAAAATGGTTAGTATTAAGAAATGAAGCATAAGAAAAAAGAGTCAAGTGTACCATATCTCGTCTTAGAACTGCCTGAGGATTTAAAAAAATTCTAGAAAACAACTAGATGGTATTTAACATTTTCAGTGTATCAGGCTCAAGTGAAGGTAACAAAACGTATGATATTTATCCAAAGTATATTTAAAATTGCTTAACAGTTAATATTTTCTTTGCGTGTCTGTGTGTGTTTGAACTTGTTTTTTATTATTAATTTTTATTGGAGTGTAGTTGATTTACAATGTTGTTAGTTTCTGCAGTACAGCAAAGTGAATCAGTTATGCATATACATATATCCACTGGTTTTTAGATTCTATTCCCATATAGGTCATTACAGAGTATTGAGGTAGAGTTCCCTGTACTATACAGTATGTTTTTTATTAGTTATTTATTTTATATAAACAGTTAATACTTTCAATATATAAAGCCTCTGGAACAGGTTGTAGAATGATGTAGAACAGTTTTTCATATGCACTTCATCTTGAAAGTTTTTCATGATATGAAAGTCAAGTTTACATATTATGTTAAATATCTGTAAGCCTCTGGAGGACTAAGCTGATAGATGTTTTTCATTTTTGTATCTCTAGTGCCTGGTTCTCAACAAATAAATGTTGAATGTTTGTTAGTGTAAGTGGGATCCCAGGTTACTAAATCCTTTTAGGAGAAAAGGTCAGTTCTGCTTTTAAAATTGGCTGTATACAGCTGCGATAATAATCTGAAATAACTTTTTTCCCTTTTTTGATTGAATTTCTCAATACTAACTATAGGAGTGGATTAATCTTTTTTATTAAAGCATCATATAAAAATTTATATTGCAGGGAATTCACCGATGGTCCAGTGGTTAGGACTCTGTGCTTCCGCAGCAGGGGCACGGGTTTGATCCCTAGTCGGGGAACTAAGATCCCACAAGCCTCACAGCTTGGTCAAAAAAAGAAAAAAAAAATTATATTGCAAAAGTATATTTTTATAATTTTAGCAGCAGTCTATTTTAGGGTCTTCATTGGTATTTAAAAGAAAACAGCTTAATTGACATATAATTTGCATACCATAAAATTCTCCTGTTTAAAATGTACAGTTTAGTGACTTTTATTATTCATTTAACTTCAAGTGATTGTAGAGAAGAAGAAATACCTGATTTTGACACTGATTTGAAAAATATATAATGAGTGCCCGCTCTACTGTGAATAAGCAAAGACTTAGTGTTTGTTAGGAAAAATATGAAGTGGTCCTTATCTTTGAGGAATTATGAACCAGCATTTACCCAGTGCCATCACACATGCCTTTTGAGGTAGCTTTGAATAAACTGTTACAAAAAACTAACGTAAGGGGACTTCCCTGGTGGTCCAGTGTTAAGACTCCACGCTCCCAATGCAGGGGGCCCGGGTTCGATCCCTGGTCTGGGAACTAGATCCCACATGCCACAACGAAGATCCCACACAGGGCAGCAACTAAGACCCGGTGAAGCCAAATAAATAAATAAATATATATTTAAAAAAATCTAACGTAAAAAGGCATACTGACATTAATTGTGTTATATACATACACATTTAATTATGTGTATTTTCCTGAGGGCAGGAATTATCTCCATCCATATCTTCATGCATTTAGCAACCCAGGCAGTATTCTGCAGAAATTTGTTAAATTGATCCAAACGAATTCAATGTGAAAGGATGTTCTGATGTCATGCTCATTGATACTTTCAGGTACAGTAACAGCTGCCAATGCCAGCACACTGAATGATGGAGCAGCTGCTATGGTTCTGATGACTGCAGATGCAGCCAAGAGGCTCAGTGTTAAACCACTGGCAAGAATAGCAGGTAGAAAATGTTCTGAACTTGTTTATTCCTAAACCGCTATATTCTTCCTGAAATTGAGGTTCTTTGCCAGTAATATTATACGTAATATTGAAGTTGGCTGTTTCTGTCTGTAGGTTGTACTTTGTGACAGAATTTAACTAGTACATGTTTTAATTGAGATAGAACCTCCTTCAATATTTTC
Organism: Delphinus delphis; assembly: GCF_949987515.2. Taxonomy (NCBI): domain Eukaryota; kingdom Metazoa; phylum Chordata; class Mammalia; order Artiodactyla; family Delphinidae; genus Delphinus; species Delphinus delphis. The sequence goes on along the minus strand of NC_082690.1, from coordinate 26,009,649 downwards.
GTTAGTATTTGATTTGTATAAGAGAAAGCTTTTAAAAATCTTTCCCTATCCTGGATGATGTGTGGGAGACTACAGGGTACATGTTTTCCCCTGGCACTGTGGGGAAAGGTAGCCAGGTAGAGTAAAAAGAATATGGGCTTAGGAGTATAGAGATACAAAAAATTTAATTGTACTGGCATTAATTATTAACTGTGTGGTCTTGGCATGTCCTCAGTCTCCTTAAGACTTTTTAGCTGTAAAATCTGCCTTGCCTTCTTCATAAGGAGTTAAACAGATACCATTTTGTTTAGATCATGGTTTCTTAACCTCAGCACCATTGACAGACATTTCACAACAAATAATTGTGTTGTAGGAGCTATTCTATGCATTCTAAGATGTTTAGCAGCTTGGCTTCTACCCATTAGATACTACAATAAGTGGCATTCCACCTGTGCAACAACCAAAAATATCTCTAGATAATGTCAGTGTCCCTGGAGGCAGTTTCCCCTAACTCCCTATCTGTGAAAGTCAATGGCTTAGATGACTGGTATAATCTTGTAAAGTGTAGAATCTTAGAAAAGGCACAAATACATTTAAATACACTATAATGTTTAGGAAACTTGCATTTTTGCATATTATATGAGTTGTTAGATATAGCTTTGGGTGCTTATAAAAAGATTTTAACGACGTATTTTTTTTTTAATGAAGCATTTGCTGATGCTGCTGTAGAACCTATTGATTTTCCAGTTGCACCTGCATATGCTGTACCTAAGGTGAGAACAAAATAACAGACCATAACTCATTGTGCCAATTTCTGTTTTTGCTTATACCAAGGTTGCATGTTTTAGATTTTACATGTTACTCATCCACCAAAGCATAGAGGTAGCTTAGTTTCAAATCTTCTCACTTCTCCTGAAAACAATTAAAGAGCAACAAGGATAACAACAACAAAAGTAAAGGGGCAGCCCACAAACTATATTTTCAGTGGAGCAGATAAAAACTACATGATTGAATTCCTTGTATGGAACTCACATACCTGGAATGGCAACCGCAAAGTGGGAGGTTGGTGCAGCAGAGAAAAGAAGGGAATGCTGAGGGTCCAGGGTTCTAGAATTCAAAGCAAATATTCATTACTAGAAGGAGCAGTCTTCATCCTGAAAGGGAACCTCATGGGAGCTGGTCTCAGAGTAAAACTGGAGATGGAGAGGACCTATCTGCTCCAATTGTCAGTCTGAGTCTTTGTGGGAAGTTACTAAGGGGTCCCAGGAAAGGAGGCAGTGTTGTGTTGGTTTAGGGGTTAAGGGATCTCAGAAGACTCCAGCAAATGTTCCCTTTCAGAAGTAGAGGGCCTCACCCTGAAAGAAAATGTCTGAGGGTGGCACCCAGATTAGAAAAAAAAAAAAAAAATCAGTGGGGAATAAGGATAGAGAAGGATCAGAAACAACAGGGAGTGCTGATCTGTCCAGTGGTGGCAGATCTCAGAAAGCAACACAGTTATACAGCTTCTGAAAGTGAATGTGCATCACATTGGAAAGGAAGGGTGATAAACACTTCTCAGCTAGATTCTGAGAGCTAGAAAAGTGGCTACACTTAGGTAGGTACCATGTTTTGTCTCATGGTGTTGGAACTAGAGGAAGCTGTTTGAGCTGTACAGCTTAGAAAGCTACCTGAGCCTGCTGGAGGAAGAGCGCAAGGAGGAACAGAAGTTTCACGTTAATATTATTGTTGCTCAGAACAAAAAAATTTCTAAAGATAAACACCCTCCTGCAATAGCTGAGGAACTATCAAAACAAGAGATCATATAATAAGACTTTAAATAAATCATTTACAGTGAAAATACGATAGCTCTGAATAACTGTGCCCCAGATAACCCCACAGCAACTTTTATAAAGCAGAAACTCTAGGGGATGCAATGAAAAATTAGTAGAGAGTAGTATACCTCTTTCATTTGACAGATAAAAAATCTAGAACTAAGCAACATATAATCAGTAAAGTAGATCTTAAGAATATGTATCAACTGTGTACCCCTAAATAAAGAGTATTCAGTTATCCATGGAATGATCAAGAAAATGAAGTTTTCTCTCTCCAAAATAATAGAAATACGATAATGCAAACAAGTCTTTGATTACAATGCAATAAGATGAGAAATTAGGGCATTCCCTGGCAGTCCAGTGGTTAGGATTCCACACTTCCACTGCAGGGGGCATGGGTTCAATCCTTGGTCAGGGAACTAAGATCCTGCATGCTGTGCAGCACCCCCCCCCCAGCAAAAAAAAAAAACAAAAACAAAAACAAAAGATGAGAAATTAAAATCAGAAAATAAAAGGGCCCTTCCTCCTGGAAACTAAGAAACTCCATATTTATGTATTACATCAAAGGGAAATATAAACGAAAATTGCAGAATTTCAAGAAGATAATGAAAATAAGTTTTGACTTAATTATCTGAACATAATCTATATTTTTAAAAAATTTAGGTTCTTAAAGATACAGGATTGAAAAAAGAAGATATTACAATGTGGGAAATAAACGAAGCCTTTAGTGTGGTCGTACTAGCAAACATTAAAATGCTAGAGATTGATCCCCAAAAAGTGAATATCAATGGAGGAGCTGTTTCTCTTGGACATCCAATTGGGTAGGTAAAATTATAAAGAAAAATATACCTAGGTTAATGGCTGCCTTTGTATATTCCTATCAAAACTTAAACTGCTTCATGATAATTCTTGTTACTCTTGGTTTAACAGTTTTTCTTCCCACACATCCTTCATAGGGCAAATACCATTTCTGATAGGATCCCCATTGAACACAGATCTATCACATCTGTTCCTTGAAAACTAATATTGTTTTATGTTGAAGAAGATAATTTAAGAGTAAAATCTATGCTTGGGCTTTTCAAAAAGCTGTAACCATTCTTGGGGCTTCCCTGGTGGTCCAGTGCTTAGGACTCCACGCTTCCACTGCAGGGGGCATGGGTTCGATCCCTGGTTGGGAAACTAAGGTCCTGCGTGCTGCTCAGTGCAGCCAAAAAAAAAAAAGCTGTAACCCTTCTTGAAACAAGTCTCCCAAGTTAAAATAAAGTAGTTAAATTCAGCTATAAGTAATGGCTAATTTGGTTATTCATACAGTCTATAAACCATTAAAGTACCAAAATGCTTTCTTAATCCTAGGATGTCTGGAGCCAGGATTGTCGTCCATTTGGCTCATGCCTTGAAGCAAGGAGAATATGGTCTTGCCAGTATTTGCAACGGAGGAGGAGGTGCTTCTGCCATGCTGATCCAAAAGCTGTAGACAACTTCTGTTGTCTAAGGCAACAACCCTATGTAGCCAGAAAGGCCTGCTGTAATCAGGGTGACTGATTACCCTGGGTCAGCTTGTATGAAAATAATCTGTTTCACTTTTTATTATTTTCAACTCTTTTTAAAAAAATAAGATAAAAAATCAAATCCCCAAACCTTTTGAGATTACACAGTAATTTTTTCTTCTAATTTACATTGTTTCTAATTTTGAGCACATTTTTGTTATAAGGCTGTACTGTTTAAAATACCACTGTGCAATATTAGTGACTTATAAGTAGCTAGAAGCTTCCATTTTAGAGAATAAATCTTAATTTACATTTTTGAGGACTGTTAAAGATTAAGTGAATGTTATCTATCACTAATTTAGATTTAATAGACCCTTCAAAGTAAGAGCAGTTATTCTGTGCAAACTAGGAATGCCTCATATCATTAGTCAAGAAGCCAAAGACTGTAGTGTTGCTAGAAACAGGAGGAACCCGTGTGCTCAGGTCTGAAGTGGGTGCAATTTTTCATAACCTCATCATTCAGAATTTGTTTGGGCGTGGGGGTTAGGGTTTTTGCTCTGAATTACTACAGTAGCACAAAGAGTGGGAAAGAAGGTGGAAACTAAACTGCTCAACTGAATGGATTTCTGAAGGGACGAGATCGTCACTTTCATTATGCCACAATGCCTGTTCTTAAGCAGGAGAAAATGCAGCACAAGTATCTTGAGTTGCATCTCATCTAGAAAAAAAACACACTGTAGGCAGGGGCTATGCACACCAACCTCAGCTGCAGTTCTGAGAAGGGAAACCTGTTTAAGTTGATGTTGACAATAGTTGGGGAGTAGAGAGGACAGAAAAGTGGTATTACATCTATCTCATGGCAAATAATTCAGTGAATTATTCAGTGAATACTTATCGTTGAAGGAAAAAAAAAAGATAACATGGAAAAAAATTGTTCTTAAGATTCAAAGACTACTTTCAAAAATATCTGTATAGTAAATACAGCTCCCTTTTGCAGCTCATTATGTGCTAAGTAGTGTCCTAGAGTCTTTATTTGTATTAACTCCTTTAATCCTCACAAAAACTCGATAGGGTAGGTACCATTATTATCCCTCCTATAAAAATAAGGAAATTGAGGCGTGGAGTGGTAAAATAAATTCTCAAGGTCAAATACCTCGTGAGTAGCTGAGATGGATTCAGTTCCAGGCAGTCTTACTCCAGAGCCCAAGTTCTTAACTCAGTATGTTTGGCTTCTCAGTCTCAGATAAGTAGCTGCCGTACTGTAAGAGGAACTGGGTAAAATACATGGGAAAAAAAAAAATCCAACCCAAAATATTTAGAATACTTCATTGAAGATAAGCAGAATTAACAACGAATCCAAAAGTCAGTCATCTGGAAAACTTAAATCTGGGAGTAAATGAAGAGAGAAAAAGAAAAGACATAGAACCAGCAAGTAAATGGTATTTATTAAAAAGGAAAAAGAAAGGTACTCTGGGGCTTCCCTGGTGGCGCAGTGGTTGAGAGTCCGCCTGCCGATGCAGGGGACACGGGTTCGTGCCCCGGTCCGGAAAGATCCCACATGCCGCGGAGCGGCTGGACCCGTGAGCCATGCCGCTGAGCCTGCAAGTCCAGAGCTTGTGCTCCGCAATGGGAGAGGCCACAGCGGTGAGAGGCCCGTGTACTGCAAAAAAAAAAAAAAAAAAAAAAAGAAAGGTACTCTGAAGCAATAATTACAATGTAAGAGAAAAACTCAGATTTTTACTAAGTGTGCAGATTTAGAAGGCCTTATTTCATTAACAGAATTAACAGAATCACACTAATGTTCTATGGAAAAGACAGTAAGAAAAAAATTCTTCAAACAGCTAGGTAGAAAAATTGGTAACCTTAGTCCTTATTTCTATAACTGTCAGAAGACAAGTGACCAACATCTACATATTTTTAATGGAGTAAGAGTGATAAAGATACTAGAAGGAGTGTCTAGGCATGCAAAAGCTTAGAAAATGTAGCACTGTGATGTTTCCTCCAAAAATGACAAAGGTTTATCAGCACATGGAAAGAATAATCAAGAATTTGGGAGTGTGAAAGTTAAATTTTTAAAAAATGATTAAGGATTGACTAGGGAGCAAGGGAAGATAGGGGTGAAACAAGGGTTAAAATACATATATATATATATATGCTAAATAAAGGGAAATGCCATTGGAATGTAAAAAGGAGTTCCACATTTTAAATTACTATAGAAGATAAAAGCTGAAAAACCCAATTACAAAGTAAAAGATGGCTGGTGTATATCACAAATTATTAGACATCAAGGCAGAAAGTGTTAAAATAGGACAAGAACTATTCCATGTAAAGAAGATTACTCAAAATGAAGTTATGGAGAATCCAAAGAGGGTCATAGAAGAAGTGGCTTTTATGAAGGATGACATGAGAATTTAGCATGCATTTAGGAGCTGATTGGCATCCTCCCTGGAGACTGGGGAAGCCAGCAGATACCACCTCTATGTTCTCACTTGAGCCTAGTACACATCTGGTGCAGTACACATTGCTTTTGCAGCTGCCACTGAAGGGAGAGGCCCCTGGATCACCTGGCTCTGATAGCCAGCAGGTTTTATACTTATGGGTGCCACAGAACTGTAGCAAAGAATCAGTCATTAATGGGTATAGCAGCCCTGCCCACACCTCCCAAGGGTATACACCTGGGCCCAGTGCAGAGGCAACATGCAAAAAAGCCCATCTCCCAGTTTTCTCCATGAGAGGGCCCTAACTACATACTTTCCCAGTTGCTGCCTACAAGTACAGCTTTCAATCAACTTGCATCTAGGTACAGACTGTAGTCTTCCCCTTTGGGAGCCACTAAGAACAAAGAAGGCAGCATGGAAAATCAAAAATGTTTAAGAGATAAAGAGCTCTGGTCAGGCTGATGTATAAGGTTCTCTTACCTAAGATCACTTTGTCAAGACTGAGAGAGGTGGCTCTTTTATCTAAGGTACAGAAACCAACACAGTCAAGGAAGATGAAGAAATGGGAATATGTTTCAAACAAAAGAATGAGATAAAACTTTAGAAACAGATCTCAATGAAACAGAGATAAGTGATTTACCTAATAAAGAATTAAAAATAATGGTCATAAAGATGCTCACAGATCAGGAGAACAATGTTTAAACAAAGTGAGAATTTCAAAGAAGGTAGAAAATATAAGAAAGTACCAAACAGAAATCAGAGAGCTGAAGAATACACTAAACGAATTGAAAATTCAATAGAGGAGTTAAGCAGCAGACAAGTAGAAGAAAGGATCAGTGAACTCAAAGACAGGGCAGTGAAATTTATCCAATCAGAGGAGCAAAGAAAAAAAGTAAAGACAGCTTAAAGGACTTATGAGACAACATCAAGTGAGCAAAAAAGTATATGCATTATAGGGGGTCCCAGAAGTAGAAGAGAAAGGGGCAGAAATCTTATAAAAAATATCAGCTGAAAACTTTCCTAACCTGGAGAAAGAAACAGACCAGATTCAGGAAGCACAGAGAAATCCAAAAAAGATAAATCCAAAGAGCCCTCACATGGAGACACATTATAATTAAATTGTGAAAAGTTAAAGACAGAGAATCTTAAAAGCAGCAAGAGAAAAACTTGTCATGAACAAAGGAACCCCCATAAGACTATCAGCAGATTTTTCAGCAGAAACATTATAGGCCAGAGGGGAGTGGTATGATATATTCAAAAGGGCTGAAAGAAAAAACAAACTGCCAATCAAGAATACTTTATCCAGGAAAGCTGTCCTTCAGAATTGAGAGTTTCCCAGACAAGCAAGAGCTGGAGGAGTTCATTACCACTAGACCAGCCTTATTAAAATGTTAAAGGGACTTCAACCTGAATCAAAGGATGCTAATTAGTGACAAACCTTTGAAAGTATGTCTCACTGGTAAAGATAAATATATAGTTAAATTCAAAATACTTTATTGTAATGGTGGTGGGTAAATCCTTATAACTCTGGTGTGAAGGTTAAGACAAGATGATTAAAAATAAGCATAGGGCTTCCCTGGTGGCGCAGTGGTTGGGGTTCCGCCTGCTGATGCAGGGGGCGTGGGTTTGTGCCCCTGTCTGGGAGGATCCCACATGCCGCGGAGTGGCTGGGCCCGTGAGCCGTGGCCGCTGGGCCTGCGTGTCCGGAGCCTGTGCTCCGCAACGGGAGAGGCCACAGCAGTGAGAGGCCCGCGTACAGAAAAAAAAAAAAAAAAAGCATAACTTCAAAAATTTTTAATGGATACATAAGGTAAAAATATGTAAACTGTAACATCAAAAACATAAAATGGAGGGGGGAGTAGAGTGTAGAACTTAAGTATTTGAAATTAAGTTGTTATAGCTTAAAATATACTGTTATAAATACGAGATGTTTTATATAAGCCTCATGGTAACCACAAAGCAAAGACCTATAGTAGATGCACAAAAGATAAAGGAGTCTATGCACACCCCTACAAAAAAAAATCATCAAACCACAAAAGAAGAAAGCAAGACATGAAGGAACAAAGGAATTACAGCCAGAGAACAATGAACGAAATGGCAATAGTAAGTCCATATCTATCAATAGTAACCTTAAATGACTGAAAGGAAAAAAAAAAAAAGACCCAATTATATGCTGCATACATGAGAATCACTTCAGGTTTAAGGACACATAGAGACTGAAAGTGAAGGAATGGAAAAATATCTCATGAATGGAAACCAAAAGAAAGCAGGGTAGCTATATTTATATTGGACAAAATAGACTTTAAGACACAGACGTAGGAAGATAAAAGGTCATTATATTATGATAAAGGGGTCAATCCAACAAGAGAATAAAAAATTGTAAATATTTATCCACCCAACATTGCAGCACCTAAATATATAAAGCATTTATTAACAGACCTGAGGGTACTCCCTGGCAGTCCAGTGGTTAAGACTTGGTGCTTTCACGGCTGGGGTCTGGGTTCAATCCCTGGTTGAGGAACTAAGATCCTGCAAGCTGCACAGCGTGGCCAGTGGTGGTGGGGGGATGGGAAACGAGACCTAAGGGAGGAAGAGACAGTAATCCAATAATAGGGGACTTCAATACCACACTTTCAACAATAGATATTTCATCCAGATTGAAAATCAATGAGGAAACACTGGACTTAAATGATACGTTAGACCAGATGGACTTAGATACATTATGACGTTCTATCCAAGGGCAGCAGAATACATATTCTCAAGTACACATGTATCATTCTCCAAAATAGAGCATATGTTAGGCCACAAAAGAGGTCTTAAGATTAAGGAGACTGAAATTGCATCAAGCATCTTTTCTGGTCACAATGCTATGAAACTAGAAATCAATTATAAGAAGAAAAGTGGAAAATTCACAAATATGTGGAGATTAAAAACCATGCTACTGAACAACCAATGGGTCAAAGAAGAAAACCAAACAGAAATAAAAAAATATTCTGACACAAATGAAAATAGAAATGCAACACACCAAGACATGTGATGGAGCAAAAGCAGTTCTAATAGGGAACTTTATACTGCACTAAGAATCAAGAAAGATCTCAAACAACCTAACTTTACACCTCAAGGAACTAGGAAAAGAACAAACTAAGCCCAAAGTTAGCTGAAGGCAGGGAAATAAAGATCAGAGCAGAAAGAAATGAAATACAGGCTAAAAAGATAATAGAAAACATTAAAAAAAATGAAGAGCTGATTTTTTAAAAAAGAAACAAATGACAAATCATTTGCTAAACTTAAAAAAAGAGAAGCCTCAAATAAATAAAATTATAAATGAAAGAGGAGATATTACAACTAGTACCACACAATGAATCATAAGCGAGTATGCTGAACAATTATACACCAATGAACTGCACAAACTAGAAGAGATGGAAAAAGTCCTAGAACCATATAACCTACAAGACTGAAGCATGAAAAAATAGAAAATCTGAACATACTAATTACTGGTGAGGAGACTGAATCAGTAATGAAAAACCTCCAAAATAAGAAAAGTCCAGGACCAGACAGCTTCATCGGTGAATTCCACCAAGCATTTAAAGAATTAATACTAATCCTTCTCAAGCTCTTCCAACAAATAGAAGTGGGAATCCTTCCAAACAAATTTTATGAGGACATCATTACCCTGATACCAAAACCAAAAAAGGACACTACAAGAACAGAAAACTACAGGCCAATATCTCTGATGAAAGTAGATACAAATCTACAGCACATTAAAAGCACATTAAAAGAATCATGCACCATAATTAAGTGGAATTTATTCCAGGGATGTAAGCATAGTTTAGTATCCATAAGTCAATGTTATAAACCAAGTAACAAAATGAAGGATAAAAATCATATGATCATCTCAAGATGCAGAAAAAGCATTTGATAAAATTCAACATCCATTCTTGTTAAAAACTCCCAATATAGGGGGTGTAGAAAGAATGTACTTCAACATAATAAAGGCTATATATGACAAGCCCACAGCTAACATCATACTCGATGAAAAGCTGAAAGGTTTTCCTCTAAGATCAGGAACAAGACAAGGATGCCTACTCTTACCAATTTTATTCAACATATTACTAGACATCCTAAGCAGAACAATTAAAATAGCAAGCAAGGAAAAGACATAAAAAGCTTCCACAAAAGGAAGAAGTAGATGAAATGCAGATGATATATTATATATAGACTACCCTAAAAACTCTACCAAAGAACTGTTATAATAAATGAATATAATAAAGTTGTAGGATACAAAGTCAATATACAGGCATACCTCATTTTATTGCACTTTGTAGATACTGTGGTTTTTTTTGTTTTGCTTTATTTTTTTAAACAAATTGAAGGTTTGTGGCAATCCTGTGTTGTCAGATGATGGTTAGCATATTTTAGCAATAAAATTAAGGTATACATATTGTTTTTTAAGACATAATACTAATGCACACTGAATAGACTATAGTGTAAACATAACTTATATGCACTGGGAAACAAATTTGCGTGACTTGTGATTTGCTTTATTGCAGTGGTCTAGAACTGAACCTGCAATATCTCCGAGATATGCCTGTATTTTTTTGTTTTTCAACAAATTGAAGCTTTATGGCAACCTTGCATTGTGTATCAAGCAAGTCTATCAGCACCATTTTTCCAATAGCATTTGTTCACTTCGTGTCTCTATGTCACATTTTGGTAATTCTCACAATATTTCAAACTTTTCATGATTATTATATTTGTTATGGTGATCTGTGACCAGTGATCTCTGATGTTACTATTGTAATTGTTTTGGGGCACAATGAACTGCACTCATATCAAGATGGTGAACTTGATAAATATTGTGTCTTCTGACTGCTCCACCAACTGGCAACTTCCCCATCTCTCTCCTTCTCCCTGAGGGGAGGGAACAGGCCTCCTTACTCCCTGAGACACAACAATATTGAATGTAGGCCAATTAATAACCCTACGTGACCTCTAAGTGTTAAAGTGAAAGGAAGAGTCACATGTCTTTCACTTTAAATCAAAAGCTAGCAACGATTAAGCTTAGTGAGGAAGGCATGTACAAAGCCGAGATAGTCTGAAAGCTAGGCCTTTTGTGCCAGTTACCAAGTGCTACTCCAGTGAACCCAGGGATGTTAAGAAAGTGAAACAGCCTCATTGCTAATACAGTAAGTCTCATACATATGAACAAGTTCTGTTGTGAGAGCGAGTTCATAAGTCCAATTTGTTCGTAAGTCCAATGCCTAGGTACCCAACTAACACAATCGGCTATATAGTACTGTACTGTAATCGGTTTATAATAGTTTTCACACAAATACATAAAAAACAAACACAAAAAATAAAGAAAACATTTTAGGTGTTACAGTACAGCACCTTGAAAAGTATAGTAGTACAGTACAACAGGTGGCATACAGGGGCTGGCATCAAGTGAACAGGTGACTGACTGGAGGATGGAGAAGAGGTGGGAGATGGTAGAGCTGAAGGATTGTCAGCAATAGGAGATGGAGGGTCTGGACAAAAGCACAACCACTTGTAGAGGATGCACGCAATGTGACAATATACACCAGACATGTGAACTAACATGTGACTGGACATGCAAACGCATGTTCGCATCTTTGAAAGTTCACAACTTGAAGGTTTGTATGTGGGGGACTCACTGTAAGCAGAAAGTTTTATTAGTCTGGCTAGAAGATCAAACCAGCCATAACATTCCCTTAAGCCAAATCTCAATCCAGAGCAAGCCTCTGGCTCTCTCAAATTCTGTGAAGGCTGAGACAGGTCAGGAAGCTGCAGAAGAAAAGTTTGAAGCTACCAGAGATTGGTCCTTGAGGTTTAAGGTAAGAAGCCAGCTCCATAACATCAAAGTGCAACATTCAGCAAGTGCTGATGTAGAAGGTGCAGCAAGTTATCCAAAGATCTAGCTAAGATAATTCATGAAGGTGGCTCCACTAAACAACAAATATTCAACATAGATGAAACAGCTATTGAAACATCTATTGAAAGAAGATGCCATCCAGGACTTTCATAGCTAGAGTGGAGAAGTCAATGCCTGGATTCAAAGCTTCAAAGGACAGGCTAACTAACTCTCTTGTTAGGGGCCAGTGCAGCTGGTGAGTTTAACTTGAAGTCATTGCTCATCTACCACTCTGAAAATCCTAAGGCCCTTAAGAATTATGCTAAATCTATTCTGCCTGTGCTTTATAAATGGAAAAACAAAGTCTGGATGACAGCACATCTGCTCACAACATGGTTAACCAAATATTTTAAGCCCAGTATTGAGAACTGTTCCTCAGGAAAACAAAATTTCTTTCAAAATATTACTGCTCATTGACAATACACTTGGTCACCCAAAAGCTCTGATCGAGATGTACAGTGAGCTTAACATGGTTTTAAATTCTGCTAAAATGGCATCCATTCTGCAGTCCATGGATCAAGGAGTAATTTCAACTTTTAAGTCTTCTTATTTAAGAAATATATTTTGTAAAGCTATAGCTGCCATAGTGATTCCTCTGACGAATCTGGGCAAAGTCAATTGAAAACCTGAAAAGCATTCACCATTCTAGATGCCATTAACAGCATTCATGGAAACCATAAAAAGAATGAAAAGACAACCCTCAAAATGGGAGAAAATATTTGCAAACGAAGCAACTGACAAAATGTTAACCTCCAAAATATACAGGCAGCTCATGCAGCTCAATATCGAAAAAACAAACAACCCAATCCAAAAATGGACAGAAGACCTAAATAGACATTTCTCCAAAGAAGATATACAGATTGCCAACAAACACCTGAAAGTATGCTCAACACCACTAATCATTAGAGAAATGCAAATCAAAACTACAATGAGGTATCACCTCACACCAGTCAGAATGGCCATCATCAAAAAATCTACAAACAATAAATACTGAAGAGGGTGTGGAGAAAAGGGAACCCTCTTGCACTGTTGGTGGGAATGTAAACTGATACAGCCACTATGGAGAACAGTATGCAGGTTCCTTAAAAAACTAAAAATAGAACTACCCAGCAATCCCACTACTGGGCATATACCCTGAGAAAACCATAATTCAAAGAGTCATGTACCATAATGTTCATTGCAGCTCTATTTACAATAGCCAGGACATGGAAGCAACCTAAGTGTCCATTGACAGATGAATGGATAGAGAAGATGTGGCACATATATACAATGGAATATTAGCCATAAAATGAAAGGAAATTGACTTATTTATAGTGAGGTGGATGGACCTAGAGTCTGTCATACAGAGTGAAGTAAGAAAGAGAAAAACAAATACCATATGCTAACACATATATATGGAATCTAAAAAAAGAAAAATGGACTGAGGACATGGGGAGGAGGAAGGGTAAGCTGAGATGAAGTGAGAGAGTGGCGTGGACATATATACACTACCAAATGTGAAATAGATAGCTAGAGGGAAGCAGCTGCATAGCACAGGGAGATCAGCTCAGTGCTTTGTGACCACCTAGAGGGGTGGGATAGGGAGGGTGGGAAGGAGACCCAAGAGGGAGGAGATATGGGGATGTGTGTATATGTATAGCTGATTCACTTTGTTATACAGTAGAAACTTAACACACCATTGTAAAGCAATTATACTGCAATAAAGATGTTAAAAAAAAAGAGTATTCATGATTCATGCCTTTAGGTCAAAACATCAACATTAACAGGAGTTTGGAAGAAGTTGTTTCCAACCTCATGGATAACTTGAGTGGTTCAAGATGTCAGGGGAGGAAGTAATTGCAGATGTGGTGGAAACAGCAAGAGAACTAGAATTATAATTGGGGCTTAAGATGTGACTGAATTGCTGCAATCTCGTCATAAAACTTGAATGAATGAGGATTTGCTTCTTAGGGATGAGCAAAGAAAGTGGTTTCTTGAGATGGAATCTAATCCTGGTAAAGATGCTGTAAAGACTTGAAATACAACTAAAGATTTAGAATATAACATAAACTTAGTTGATAAAGGAGTGGCAGGGTTTTGAGAGGACTGACTCCAATTTTGAAAGAAGTTCTACTGTGGGTAAAATGCTATAAAACAGCTACAGAGAAATTGTTCATGAAAGGAAGAGTCAATTGATGCAGGAAACTTCATTGTTGCCTTAGAAACTGCCAAAGCCACCCCAACCTTGAGCAACCATCATTCTGATCAGCCAGCAGCAGTCAACATTGAGGTAAGACCCTCCACCAGCAAAGGCTGAAGGCTCAGATGATGCTTAGCATTTTTTTTTAGCAATAAAGTGTTTAAATTTTTTAAAAAATTTATTCTTATTATTTATTTAATTTTAGTTTATTGGAGCTACCTTTTTCTTTTCTTTTCTTTTTCTTTTTTGGCCACATTGCACAGCTTCCAGGATCTCAGTTCTCTGACTAGGGATTGAACCTGGGCCATGGCAGTGAAAGACTGGAATCCTAACCACTAGGTCACGAGGGAACTCCCAGCAATAGAGGATTTTTAAATTAAGGTATGTATATTTTTTTTAGACATGGTGCTATCTCACACTTTAAATAGACTACAGTATAGTCTGAACATAACTTTCATATGCACTGGGAAACCAAAAAATTTGTGCAACTTGTGATATTTGCTTAATTGTGGTCATCTGTAACTGAATCTGCAATATCTCCAAGGTATGCCTGGTACAAAAATCTTTTGCATTTATATACACTAACAATGAACTATCAGAGAAATTAAGAAAATAATCCCATTTACAGCTGCATCAAAAATAATAAAGATACCCTAGGAATAAATTTAACCAGGGAGTGACAGATCTGGACACTGAAAAGTATAAGACACTGATGAAAGAAATTGAAAACATAAATAAATGGAAAGATATTTCATGCTCATGGACTGGAAGAGTATTATTAAAATGTTCATACTACCCAAAGTCATCTACAGATTCATTGCAATCTGTACCAAAATTCCAATGGCAAATTTTCAAAGAAACAGAAGAGCAATTCTAAAACTTGTAGGAAACCACTAAAGACCCCAAATAGCTAAAGCAAACTTGAGAAAGAACAAAGCTGGAGAAATCATATTCGTGATTTCAAACTATATTATAAAGCTATAGTAATTAAAACAGTATGGTATAGGCATAAAAATAAACACATAAATCAGTGGAATAGAGAGCCCAGAAATAAATCTATGCATATATGGTCAATTAATTTACAACAAAGGAGCCAAGAATATACAGTGGGGAAAGAACAGTCTCTTCAGTAAGTGGTGCTGGAAAAACTGGACAGCCATTTGCAAAAGAATGAAATTGGACCACTATCTTACACCATATACAAAAATCAATTCAAAATGGATTAAAGCCTGAAATTCAAGACCTGAAACTGTGAAACTCCCAGAAGAATACACAGGAGATAAGCTCCTTGACATGGGTCTTGAGAATTTTTTTTTTTTTTCTGTATTTCACACCAAAAGCAAAAATAAACAGGTGGGACTAGATCAAACTTAAAAGCTTCTACACAGCCAAGGAAATCATAAACAAAATGAAAAGGCAACCTATGGAGTGGGAAAAAATATTTGCAAACCATCTATTTGACAAGAGGTTAATGTCCAAAGTATATACGGAACTGACACAATTCAATAGCAAAAAAGCAAATCAATTAGAAATGGGCAGAGGATGTGAATAGACATTTTTCCAAGGAAGACATACAAATGACCAGCAGGTACACGAAAAGATGTTCAACATCAGTAGTCACCAAAACCACAATGAGATTTCACCTCACATGTATTAGAACGGCTATCATCAAAATGACAAAAGATAAGTGTTGTTGAGGATGTGAAGAAAAGAGAATCCTTGTGCACTGTTGGTGGGAATGTAAATTGGTGCAAGTATGGAAAACAGTATGGAGATATCTCAAAAATTTAAAAATGAAAAAATATGATCCAGCAATCCCAGTTCTGGGTATATATCCAAGGGAAATGAACACAGGATACACACACACACACACACACACACACGTGTGTGTATTGTGTACGTGTGTGTGTGTGTATATATATATATATATATATATATATATATAAATCTACATTCCCATGTTCATTGCAGCATTATTTGCAATAGCCAAGGTAAGGAAACACCTAAGTGGCAGTTAACAGATGAATGAGTAAAAGATGTGGTAAATACAATGGCATATTATTCCACCATGAGAAGGAAATCTTGCCACTTGTGACAACATGGATGGATCTTGAGGGAATTATGCTAAGTGAAATAAGCCAGAGAGAAAGACAAATACTGCATGGTATGATTTACATGTGGAATCTGGAAGAAAAAAAAAAGAAAAAAGAAACAAAAAACTGGAACAGTAGGAAAGCAGTTGCTAGAGGTTGGGGGTATAGAGGAAAATAGGGAGAGGTCAAAGAGTACAAAATTTCAGGTATAACATGAATAAAGTCTGAGGGTCTAATGTATAACCTGGTGACTAGAGATGACAATGCTGTATTATATAATTGAAATTGAAATTTGCTGAGAGAACTCAACTATTATCACACACACACACACAAAACTGGATAAATATGTGAGGTGATGGACATGATAATTAACTAGAGGGAACTTTCACAATGTATATGTAGATCAAATCATGATGTACAGTACATTTTAAATATCTTACAATTTTGCCTATTATATCTCAATAAAGGTAAAAAAAAAGTTATGTAAGTTACAGACTATCACTGAGTAATAATACCAAACAATCGAAGTAAAAACTACGTCCAAGATAGTTATAATGGGAAATTAAATGTTTATGCCAAGTATTAAAAACAAAGTTAGATGGGATTTGATAAGATTAAATAAATATCAAACCTTATACCTTTATAAACATAACACCTGTCTTTAAGCACCCATGCAACACTTACAGAAAATTTAACCTATCTTTTGACCACAATAATAAAAATACTGTAAATTTTTAAATTAAAAAGCATGCTAGGGGACTTCCTTGGTGGCGCAGTGGTTAAGAATACGCTTGCCAATGCAGGGGACGTGGGTTTAAGCCCTGGTCTGGGAAGCTCCCACATGCCGTGGAGTAACTAAGCCCATGCACCACAACTACTGAGACTGTGCTCTAGAGCCTGCGAGCCACAACTACTGAGGCCTGCGTGCCTAGGGCCTGTGCTCCGCACCAAGAGAAGCCACCGCAATGAGAAGCCTGTGCACCGCAACAAAGAGTAGCCCCCGCTCACTGCAACTAGAGAAAGTGTGTGTGCAGCAACAAAGACCCAACGCAGACAAAAAAATAAGCAAATAAATAAATTAATATACATATAAAAAACATGCTACCTTATTCTAAGTAAAGATATTAAAAAAAACCCAAGAAAATGAAAGTCTTACCCCATCTTTCAAAGTCTGATGTCTAAAATTGAAATCAGAACTAAGTTCTTTCTTTCTTTTTTTTTTTTTTGCGGTACACGGTCCTCTCACTGTTGTGGCATCTCCCGTTGCGGAGCACAGGCTCCGGACGCGCAGGCTCAGTGGCCATGGCTCACGGGCATCGCTGCTCCGCGGCATGTGGGATCTTCCCAGACCGGGGCACGAACCCGTGTCTCCTGCATCGGCAGGCGGACTCTCAACCACTGCGCCACCAGGGAAGCCCAGAACTAAGTTCTTAGTGTTAATTAAATGCTTAGGAAAAAAATCAAAACTCTTCAATTTAAGAAGTTGAATATGAAAAAAGAACTCTGAGAACAGGAGACAAAGAATAAGAAATCAGTGAATCAGAAAAGTATACAGTTGTTAAATGTAAGAGGTGATTTTGTCAGAAAAAAATTAGTCACATCTAATTTAAAGAGAACACAAGCAAAAATTACAGAGAAAAATATAATTTAATTCAGTAAAAAGACTCGTAAGTCTGACAAGATTGGAAGAAAATCAGGGAGAAAAACCTGAACTTCTTCTGCAAAAGCCTTCAGGCTTAGATGATTTATTGGTGATTTTAGTTTGAAGGAACACATATCCCACTCTACTGAATAAATAAACTGTTGCCCCAAGACATGGGAGCAACCTAAATGTCCATCTACAGATGAATGGATAAAGAAGGCATGATATATAATGGAATATTACTCAGTAATAAAAAAGAATGAAATAATGCCATTTGCAGCAACATGGATGGACTTAGAAATTATCATACTAAGTGAAGTAAGCCAGAGAAAGACAAATATCATATGATATTGCTTATATGTGAAATTAAAAAAAAATATGCTAATGAACTTATATACAAAATAGAAATAGATCCACAGACATAGAAAACAAACTTATGGTTACCACAGGGGAAAGGGGGAGAGAGATAAATTAGGAGTTTAGGATTAATGTATACACACAACTATATATAAAACAGATAACCAACAAGGACCTATATACCTACTGTATAGCACTGTGAACTATACTCAGTATTTATATATATAAGACTGAATCACTTTGCTGTACATCTGAAACTAACACAACATTGTAAACAAGCTATACGTCAATTAAAAAAAAAACTGTTGCAGAAAATAAGAATAAAAATCAGCATCAGCTAGAGTAGCAGCTAGATGTTAAAGCGCTTATTATGTTCCAGTGACCTAAATGCTTTACATATATTACCTTATTTAAATATCACATTAATTTAAAAGTAGGCACCCTTTATTATTCCAATATTCAGATACACTAGAAAGAGACAAAGTTTCAAGTTCATTTAAAAAATTGGAATAAGCTTGAAACCAATCTCACTAGAAGTAAACATTTAAATAAAAAGTGGACAAATCAAATTTAATTATATTTAAAGAATCATTAAGATTGCAAAGTACACAATATTAGGGTTATTAATATAAAAAGAAATTCATGGATTTAATGAAAACAGTTTAATTGATGTTAAAAGAGCATCCAATTAGGTTGAACAAATACTCCTGATATAAATTTTCTTTTTACTTTTTTTTTTTTTGGCTGTGCTGCACGGCTTGCAGAATCTCAGTTCTCTGACCAGGGATTGAACCCGGGCCATGGCAGTGAAAGTCCAAAATCCTAACCAGTAGGACACTAGGGAACGCCCCCCTGATATAAATACTTAAAACACTACAAACAAAAGCCAAAATTATACTTAACATCTCTATTAAAATAAAGAATAAGATGAGAAAGCCTATCTTGATCATTATTAGTTTTACTGGAAATACTATGAGTATAGTAAGAAGAAACTGGAAAATAATTATTTCAAGATGATATATCTTTAGTAAATAAAAAATAAGCATCAGGAAAGTCATTAGCTCTAATAAAGTCCATTCAGTAAGGGGCCTAATTAGAAAATAAAACATAAAATATATTTCCTATAGTACTTAAGATGTTGTGTTACTGGCACATCTTTAGAAAAATAGATCAATGGAACAGATCGGGAGTCCAGAAGCAAACCCACACATATTCAGTTTACCAGCTTATGACAGCGGTAACAGTGGAACGTATTTGGGAACGGATAGTCTTTCTCAATAAATGGTGCTGAGTTAATTGGACATTCAGATAGAAAATCCAATACAGATGGATAATTGATCAAAATACAGAAGGCTGAACAAAAAAACTTCTAGAAGAAAAAATGGTAAAATATTCAGATATTAGATATCCATCTGAGAAAGAACTTAAATCTAGAATACAGAAAGACCAGCAACATATCAGTAAGAAAAAGGCAGACAACCCAATACAAAAATGGGCAAAGAGATAAACAGATACTACACCAAAGGAGACAACCTGAATGGCCAAAAAGCATTTGAAATGGTTTTCAACTTTATCAGGAAAAAGCAAATCAAAACCACAATGTGATACCAAAATGGCTATAACAAAAATACCAAGTACTAACAATGATGTAGAACAATTGGAACTCTCCTTACACTGTTGATAGTCATATGATTTGGTACAGCCACTCTGGAAAACTGAAAAATCTGAATAAGGTTGGGTATATGAAACCCGATGACCCAGCCACTCCATTCCTAAATATATATCCAAGTGAAAAGTGTAATACATTCACCAAAAAACATGTACAAGAATATTCAACTGTAAAATAGATTAACTGTGGTACAATAAATTGTGGATAAATACAATGAAAAAACACAACACTGAGAATGACAACTGAATTACATACAACATGAATGGTTTTCATAATTTTGTGCAAAAGAAGTTAAAAAAAGACTATATACTGCATAAATCTATTTATGCAAAGTTAAAAAAGGCTGAAACTATGGCTCTAGAGGTCAGAATAATTATCCTTGGGATTAGCAGTTAGTTACTAGAAGGAAGCATGAGGGGATTCTAGGGTACCAATTGTAGTCTTGATCTGGGTGATTAAGTGGATTTGTGTACCTTTAGAAAATTCATTGAACTGTATAATAAGTTTCTGCACTTCTTCTGCTTTATCCTTCCATAAAAATTTTACATTAACAAAAAAGCAATAATCAGTTAAAACAAAGGAATGCAGACTTCCCTAATAATAGCAACAAACAACAAAATACCCAGTTTAATAAGACATTTGCGAGGATAGGGATAACTACAAAATTATGGATATATACCATGTTACCATTAGCTTTTCAGTACCAGTTAACTCATAGGGTTAATGTACTTCAAAATGGATATTCCAATAGAATTTTAACTTGGAAAAAATACAAGTGATTCTAAAGTAAATCCAGAAGCTTAAAAGAGACAAATACCTGAAAAAAATCAGAAAAGTTATAATGGACATAAAGCTACAACACTTTCATCAATGGCACAAAATAATCTATACACTGTACTATGTAGTGCATGTATATGTGTATAAATTTAATATAGGTCCAAAACCTTTGATTTCATACCTCTCTGGTTAGCTGGGTTTCATAGTTCAGAATATTTAGGATTTTTAAAAAGTAACAGAATGTATATATCATATACCCCAGTTGAATCTGAAACGGTACACTAATTAAGCACATTGCTATTTTTCCAGCAAAATATGAATATTCATACCAAATGAGATAAAGACTAATGTAGCCTCATGTCAAATCAGGTCACGTTTTGCCTTGAAATGAGTTTTGATGCTCAACTTAAGGGAAAAAATTGCTTGTGAACATTTTGGATTTTAGAATTGTAAATAAAAAAGATTACGAATCAGTAGAGGATAAGAGAGACATTATACATAAATGTGTGTGAGGAGAGAAACCTTATTTTAAGCAGTTTTATGAGTCAAGTGGTTAAATATTTAGGGAAAAAATGTACTGATTCTTTCTTCACACCAGGTATCAAACTAAATTATATATGGATTAGGAGCTTATCCTAATTTCAACAAATCAAGAAATAAAAAACCAATAGAAACCAGTAATGATACAGTTGAATATATCTCTGGTAAGGTATAAGCATATACTATGGAAGAAACGACAATTTCCTGGCAGGAATATTAATTGAAGTAATTTCCCGGAAGAAATTTGGCAAAATGTATTGAGGTCCTTAAAAAAATGTACACTAAATTTTGACTTGGTAATTCTACTCTCTAAAGCATCTCCTATGGAAATAACTGACAACATAAATAAGTATTTATTTACAAACATGTTCACTGCTAGTTTTTTAAAAATAATAGCTAAAAACTGGATAGTGCCTGATATTATCTGAAGTAAAAAAAGCATTAGGAAGTTATATTTACAGTTTAAGTTCAATTATATAGAAAAAATAATTTAGGGAAAAAAGACTAGTAAAGTATGCAAAAATGTTAACCAATATTTATAAAAATAGGAAAGTCTATTAAAAGAGAATGCATACTACCAGGGTCAAAATTTGATATATAATTTCAATAAGTTAAGCCCGAGGCTGAAAGATGGTGGCTTGAAAAATGATGAATGTAGAATATATAGCACCATGCTTTTGAAATTACTCCTTATCAAAGCTTAATCTTGGTATTCCTAATAGTCATGACATCTAGCCTTTGGCTGAATGCTGATGGATGCTTTACTCATGTAAAATTTCAACATACTTACTAAAGGGTTCCAACAATATCCAGGGCTAAACTAATCAAATATTTTAATTACAAGACTTCTCAAATTTGGCATACAACTGAGTACACTAAGTCAGGGGTCCCCAACCCCCGGGCCCTGGACTAGTACCAATCCATGGCCTGTTAGGAACCGGGCCGCCCAGCAGGAGGTGAGCAGTGGGCGAGTGAACGAAGCTTCATGGGCCGCTCCCCATCGCTCACATTACCGCCTGAACCCTGAACCATCCTCGCCCCTTCTGTGGAAAAATTGTCTTCAGTGAAACTGGTCCCTAGTGCCAAAATGGTTGGGGACTGCTGCACTAAGTAATGTCCAAAAATAAACAGTGCATGGATCCTTACATGTAGTTACAGAAGTAGCCACAACTTGTCTGTGGTATACTTTAACCCTGAAATGTAGTCAACTGGGCATCTGACTGTTAAAATAGATTACCGGGTACAATAATTAAGTCTAGCACATTGGGACTTTTAGGATAAAATGGGGACTATGGTTTTATTCTTGAACATAAATGAAAGCTCCAAATACAAGTTGTCTTTGGACTCTATCTAGTGGCTCCTGGCTAGTGAACTAAGAATTCTGAAGAAAGTGAACTTATTTTATTTGTATATGAATTCTTAGCACATACAAATTAACTGAATGAGAAGAAAATCTATAATTTTCAGCATTATGTAAACTTCTGAAAACAAGAATTGACTTGCAAAGGAATTTCTTCAAAGTATCTAAAAGAGAATGATTGCCAATATGAAGGAATTCAAACTTTTGAAGTTAATGAAAATATTTATTCAAACCTAACTGTAGTACAGTATCAAGCTGAGTTAAATAAACATTAACTGTACTAATTCCTGGTTCCTTAGGAACAGACCACTGCCACATCATAACAATTTATCACAACACAAATTTCTGCAGTAAGGTTCAGCTAGTAAGACGTGATTTCCAAATTGAGAAATGTAGTGATGGATTTAGTTTTTTAAAGGCCCAGTATTAAAAAAAAAAAAGGTTGAGGAAAATGACTCATAAATATATACACCTGCAGAAAAAACCCTTAGTATACTGATATTTAACAAAACAGAAAGCACTTAAGAGAACATACTTTAATATCTAGGCACAATTGGTACGAATTATAATTTCTGTACTCATTTAAAGGTTTAAACCAGTTCTTCAACTTGACTGATGTGTGTGAGTCTAATACAGAGAAGGCACCTCTTTCATTCTCCTTAAGGACTTTCTGAGAGAAACTCTATAATACTTTAAGGGGTACAGAGACAACGTACTATATCCAAGTGTAACACAGCCCATTTTAGGAGAAACTAAATTAAAATAGAAAACTATGATTTCTCTTTTTACATCTTATGATGGACATGGCTTTCTAAAAGGACAAAAGATAATCCTGCATACAAGCTTTAACATACAACACAAGATTTAAATTAAATGTGCATTGGTCTCTACTATGTAAAAAGTTCTATGAATTAGTGCAGTTCTTTAAATCCCCAGTATTTAGGGGAAAAGTATATACATACCAAGAAATCTCAACTACTACATAACCAAACTTTTTATGGCTCAACAGTCTAAACGCTTAAAGTTATGTAAAAGATCTTAAAAGTTATAAACAAAAGATCAGAACACTCAAATGGTTTACAAAATTCTCTCTTTAAAACAAAGAGACCAGAACAACCAGAAGAAATAAAGTGTACAATTTTAGGAACATTATCTTTACTGCAATTATAAGAAGGGGCGGCAAAGTATTCACTCTAGAAAAAACCCCAAATTGTTAATTTCTGGTTACTTTATTACCATTTGAATTCATTATCACTCTTGTACTAATTAGTGGCTATGTCTTCAGATATCTTGTGGGACAATTACTGAAGGCAATTTATAAGGAAAAGTATACTTTTCCCACTCAAAGTGAGAAACTATTCCAGATGAATAAGCCTCAGAATTAGAGATCATAAGAAGCCAAAAAATACAATGTAAGAACATTAGGTTGATTTAAGCTCTATTTCAACAAGATTTACACAGTATTTACAATATACAATTGTCAAAGATATACAGTTTTGCAGATTGGCTTTACTCACATTTCTGCAAATGTTTTTTCCACAATAAAAATATACCAAGGTAAAGCTATTTACAAACTAGGAAGCTGCTTTAGAAACAGCATGATTTAGAAATAAAGTGAAATTTCAGTACAATGAAAGTGCAGGTCATGCTTTCAGATTCTGTCAGTATCTCATTCCCTACACTCATAGTTTAAGGAATAGTAGTTTTAAATAGCTACTGTTCTTATATGTTCAGAATATTTACTCATCATAATGCAATGATAACAAAAATTTGTCCACATCCATTCCAGCTGGAAATGAACTGGGTAGCTTCTTTTTCTGTCAAAAAAAAAAAAAGAAAGAAAGAAAAGAAAGAAAGAAAGAAAAAATAAACCTAAGTTAACATATTGAACTCAAACAAGGCCAAAAAGCTAGCTTTCTTATTAAGTCACATAGACCCTCATATCAGGTACTTTCATATACTACCAAAATTTTTGCCAAAACAGTTTAGTTCATTAGCATTTTAGTTATACAGAGAAGTAGAGACAATTTTTATAAATCCAAGGTTAATAAAATATACTTCAATGATATTTCATTATTTTAGAGCACAAGACATTATACAAATTCAGAGTGTATGAATGTTGAATGAGACAAGAGAGAACATGCTTTTTATAAGGTGGTCATTATTGCTAAACTGTAAACTTTAGAAAGCTTTACTAAGATTTTAAGAGTTAACAGGTACTTTTCTAGTTCCAAACATTTAACATACTCTAGGCACTTTACAAACACTGCATTTAGTCCTCACAGCCATTGGGTAAGATGTGTGGTAACCTCATGTCAAATGATGCAGCTCAGACTCATGTTATTGGGTTAACAATAGTCAAGAACCAATAAGCAGGAGATGCAGGATTCAACCTAGGCTTGCAAGGCAGCAGAGCCAAGATTCTTTCCCTGACAATACTTCCTCTATGACATTTTAAACCTTTCTATTCAATCCACTTACTAAATGGCTAAACAGATTTAGGAAAAATGGCTTTAACTTATCAGTGATAATCCTACATTACTTTCCTACAGATAACCGTGGTTAAAGAAGAAACAGGTAAATTTAATTTTTATACTGCTCCAACACATTAACTTACATTAGAATCTATGGAAGAGCTGGTAGGACATGTGGAACAAACCTAAGATGGAGGAGTTGCAAAGCAGTTTTCACTTGGTAATTCCATACACAATAATGGCTTCCCAATTTTTCATGTGTTATGTCATTCTCCCCACCAAACCTTGGGTCCTACCATGACAGAAACAAAAACCTCCTTTTCCCAAGGAAGATGTTTATAAATACATGCCTTAGCAACTGTTTTGAAAATGCTACGTTTCATCTAGATAACTTCTGAGTACCACACTGGCTGAGAGATACTGCTAGAGAATTTTTTTTTTTTTGCGGTACGTGGGCCTCTCACTGTTGTGGCCTCTCCCGTTGCGGAGCACAGGCTCACGGGCCCAGCAGCTCTGTGGCATGTGGGATCTTCCCGGACCGGGGCATGAACCCGTGTCCCCTGCATCGGAAGGCGGACTCTCAACCACTGCGCCACCAGGGAAGCCCTAGAGAATGTATTTTGTCAATCAAAATTCAAAGCTATCTTGACCAAAATGTTCAGTTAGGTAGCTATGGCAAAAAATGATGAGATCTTTAATCTGAGCACTGAAGGAAGGGCAAGGTGTGGTTTTGAAATTAAGACTTTCAAACTTGCCTTAATTTTCTTCTTTTTCATTGGTATTGATGAATTTGCAAGACTTTTATTAGAAGTACGGGAGTGTCGTTCACGCTCATCTAATTCCTCGATCTTCCGCTTTTTTGTGGTGCTCCTTGAAGATGCTCTAAATTGTTGTGTATTGTCTTTTAGAGGAGTAGCTGAAGTAGTCCTAGAGATGGCTGCTCTGGAGAGAATCATTAATGTATGGGCAGCCATGTTTACACTGTTTTCACTCCCTGTTTCACTGGCAGGGCTGCAGGCGGGCAAGTCTGGGGTGACAGGAGGGACCATTACTTTGGGTGTGCTACTCTCTTCACCATAACGCCTACTAGAAGGGACCTTGATAACATCTGTAGGTTCTTCTTTATGTTTTTCCCCTGCTCCTGAGCCAGATGTCCGGGGTACAGATAAGTCAGTACTATCAGCGAGTCTATTTACTGGGCTATGCCACTGAATATCTTGTAACATTTCTGTGGTATGCTTGGTGAGTGGGTTAATCAAAGAACTGGCAGACTTGGTTTGTTCTTGTTTTAAATCCTTCACAGGTGCACCTACTGAAATGACATTTTT
The DNA here is from genome assembly GCF_949987515.2 of Delphinus delphis. NCBI lineage: Eukaryota > Metazoa > Chordata > Mammalia > Artiodactyla > Delphinidae > Delphinus > Delphinus delphis. Next base: position 25,983,583 of record NC_082690.1, on the reverse strand, counting down.
ACTGTTTGAGGATGTGCCTTGTTTTCTGGTTAGCTCTTGCAGTGAAGCTATAGTTTTCTCATTCCGTACACCCCCAGTTTGCTGCCCATTAGACAGTTTTGAAGTTTCTGGATTTTTCTGCCTTTCCACATCACTGCATAGTTCATTCTCCTTATTAGCTGTTGCTTTATGGAAAGATTCAAGTATAGTTTCTGTGGGTGAAACTTTCTTTTCTGACTGAGTTTCTTTTATGGTATGTCGGCTAATGGCAGTTTCTGATTTAGATAAAATCTTAGGCACAGGAGGTTTCTCTCTCTCTCTTTTGAGAGCGTTATTAGAAGGGGGTTTTAAGGTGGAGGAAACAATGGGTGAGTCAAGATTAGAAAATGAAATGTCATTCCTTTCTTTGTTTTGGGACACCGTCTTATGATTTGTCCCCTGTGTATTCGCCACAGGAGAAGCAGTGCTATCAAAACAGAGCACACGCCTGTGGCTTTCAAAGGTTTTGCTAGTTGGAACTATACTTTCTACTGAGAAGGGAACTGTTATTTCTTCCAATTTTTTCCCAAGATCTGTGGCCATATTCTTGTCAGGAACTTCAGTTCTACAAGAAAAAAAAATTTTTCTTAGCAACATAAAGAAATTCTTTATGCTTTTAACTTGAGCATTCAAATACTCTATGATAGAAACGACTTTTATGCTCACCGTTGTACATGACATCCAACTAAGTGACTTGATGAATCCACCAAATTATTTACCTGTTTTCCTGGAATTATAAGTTAAGTTAATTAGAAAAGAAAAACATTCCTGAAAGTATATTTCTCTGAAAGAAAACAGAACAGACCACAGTATCAGACACCATGAGAAAAATTTAAGCTATAGCTAATGTACAAATGAAATACTTTCACATACTGGGTCTAAAAAAGCAGCTTTGTAATATACACGAGACGATCACTCATTCATGTTACTGAGGAAATATAAATATGGAGCAAATGACTTGCTTTAACTTCAGGGAAATATGAATCCAGTCTTTTGATTTACAAATTAGTATGCTCAGTATAGCATTTAAGGGTACTACTTAGATCCAAAAAGTTACTTAAAGAAAACACTATATTATACCTATTTAAAAATTCTGCCCATTTAAATGTCATGTTTGTAAGCCTATGTCACTCAGAGCACATGCTCTGGAGTTTTAATAGCCATATTTTATTTTATTATTATTATTATTATTATTTAATAGCCATATTTTAATTTCCATGGACTTATATGAGTTTATGTGGAAGGGCAGCAAGATATGAAGCCAGAAATGAAAGCAAAGATGATATCGTGTAGGACCTTGGGTATTATGCAAAAGGTTTTATAGAGAATCCTTAAGAGTTTTAAATAGGGACGATGCATGAATAGATTTGTTTTAGGAAGTCACTCTGGCAGCAGTGTAGAAGATGAACTAGAGAAGAAAGAAAACTGGAAACAGAAATTCTAGTTAGATTGCTATAAATATTCAAGGTAGGAGATGATGAAGGTCTTAGAGACAGTAATGGGCATTCGCATGGACATGAACAGTAAATGAGGAATAAATGGTGACATTAACCAAGAGGGAAAGGTAGGCAGAAGCGGTTTTTGAGGAAGAAGAGGTGAGACTTAGATATGTAGAGTATGTGGATCTTAAGTTACATAAAATTAGAACGGGAGGAGCACAGTAGTTCTAGAAGCCACCAATAGTATTAACTGTTAGAGGGAAGTAAAGTAAGGTAAGACTGGAAAACGTCCAATGCATATGGCAGCATTAGGAGGCCACTGGTGACTTTAAACAGTTTTAGTGGAAACATGAGAAAGGACAATAATATGGATGAAGAAGTAATGGGAAATAAGAGGGGTCGGGGATAAAGGGCTGGCAGATGTGAAAAACCTAAAGGAATGATGGGAATGATCCTTGTATCCATAGTTGGACAGCCACAGAGTGAAGAAGCCAAAAAAGAAAAGCTGAAGATACAGAGAAGAGAGAAGGTACCCTGCATTAACCTTAGAAAGAATGACATAATCATTCCTCTAAGAAGGGAAAAGGGAAGAATGATTTTAGATGAACATGTACATATTAAATGGGAGTAATGTGAGAAAATGGAGTTTACTACCCATAAAAATCAAAATCATTGGCCTAGAGTGAGGAAAGTGCTGACTGATAGATCTGAGAAGACCTGTGGAAGTCTGAAATAGTATTAAGGAGGAATGGGAGAGAAAGAAGATAGGTAGACATTTAAAATAATTGCTAAGTGGCAGTGAGGGTGAGAAAGTTTTAAGTGTTATTGAATGGAATCACTCCTAAAGCAATGCTAAGAAGCCCAGGTGTAAAGGCAGAGAAATGGTTGGCTGGATAGATCCAGGGCTAGAGGGTATTAAGTGGATATGGTAGAAGAATGTGAATATGAAGGTGTATAAGAGTACTGGGAAAAGTGGCTGATGTGGTGGGTTGTGGGGTTTAGCCTGGATAGGGAAGGAAATGAATGCAGAAAGGAAGTGAAAATTCAGGTAAAGGTAAGGATTCAAGTAATAGGAGCTCTCATTGGTTGAAGAGAGATTCAATGGATATACAGAAATGCAAGTATTTTGAGAGAGTTTATTGACCATTATAAATTATATAGGTCTAATAACAAGTAGTGAAAAAATTAAAGGTAAAGCTATGGGACAGGTTGGCTGAAGTGAAGATTAAAGACTCAGAAATGAAAGGGGTCAACAATTCTGAGGGTTAGGGTGTTGTTAGGTTAACAACATGGGCATTTTGTCACCCATGAAGATGGAGAAGTCTGGTAGAGAAGTTTGAGAACTCACCACAACATTCATCAATATTTTCATTCATGAATGAAAATCTCGTGTTACTTTGTATATGTTGTCTTTTACTGAACTAAATCTTTAATTTTGGAGTAGTCAGCATTATCAAATTTTTTCAGTTTTCAAAAGCAATCTTTTATCTCAGCATCATCTTGATATTCTCCTACATTTTCTTTCATTATTTGTTTTGCTTTTCACTTTCAGGTGTTAATCATCTTGGAGTTCATACCTTTATATATGTTGTGAGGAAGAAATCTATTTTTTCCCTGTAATATATATAATAGCCAATAGATTTCATTTACTAAACAAACCATCCTATCCCTTCTGACTTCTGACATTACCTCTACTATGTACAAGTTGCTATAAATACACGGTCTTTTTCTAAACTCTATTTTGTTCCATTTGTCTTTTTCTTTTTTTTTTTTAATCACTGCAAAAAACTTTAAGCAAAGGTTGGACAACCACCTGTTAGGAAAGTTATTAGTATTCCAAAAAATAAAAAAAAAATACCGTCATATTGCTGCAAACAAAGGAGTACACACACATAAAGCTGACATGAATGAACTTAAAAATGTACCTGTACAAGGCTTGTTTCTTAGTCCCTGAGTCTTCAGAGATTTTGGAGGGATAGGGAATTGAGGGATACTTCTATTGCAAACAGGTGCTGCCAAAGGCATATGAAGGACCTGGAGGAGAAGCCATTAATTATACTTTGTTTGAAAAGCAGCACCGAGCCATTTTCAGTTCATAAATCTCACCTGCCGAGGAGGAGCAGAAAAGGTATTTCCATTCTGTCCAACCACAGATACAGGGATCATTCCCACCATTCCCTGAAGTACAGGTTGGACTGGAGAAGCAATTATAATGGCAGATCCTAAAAAAAAAAAACAACCAACAATTCTCAATAAAATGGAATAAACACCAGACACCAAAGTAATTATTATTATTTTTAAAGGTTTTGTGTTTTTTTAAAATAAATAAATTTATTTATTTGTTGATTTATTTATTTATGTCTGCTTGGGTCTTTGTTGCTGCGTGCAGGCTTTTCTCTAGTTGCGGCAAGCGGGGGCTATTCTTCGTTGCAGTGCATGGGCTTCTCATTGCAGTGGCTTCTCTTTGTTGTGGAGCACGGGCCCTAGAGCATGCAGGCTTCAGTAGTTGTGGCATGTGGGCTCAGGAGTTGTGGCGCATGGGCTTAGTTGCTCCGCAGCATGTGGGATCTTCCTGGACCAGGGCTCGGACCCATGTCTCATGTATTGGCAGGCGGATTCTTAACCACTGCGCCACCAGGGAAGCCCCAGTAATTATTAATTTGAAATAAATCCTATATAATTATAATCAGTTTTTCATATAACCTACTCTCCTTTAAAAAAATTAATTTAGGGACAACAACAAGGCTAACAAATTAAGAAAAAGTCAATCTGAATATTATTCTTATGGCAATTAGTCAAAGTAAACATCATGAATGAGCATAAGACTCTATAGCCCGGAGATCATATTTTAGTTGTACCTTGATTCCTCTAGAAAGAATAGTGAAATTGATCAAAAAATTGGTAGTGCAGGTTTCAAGTCTGAATCTTTTACCAGAAAATAACGGTCCAAACTGAATACTGACAGTCTAAGACTTACTCACAACCCCAAACTATAATACAATCTCAATGGTATTTGTCAGAAAGGGTCCAGATAAGTGAGCAACCAGTAAAAACTGTGGGAGAAAATACAATGTTTACATGGTCAACAATATAGTCTATGGCTGTCATAATTTAACCCTGCCCTGTAAATGAATCTTTTCCTAATAAATTCATTAACCTCTCCTGTAAGGCTGATTTCCTCACTTTCCTGAACACCTACCTCAGTCTCTCAAATACCTACCTATCCTTGTACTGCTTAAGATTCCCTTCCTTTTACTCCAAATACTACCTTATTTATCTAAGCTTCAGCTCAAGTTCCACCTTTTCTACCAATTCTGATCCCTCCTTTATCTTATTTTAAACAGCACTTGAAATAGATCCATCAGGCTTAATACTTAATTGCTGATATTTAATCTGATTTAATTGTATGCCTAAATGTAAAAAAAGAAAGAGGGGAAAGGAGCTTGGGAATCAATATCTAAGGAAGTGTAGATGAATGTGCCATAAACTCCACCTTCAAGGAACATACAATCAAGAATGACCACTATGACAGGCATGTCAGTCACTAACTACACATAAAATGGCATGTAATAAATGCCACAAGTGCTCCTATAAACAAAGAATTCTAAAGACAGGGATCAATTTTCAAATGTGGAAGATAGTGAGAAGATAGTGTGGCATGTAATAAATGCCACAAGTGCTCCTATAAACAAAGAATTCTAAAGACAGGGATCAATTTTCAAATGTGGAAGATAGGGAGAAATTACAAAGGGTATTATTCAGGGAGAAATTCAAGTTGTGTCTTGAAAGTCTTTCCAAATAGGTAATAAATTCCTTGAAAACTAAGACTATAATAACTATTTAAGAAAAATCTCCCACAACACTGGGTTTTAGTAGGTATATGGCTATTTGATGAATTAGTCTTCCCCCCCTGTCTTTTTCTTGTATTGATAGCTTAGCCATGGATTGAGAACTATGGAAAGAAAAAGAAACAAAAAATGAAACCACTGAATTCCATAGCTTAGCAGATTAAAAAAAATTTTGATTGAATTAATTCTGTAAAGAGAAGCCATAATCACAAATTTCTGAATCTTTTCTTATACTCTCATCCATGATTTATTACCTTCTAGTCAATAACAGCACACACAAGAGAAATTAGATCCCATTCCAGAGAAATGAACTTCAATATGTTCTAAAGTTACCTTGTGAAAAGCTGGGTGACATAGCTTGGTTGACAGCAAATACACTGTTTGACCTTGGGGGTGTCTGTAACTGAGGTGGTGGTTGAGCAGTCACAGGTGCAGAATTTCCAGGCAACACCACCACATTTGACTGACTGACAGTTGTTCCTAAGGCTGTTGGATCAGTTACACAAGTAGCTATCAGAATGTTATTTGAATTGCCAAAAGTTGTGCTTGTAGCTGGCATTAACTGTATGTATCCTCCATCCTTGGAAACACATGGTGTAACATTGGCTGAAAAAGCAATGCTCTCTTCATTCTGAGCGTTGTTTACTGTAGAGTCTTCAGGTTTGAGTGCTAAAAGGCTCTGTTCCATTGAGGCTGAATCCCCAATTCCTTCAGCAGATGAAATAGCATCTGTGGTTTCTTCTGAAGACAGGCATTTAACTAATTCTGCATTTCTGGCAGGTGATTTAGAAGGAGAAGACAAAATTATAGTTGGCAAGTTTTCTCCACTGATACTAGAAACAGCACTGTTAAGTTCAGAATCTGAGGAAACAAATGGATCATCACTGATGATAATTTTGAGAGAGACTATATTTGATGCATCTATCTCTGCTGACTTGTTGCCAGCAGGTTTATCACTAGTATTCTGGGACTCAGGGTGAGAATCCCTCATTGAAGAACACACAGATTCTGAAGGAAGAGAACGTATATCTTCTATAGGATTAGCTTCTGGGGATATCAATGTAACTTCCTCACAGTTATTTTCACCTAAAGATAGAAAAATACTATCTCCATCTTCTTTTACAGAAGATGAAGGCTCTTGTGAACCCAAAGCAACTTTCTCAGACGTGGAGGGCTGAGGTTCATGATCTGTATGATTTAACTTAACAGATGATGAATCATTAGATGGTTGTTTAATTGAAGATACTGAATCTCCAAGGTGAATTTCTACTTTTTGTTCAGATATAGTTAAACCCGAACCTTCAACAGACACAGGTAATATTTTACTTTGAAGCGAAGAATTATCTTGGCAATCTGAAAGTTGCTGTGATGCAACTGGTAACACATTATTAATTTCAATTTTACTCTGGTGAATTTCTCTAGAATCTGGTGACTTGGAACCATGGAAATTAGTTGTAAGTCTTCTTGTATCGTCAGAACTTTCACAAAATTGACCTTTTTTAGATGGCTTTCCAGTTAATGGAATATTTTGGGATAAAAGCTGAGAAGTTTTTCCAGAGAGAATTAAGTTCGCATTGTTAGTTTCACCACCAAGGGAAACAAATGAAGTTATTGGTATATCAGACTGATCAGGCTGTAATCGAGATTCATTCTGCACACTTGGAGACAAAGAATTCTTTTCAACTTCCATAGCCAATTCAGTTTCAGTAGACATCTGACTGGTGTATAATTCAGCACAATGCTGATTACATTCAGCATCAGAGTTTACTCTTTGGTTAAAGTCATTCAAATTAGGCACAGACTCAAAGGTGATACCAAGGTTATACTTCTGTTCAGTAGATACTACTGTTTTAAAGGCCTTTTTCTGGATGCTAGAGTCTATCTGGGAAAAATGTTCCTGGGCTTCCTGTCTAAGCTCATCATGGTTGCTGCCATTCTTCAAAACATTTGATGTGTCTTCATTTTGATAGGATGTACAATATGGGGGTTGACCAGATTGATCATCTGCAAAATATTAGGATGGCAGAAAGATATGGTGAGTATGTAACAGCTTTTAAGGTAGTCAGTCATCTTTACTATAAAACCTGTTTTGCCAAGGAAGTAACTAATCTTTGACATACCAGCAAGTGGAAGTCTGATAAACTCACTCTCTCATTTTTTGAGTATCAAAACACTTACAGGTACTTTTCTTATTACTGATGCCTTTTTTAACAAGTGCCAAATTGTTTTTCAAGCTTTTTAGAAAACAGATGACACAATGAAGGAAAAAGTATATATGTTTAAGAACATTTAATATGTACTAATATATAAAAAAAACTGGCTACAAACATAGTTTTTTCAAAACAACTGACTTTTCAACTTCTACCATTTCTACTGACCATACTTCATCTGATATATTCTTGAAGGTGAAACGGGGCCAATTACATTTTGCATGATCAACATTTGATGTTATTGTATACACTTTAACATTTATTACACATTTACTGAAGATCAACCACATGACCAGTACTGGGATACAAAGATGAATGACCCAGTCTCCACCCTTGGTGATATCAGTCTAAGGGAGGCAGACATAGGACAGAAAGTCATAATGAAACATGCCAAAAACCATAGCAGTGTAGGAACAAAAGGCACCTCTTCTGGCCTATGGGATGTGAGAAAGTGTTATTGTACGAGGAGATCTTGACAAATAAAAGTGTTAATAGTTGGAAAAAGAAGAAAGGGCATTTGAGAAAATACTGATATACTGTGTCATACATCATTCACAGTTTAGGACAGAAAATAATAACAATTAACAATATGAAAAATATTGGGAAAAATCCAGAAAAATGTATATCAACTATCATAAAATTCTGTTAATGTGACACTGGTAAAATAATAGTGGGTATGGAGCACATGTGAATCCTTATTGTGGGGAAACCAGTGGAAATTATATACAGGCCACATAAATTCAGGGGTAGTCAGTTTCAACGAAGTGGGAAGAGACTTTCTGAGAAAATAGGATTTCAAATTTCATTTTGTGCAGGGTAGAGCTTATCTGAAGCACAATCTTCCACACATAATATATATGAGAAAGACACGCCCTCCTACAATTCAGCCTAAGAAGAAATGGAGGATTGGGTTTGGGTACAGGCAAAGGACTCAAAATAGGAATATAGTCTGAGATATTCCAAAACTGGTTTTTGGAAGGCGTGATGTGAAACTTGGAAGCCATGAAGTCTTTTGAGGGAGTTGGAAGGGGTCATGGAATTTAAGAATAGATGAACAGAAAAGATTATTGTGGCATAGCTTGGCATAGACAGAAATGGATAGAGGTGGTACCAAAGAGGCATAAAGTTTAGCAAGTGTGAGATGCCAGGATAATGTGAGAGAAGCCAGGATAATGGTTATCTTCGAGGAACAGGGATGAAAGGAGTAGTGACTGCGAAGAGATACGAAGAGATGTTTTTGTGGTGCTGGCGGTATTCTATTTTTTGACTTTAGAGATGGTTATGTGGGTATTTGCTTGATTATAATTCAATGAGCTAAAGTACACTTCTGCATGTTATGTTTCACAAAAATGAAATTTTAAAAAACTTGGCCAATATTTAAAAGCTCTAGGATAGACATATTCACTGCCCTCCCTCATTCATAAGTAGTTATTATGGGACAATTATGTGCCATACTGGTACTCTGTGGGAGGCAGAAACATAAAGAACTGACTAGTAGACACATAGGAATATAACCTAAAACCTCATAAAACCCATAATTCAGGACTATCAGCAAGTATACAATTTCCTCTAAATAAGTGAGATATTGATACTGAGCACTCAGCTAAGCTTGCTTACGAGGCTGGATGATTAATACCACAAACCAATCTTACACATTAGGGATTTGAATATGTGTCTCAAAAAAATTATGTTAAATGTTACAGACAGGTTGAACTGGTCAACACTATTAACACCAATTTGTGCGTGTCTACTGCATCATGAAGGAATGAGTACTAAAAATCCACCTTTTAATCAAAGTACTAAAGGCGTGGGAATAATTTTTTCTTTTTAAATGAAGAGAAAACTTAGAAACACAAAAATGATCTATGTGGTAATTTGAACAACTTTCAAATTAAACAACATTTTCTGCCTTTGAGATTTTGAGACTGATATTAGGATTTAGATTGATATTAACAAAATCAAATTCTTACCAGATTCTCCTGTTTCAAAAGAACCTTTAACTGCTAGATTAGTTTCACCTGCTAAGACTACATTGAGATTGGTTTCCATATGCTGACTGGAAATGCCTTGTGATATATTTTTATTATTCTTTGTTTTACCTGTTAAAAAGGGAATAGGGAAACAATTGGTTAAATGACCAAAATAAAAATAAGCATCAATTAATACAGCTTGACAGTGGTCAAGCAAATGTTAAAGTTTGGTCTTAATTATAGTCCTTTAATTATAGTTTTTAACATGTTGCCTTATATATCATTGACAAGTATGATTTTTCCACTAGACCAGTGCATTTTTAACATGTTCTCAGACAATGCTGGTCTGCTGGTTTGGAGACTACACTTTGAGAACTACTGCACTAGGCCATAAGATGGAGGGCAATAGACAAATCTTTTTATTCCTCTTGTATTATCCAACTGTGTTTAGTATAATATATGTATAGGAGTAGACCTCAACACATTTTTGATGACTGGCAAAACTGCCCACAACTAACCCCCCTCACCCCCAAAACTGTTCTTTATTTTTACAGCTAAAGTATCTTTAAGAAAAAACTAAAACAAAAAAGCAACAAAAAAACTCTTTCATATCCATATGTTTGCTTTAATGAAAATAGGAACTTTCTTCCAGATGCTCTGGGAAATGTTGTTTTACTCTGTTTAAGCTGTTTCTCCAGAGAAATTGGAGAAACTTTTTTCTCCTAACTGCTTTGATAGAAATATTCTACTTACCATAGTCAAATAGATCAAAGAGTGCCTGAAATGCTGGATCGGATTCTGTCTGTTCCAATATATCCTGTATAGCTTCTTCAGACATGTGGATTTCACTCTGCAAAAACAAAAAACAAACAAAAAGTGATCCTAATTGAATTAGTATGGTTTAATACCAGCAAAGTAATGAGAGGATATCTGATATTTTGTACCTTTTATGTAGTATTCCCTTCCAAGAAAATTTCTTCTGATTGTAACACTATTCACTTAAAACAAATTAAAACAGGAAGACTAGAAAATAGAAAGTGAATGCTCCCTAATACCACTAATTAATCACTTTGGTGACTATATCCCCAAACATTAAAATAAAATATAGAATAAAACCATGCTATAATGTTCTTTATTACTTGACACACACCACTGTGTAAGTTTAAGGTGTACAGCATAATGACCTGACCTACATACATTGTGAAATAATACCAAAATAAGCTTAGTTAATATCCATCATCTCATATACATATTTTAAAAAGAGAGAAAAAGAAAAAAATATTTTTTTCCTTGTGAGAACTCTTAGGATATGCTATTTTTATTGTTTTTAAAAATTTATTTATTTTTGGCTGTGTTGGGTCTTCGTTGCTGTGCGTGGGCCTTCTCTAGTTGCGGTGTGGGCTTCTCATTGTGCTGACTTCTCTTGTTGCGGAGCACAGGCTCTAGAGCACAGGCTCAGTAGTTGTGGTGCCCAGGCCTAGTTGCTCTGCGGCATGGGGGATCCTCCCGGACCAGGGCTTGAACCGTGTCCCCTACATGAGCAGGTGGACTCCCAACCACTTCGCCACCAGAGAAGCCCCAGGATATGCTGCTCTCTTAATTTTCAAATACTGTTGACACTTGAACAACATAGGTTTGAACTGTGCAGGTCCGTCCACTCATATGCAGAACTTTTTCAATAAATATGTATTACAGCACTACAAGATCCAAGGTTGGTTGAATCTGCACTTGCAGAACAGGATACATGGAGGGCTGACTGTAAACCTTTAAGTGGGTTTTCTAAAAAAATTTATTTTTACTGGAGTATAGTTGCTTTACTATATTGTTAGTTTATACTGTACAGCAAAGTGAATCAGCTATATGTATACATATATCCCCTCTTTTTTGGATTTCCTTCCCATTTAGGTCACCACAGAGCACTGAGTAGAGTTCCCTGTGCTACACAGTAGGTCCTCATTAGTTATCTATTTTATACATAGTATCAATAGTGTATATATGTCAATCCCAATCTCCCAGTTTATCCCACCCCCCCTTCCCCCTTGGTTTAAGTGGGTTTTTGACTGCATGTGGAGTCAGCACCCCTAACCCCAAGTTGTTCAAGGGTTAACTGTATACCATACAGCAGTGTTAACTATAGTCATTATGTTGTACACTGCATCCCCTGTACTTATTTACTTTATAACTGGAAGTTTGTGCCTTTTGACCACCTTTATCCAATTCCTCCACCTCTGACCTCTTTTTCTATGAGATTGGTTTAATAATGTTGTTTAACCTGCTTTCTTCACATAAGTTTGTGGTACACTGCTTTCTAGGGCCTTCAATATAGATCTACCTCACTCTTTTTATCTGTTTTGGTTTCTTCATTTTATTATTTTTAAAATTTTAAAGTTTTGGCTGTGCCGCACGGCATGGGGGATCTTAGTTCCCCAACCAGGGATAGAAGCCGCACCCCCTGCAATGGAAGCACAGAGTCTTAACCACTGGACCACCAGGGAAGTCCCTGTCTCTTCATTTTAAATACTTCTTTCAAATGTTGGACAATCCTTGTTTATGTGCTCACACTTAAAAGGAGCATGCCAAAAGCTGTCTTTAAACCCTGTGCCAATAAGGAGGCAGGGACCTTGTCAACTATAGTCTAAGCTGTAGAATAATTACAGAACCATCTGTATTTTTAGTTTTTCTTATTTGAGTGAGTTAGATTTCTTGCTGGGACAGTTTATGGCTGAAGTAGTGTTTCTGAGGAACAGTGTGAATGGGGAAAAGATATCGAGTTTAACTATATACTTCCTAAACTTTACAACTTATCATCCTGTTTGTAGCCCTATCTTTACGTTTACTTTCAGAGGTACTAGAGTCAAGTCTTTTGTAAAGTGGCTTTTACCTGAACTTTGCCTTTACTGGCTTAGAATCCTGGGTCTGCTAAGTCAGGTACCACCTGTCCATTTCAAATTCTAAAAAATTCTTTCTCTGTCCTTTCCTCTTCTCTGTCCTTGTGGGTTTATGCTTTTTTCTTTTTTTAAATTTATTTTTGGCTGTGTTGGGTCTTCGTTGCTGTGCTTGGGCTTTCTCTAGTTGCGGCGAGCAGGGGTTACTCTTCACTGTGGTGTGCAGGCTTCTCATTGCGGTGGCTTCTCTTGTTGCAGAGCACGGGCTCTAGGCATGCAGGCTTCAGTAGTTGTGGCACGTGAGCTCAGCAATTGTGGCTCACGGGCTCTAGAGTGTAGGCTCAGTAGTTGTGGCGCACGGGCTTAGCTGCTCCACGGCATGTGGGATCTTCCCAGACCAGGGCTTGAATCCGTGTTCCCTGCACTGGCAGGTGGATTCTTAACCACTGCACCACCAGGGAAGCCCCTGTGGGTTTATGCTTTTTAAAAATTCCCTATACTGTCTTTTTCGTAGGGTACAAAACTAAACGTTTAACCCACTATCCTTCTAAAGGGAAAGAACTCTTTTGTTTACATAACTCTGCCACATTTAGCCAATTCTCACTTTTGTACATTTGCATTTTTTCTAATTTTCAGTTATGGTAAATAATACGTGAAAATCTTTATCCAAGCATTTGTTCATTCTTTGGGATTAATTTTATCAGTGAAATTACTAGGTCAAACAATATATACATTTAAAATTTTGAGAAATCCTGTCAAGAAGTCTTGCAGAAAAGTTGTATAAGAATGCTTGTTCTAACGTATGGACACCAAGGGGGGAAAGCGGGGAGGGGGGTGGGGGTAGGAGGTGGGGGGGTGGTGGTGGGATGAATTGGGAGATTGGGATTGACATATATACAGTAATACGTATAAAATAGGTAACTAATAAGAACCTGCTGTATAAAAATAAATTAAATTAAAAAAAATAATTTATGTATATATAAACTGAAAGGATAGGTAATACTAATTATCAGTTTTATTGGTAAATAGCAATGAATAAAATGGTATCACCATCAAAAATAAAAAGGAATGCTTGTTCTGTTCTATGTAACAATGTACATGCTCTTACCTATAATGGGCAATATCAATTTTTAAGCATTATCAGTCTAAGACATAAAAGTAATCTGTTGTCTTAATTTGTATTTCTTTACTATTGAATTAATTTCCATGTTTATGAACATTTGAACTTTTTTGGAGATCAATATGATTTAAATGGAATGACAAACTTATCTGTAAATCCTTCTGCAATGCTATATTTTCTTCAATTTTGGTGAAGCATACATTTGGATCCCAAGGGATAGAAAATTCATGTGGAGCAAGAAGTAAGGTGGAACTCTCATGAAGTGATTAAAAACTTGGATTTTTAAAGTAAAAATGGCCATAAAATGAAAAGAGAAACTTGAAGTTAAAGAACCAGTTAACCTTGACAATGAAGATATACAGAGAACATCAATAATTCTTCATGAAATGTGATTTAGGAGAAAGCCAGGAGCTTGAACAAATTATTTCTGTATCGATGGACTTAAAAATTTACAGTAATATAAATAATGTCAAGAGTCAACAATCCAATGTTAATCAAACTATGAACTGGTGCATACCCTCTTACAAAAGTTACTGCTGAAGAAACACATTTTTCTAGTAAATTTCTTATTAGAGTCTAAACTTTAAAAATCAGAATTGAAGGAATCTTGGAATACATGTTGGTGGTTTGCCTTTTAATTTTAATGATGCTTTTAACAAGCGGATATTTTGAATTTTACAGAAGTCTTAAAAAAAAAAACACAGCGATTTGTGTAGCCAAAGAAATCTTGCCTACCCCAAGGACACAAAGATGCGTAAAAACATTTTAAAAATTCACCTATTTGTACAACTGGCTCTGTCCTCTTAGTGAAGCTTATGTATATACTACTCCATTGGGCATTATGTATTGCTGTACTTTCAAAGTTATTGAAATCTGAATTTTTAACTTTTCCCCAATATACAATATTATGAACACCATGAACACAGTGTTGTGTCTTCACTTTCTTATAATCTCTCACAGTATCTAATAGAGTGTCTTGATTATGGTAAGTACCTAATTATTTTGTGGAGAAAATATAAGGAATTGAAGGTTATAAAATTTAGAACAGGGGATATGTTGAACATTAAGACAGGAGAAGTTTTTTAAAGAAGACTGCTAAATAATTTAAAGGTTGCTTTCAAAAGCTTGTCATGTTTTCTTAAATTTACTGAATTTCACTTTGGGAAAATGTATCCAAAAAAATTTTTTTTATAGTATTCTGAAGGAACTGACAAAAAGAAAAAAAACCTCAGTGGTTTCACCCAGAATTCATCATCTGAAAGAAAACTACTACCATAAATTCATTATAATGAATTCATTTTGTGGCACAGCAACAAAACTGAATGTATTATCTGAGAGTCCAAGCAAAAGGCTATGCAATAGCCAAAATCTCAGCTGTTCTTCAAAAAGGTATTTGCACCTGGACAAATCTTAAAACTCATATTGTTAAATTCTTCTTTTACCAGCTCACCCTCTTTCATCTTCACTCTCACTGAATAGCAAGTGACTATAGCCCCTATCTTCCTTCTCTTAGCAATAAATCTCACAGACAATTATTCATTTAGTTAGTATCCTTTCTTTTTTTAAAGTATCTTGTTCATTTTATTTTGTTCAATATTACTTGGATTCATCACATATCTTTAACATATTATTTCATTGTTTCTTTATATTTTTATACAGTTTGTAGCAGGTGCAGAAGAAATGTAATTTATTTTGTATACACTGTACAGTACTGCTTACTGCACAAAAATATAGCCACTAATGAATTTTTAATTATTAAATACTAAGAAATACATGACATTGTTGTATGGATACAGGAAAAGTGTTTTATTGATATACGGAAGAGTTGGTTAGTTATTAGATGGTTAGGAATGTCTTATTACATTTACCATCTAAATAACACAATTTGAATATATGTAAATCAAATCATCATATTGTATGCCTTAAACTTATACAGTGAGAGATATCAATTATTTTTCAATAAAATTGGAATAAAACCGCAATTTTTTTTTAACATCTTTATTGGGGTATAATTGCTTTACAATGGTGTGTTAGTTTCTGCTTTATAACAAAGTGAATCAGTTATACATATACATATGTTCCCATATCTCTTCCCTCTTGCGTCTCCCTCCCTCCCACCCTGTCTATCCCACCCCTCCAGGCCGTCACAAAGCACTGAGCTGATATCCCTGTGCTATGCGACTACTTCCCACTAGCTATCTACCTTACGTAAAACCACAATTTTGACCTTGAAAATTCACTAACACATTTTCAGGAACAGATTACATTTGGATAATGAAGGAAATTCATATTTTAATTATTATTTTAAATCATTTTATATATCTGTTAGTAATGGTTTTGAAATGAAACAAGAATATCATCAGTTTTAACTATGAATATATGTACTACACACACACAAACACACACACACCCTTACCCATACCTGAAGTCCCAGGAGTTCATCAATTGAAGTCTCTGGTTCACTAGGGTTGCTATCTGTTTGCTTAGGTACTTGAGCAATATTGTTGTCACTGTTAATACAGAAAGGAAAATTTTTAGCATAGTTCTCAATTAGGCAAAAACAATCAGATATTTTAAACACAAACAGCTTACCTAGTCAAAAATTTATTAATGTTTTCTGCAAGTTTTTCTTGAAGAGATTTGTTGCTTAATATTTTTTCTCGAGCATTTTCAATAACCATTTGCTGGAAAACAAAGTCAATATTAGCAAAAGCATAGGATAGAGTATTATGTTATTTATTTAAAAAGAATCAATGGAAGCTGGATAGTTTTAATAAATCTAGGTGGAAACTCAAAAAGTTATGGTGGCTCCTTCGATATTAACACCTGACTAGTATACATTAACCACTTACAAGGGTTTTCACAGATCCTTCACCAACTCTTTCTTCACTGACTACAAAATACAGTTCCAAACTCTTTAGCTTTTCACACAAGATTTTTAATAATCTGTCTCTATTCTAGGAAAAATGCCCTATTATATTGCATAATCCAGCAACAATGATCTATTTACAGTTTCGTAAACACACTTCTGTTTCTTACCTGGTGTATTTGCACACGTTATCTATTCTGACTGGACTATCTGCTACTGTTAAATTTCACTACAGTCTATCCCAAGGCAATTCTACCGCAGTATTTTTTCTGGCCATGCTGCACGGCTTGCAAGATCTTAGTTCCCCAACTAGTGATTGAACCCCTACAGTGGAAGCACGGAGTCCTAACCACTGGACCGCCAGGGAACTCCCTCTACTGAAGTCTTACAGAAATACTGTATTTTACACACACACACAAACACACACATAATCTAAATATACATACATACATATATATATATATATATATATATTTGTGTATGTATCAATAGTTATAAACTCAGGAATATCTTAAGTTGCAAAGTTTGGGAAGGTCACTTACTTTTTCTACTGCAAAAGTATTTGGATCCTGGAAATTCCGTATTGTTGAATGAGGTCCAGACAAAGTGATACTTTTCCTTTGAGATTCACTGAAACACATTTTAAAAGCCTGTCTTTTAACTAGTATGAATAACCAACTCAATGATAATTACATGTAAAGACTAATCTTAAGATCATGGTGGAAAAGATATTTTCTCTATTTGTGGTAGGAACAAAGGGCAGTTGAGTTGAAAAGCATTAATAGACTTGAATTAAGAAATGAATTTGAGGCTTAGCTTTATTACTTATTAGCTATATGGTCTGTAGCAAGGTACCCTCTGACCCACTCTATAATGGGATAAAACCAACTGCATTATTGGGTTTATGAAAGAATTCAATAAAGTATATGTAAAGACTTTATAAAAAGGTCAAGGTTCTTATAAATGTTAGATACTATTATAGTAGTTCTATTGTTTTAGGTGGTTAAGTGAGAAACCTTGCCATAAAGGAGGATGAGGTCAGACTTGAATGAGAGACAATCAACAGTAAAAATTCCAACAAAAATACCCATGGCATGGCAGTTGAGAAAACAGAAAAAACATTTTAAACTATTATCTCTCTTTTATGAAATATCCTTCAAACAAAGACACATGGGCTAAATAGGACAGAAAGAAACTTTTCTCAGAGAATGTCCCTGAGAAGAGTTTTTAACCATCGATTTAGAACTTTAAATGTGTGTTTGTAGACCTTAAAACATGCAGATATTATTTATATTTGTTTAAAAGAATGCTTATTTCAAAAAATTTGAGTTAACATCAATTTTAAGATATACCTTTCTATATACCACTATAGAAAAAAAATATTTCTAATGAAACAGTGAATAGGTCAGTGATTATAAAACACAACCTGTTTTCAGGGAGGATAGACTGTGGGAAAAAAAAAGTGTTTTGAAATGGATATAATAGTAAATAGTCTCAAGTACTTAATGCAATCTTGTTACCTTATTCACAATGTAAATATCCTGGTGTAATTTTTTTTTTTGGAAGGTTATTGGAAACTTGTCCTTCTAAAAGGCATTTACCTTTTGCGTCTACCAGGAGACATTAAACTGGCATGAGTTTTCCTTTCCTGAGGACCAGGAATGATATTTAAAGCCTCTCCAGCTGTATTTCAAGAGAATAAAGCAGTAAGTCAAGGAAACTGAATAGTTTTCTATACTTGCATTAATGAAATAAATAGCACTACAAAGTGATTATTATTTTATATTAAATTCAGTTAGTATACACTGAGTGCCTACTCTGTGCAAGGCACGGTAGAAGATATTAAGATATATAAAACATAGTCTCTGTGACTTAAGGTTTTATGATAAAATACAAAGTACAGTATACAGAATAGTCTCAACAAAAAATATCATGGCAGAACAGAATAATTATAAGAAGTATAAACTAAGTGTACTGGGTAAGTGTTTTTACCCAGAGGTGTTAAAGAGGATGGAGAAAAGATGGAAATAAGGGAGAACATAGTGGATGTCAATACATTTTACCTGTGCAGAAGAGAAAAGAGATTGGTCTAAGAACTGAGAGGTGGCACCTCAGTTCTAACCCCAACTCTGTTATTAACTAGACTTTTGCCCCTTAATATCATGTGTTTATAATAATTTCAAGTTTATAAGAAGCAAGAAGTATCAGATGATCCTAAGTTTATCCCTAGCTCTAAGATTCAGCCAGGAATATACAGGATTTTCAACAGGTAGAGCTGGAAAAACATTCCTCATTCCAGCAGGACAGACTACCATGAACAAAGATAAGAAGGTGGTGAAATATAATGCACATTCCTTTTAAAATCAAATAACAGGGTCTTTTCTATTAATGAAGAGAATTGAGAACTAGAACAGAGTTCAAGGTTGGACTTCAGTTAGAACAGACATAAGAAGAATCCTAGATTAAAATGTTTCATAGATTTAATAATACGCATATTTAATGGCAGATTTACCTAATGTCTATTCTACTTCTAGCCTCTTATCTACTTTTTGCTATAATTTTATACCATGAATATAAAGACATTAGCACATCATCTCATTTATACAGTTTGATTAAAAACAAAATTTAAGAGTGCAGAATGTAAACTTACGGGTCATAGTGTCTTGTGACTGTGAATGGCTGACCACTACAAAATTTGACCTCAAAGGAGTTGAAATCTGGCCAGTTGGCCGAATAACTTGTGTAGTTGTCAAAGGAGAATTAGTAAATTGCCCTGAAAGATACGGTAAAGTCAGCAACTCTGAACTGACAGGAGCTGCTTGAGATGCAAGCCTTCTCTGCCGTTTGATTTCCGCAATTCCACTTCTTGTTCGGGCTGAAACACATGAGCATTTAAAAAAATTAACTCAATGTCAGAGTATTTTGGGAATTTTAAGAAGTTTACATGATATGTGTTCTACTACATGTTTAACATGGTGGATCTACGGACTGAAAAACAGCCCTTAAAAATATCAACTAAGTTTACATGATAATTTCAAAAGAAACAAACTAAAATTGAGTACATTCAAACTTTAAAAATCCAAGAATACATTTCTTCTGTAATAATTCACACTGATAACATCTCCACAAATTAGGAAACAGACTTATGGAATGAGAATTAAAAGATGTGAATACATGAGAGTCAATGAGAAAAATAAGGAATATTTAAAATGCATATTTTTACAATAAATGAAAATATTATTTCCTAATATGGTAACAGTACTTAGAAAAGCAGTAGTTTAAACAAAATATAAACTTAGCATACATGTATTGTTAACTAAAATGTTCATCTGACAGTAAGTTTGAGTTTAAAGTAATTCTGAACATTATTTATAGTTTAAAGTTGAATACCAACCTCTCTGACTGGCAGCAAAGCCTGGGGAACTTTGCATGCTCCTAATAAACAAAAGTAGTTTGACATTAAAAAACTTCTGTTGCCGAATACATTCTGATTTAGTTACAGTCAGACTTTAAGTAAATTATGAGTCAAAAGGCAAGAAATCTCTCTCAGACAAAAAAGATAAGCACTTTTTCTAGGTAACCAAATCTTATTTGCTTTAGGAGAAAAACAATGGCATATAAACATACACACATACATAATTTTAATAACCAAGTTTCTATCCAGTGTAATAAGCATTAGAGAGCCTTGACATCCCACTATGAGTACAATTTGACTTGAATTTAGGAACTCAATATATTTAAGAAAGCTATATATAATATTTTACAATTATCAATTATCTTTTATAACTATAGAGATGCCTTCCCAGAGAAATTCTGATTTTACATATAACTCCATACATAAATACTTCAGAATCCAAGTTGATTTCAAAGGAGATCCTGCTTTCATCAAATTTATGACTATGACATTACTTCATGGAAGCTCTAAAGAAGGAACAAAGCAAACAGATAAGAAAATTCACAATACAAGCTGATTCTCCTTTTACTATGAACTGAAGTTACCCATGTATTGATATTTTGTAAACAGTAAGACACTGTGCCATTGTCCTCAAAAATCTGTCAAATAAATCTCTACCAACAAGAGCCACGAAACTTACCAAATCGAATAAGCACTTTTTTTTTTTTTTGCCACACCCCATGGCATGAGGGACCTTAGTTCCCCGACCAGGGATGGAACCGACGTCCCCTGCATTGGAAGGCAAAGTCTTAACTACTGGACCACCGGGGAAGTCCTGAATAAGCAGTTGTTTTTTTTTTGTTTTTTTTTTTTTTGCGGTACGCGGGCCTCTCACTGCTGTGGCCTCTCCCGTTGCGGAGCACAGGCTCCGGACGTGCAGGCTCAGCGGCTATGGCTCACCGGCCGAGCTGCTCCGCGCCATGTGGTATCTTCCCGGACCGGGGCACGAACCCGTGTCCCCTGCATGAACCAATCTTGGAGAACACCTGGCTAAGAACCTTCTTCTTTTATGTAATACCTTGTCAATAAAATATTGCAGTAACTTATAAATAATCATAGGTGTTAATTAAACTATGAATGTCTTTGAGGATGTTTGCAAGGCGAGGAAAGATGAGGGTCAGGAAAGGGGAATAAGAGTAAAGACTACTGGGCCTTCCCTGGAGGCACAGTGGTTAGGAATCTGCCTGCCAATGCAGGGGACACAGGTTAGACCCTTGGTCCGGGAAGATCCCACATGCCATGGAGCAACTAAGCCCGTGCGCCACAATGAAGCCCACAAGCCCTAGAGCCCACACACTGCAACTACTGAGCTGGCGTGCTGCAACTACAGAAGCCCATGCTCCTAGAGCTGGTGCTCCACAACAAGAGAAGCCACCTCTGGATGGACCTAGAGTCTGTCATACAGAGTGAAGTAAGTCAGAAAGAGAAAAACAAATACCGTATGCTAACACATATATATGGGATCTAAAAAAAAAAAACCAAAAAGAAGGTTCTGAAGAACCTAGAGGCAGGACAGGAATAAAGACGCAGACGTAGAGAATGGACTTGAGGACACAGGGAGGGGGAGGGTAAAGCTAGGACGAAGTGAGAGAGTGGCATGGACATGTATACACTACCAAATGTAAAACAGATAGCTAGTGGGAAGCAGGCGCATAGCACAGGGAGATCAGGTCGGTGCTTTGTGACCACCTAGAGGGGTGGGATAGGGAGGGTGGGAGGGAGACGCAAGAGGGAGGAGATATGGGGATATATGTATAGCTGATTCACTTGTTATAAAGCAGAAACTAACACCCCATTGTAAAGCAATTATACTCCAATAAAGATGTTAAAAAAAAAAAAAGAGAAGCCACCTCAGTGAGAAGCCCATGCACCGCAACAAAGAGTAGCCCCTGCTCGCCGCAACTAGAGAAAGCCTGCGCGCAGCAACAAAGACCCAACGCAGCCAAAAAAAAAAAAAAAAAAAAAAGTAAGACTACCAAATAAGATGTTGTACAGAGTTACACAGACAGCATTTGGAGCCATTCTAGCAGTTTAAACTGAGGAAAGAAACAAGGCCCCTCCTTAAGTGGGGTATTCACTTGTAGCTGTTGGAGAAGGGTAAGAAACTATGGTTTTCATACTAGACTCTAGTTAAATAAGATACATTCTAAAATTGATACCTATTCTAAGGATGGTGAAACTGGCATTCCAAGGCCCTGACATATGTAGAAGGCAGATTAGTCCCATGTGATAATTCTAAAAGCAGAAGATTCAGAAGTATTACTATTCAAGTTTGTTTCTTTATAAGGGAAGAACAAAGGAGGCATGGATTCCACATATCAATTTTCTGCATGTGTAATGAAGATACAACTGTATAAGGGAAGTCACATGGGGCCCACGTTAGGAGATTTGCATTCACCAAGACTGGGACTAGATTTGTATTCAGCCAGAGATCTGCCTCTAAATTGTTATGGGAACCCGGGAGTGCCATTAATTTCCTCATTTTTAAACATTTTATTAAAATACACAACTTAATTTCAAATTATTTCAATCAAAGACAAAGAAATATCAATAACCTATAATTTCAAAATTAGATCAGTGTTATATAAATGCACAATGTAGGTCATAAGATTTATATGTGAAGTGATTCTTACACGCGCTTGCATTCCAAAATCATTATGCACATTCTGATAAGCTTATTGTATAAGCTTTTTATTACCTGATCTGAGAAAGTGTATGGTCTAACTTCTTCCACAGAGATGACAAAATTGCTGGGACATCATTTGATGTTTCTAAATCATAAGAGGAAACATTTCATAATAAATACATTTGGAGAAAATTCATCATTTAATTTGAACAGACACAGAAAATCAATAAGGAAAACTTATCTCTCAGCTGTTGACGTTTTGTTGGGAACTGAGAAATAAGCCTATCTTGTAAAAGACCTGCAAAGCTACAACGAGGCTGCTTTCTTTGCTCAAGCCATTGAGAATCAGATACAATACGATGGAAGAGGAAACTTGTGAAAACTATGCAGGTTTTTTAGATCAATAATTTTATATTTTCTTTGAAATAAAAAAGACAAACTATTTTAAATCTTTCTTCTATTTATCATGTGACATTTGAAAGTAAATTAAAATAATTTGATTTATAAATTAAATTTATAAAATTATACAAACCCCCGTGGAGTGTGGAAATTAGTTTTCTACATCCAATGTTTTCATGTACAAATCATGACTGCTCAGCAACTACTCTACTTAGAATTACAGGTAAAATTCCTCAGGACTAATTAGTCTTTTTCAGGATGTGTTCTAAAGCCACAATGATAGGAAATTCATAAGGTATTTAAATTCTTTACTATATACTTATAAAAGCTCAAACCAGAGAAAGCTACCCAACATAAAAGTGGGATATAAACCTTTGTATTGCAATAACATATTGTTTCTGAGGTCATTTACACATTAAACATTCCTGTAAGATAGTGAAAATAGTTTGGGAAAAGAAAATCTTCAGGCCCTGAACTTGAAGGCTTATCACTCTCTACAGTTTCTAGTTTTGTAATCTTGGAAGTTATCTGGCTTCTCTAATCCTCAATTTTCTGATACTTAAGAACAGGTCTAAACAATCGACAACTCTCACTGGATTATTTTAAGGACTGAGATAAAACCTATGAAAGCACATAGCACAATGCTGCAATAGACAGTACTCAATAAATGTTAAGCTTTTTAAAAAAAATGTTATCATTTACACTAATTCTTTACTGCTGAGTCTTTTCTTAACATGTTGTAAACTACAGAAATAACCAATATGAGAGAATAAATCTAACTTTCTCCTTAAGACACGAATTTAGGAAAGTTTTATTTTATACTTATCACTCAATAAAAATGAACTATTTAATTAGATATTTCACAGTAAATTTTATCTCATCATAGTTGACACAAGTTTTCTTATGGCTTTTAAGAAGTATTAATATCCTTTAAAAATTATTTCTAATTAAAAATATTAGCTAAATGCTGTATAAAACTAACAAAAAAATCCCTGAACCTGAATTCTTACCTTTTGCTTTCATAGCTACATATTCATTCAAAATTGTTGTCAAATTTTTTCCAAATAAAGACTGAAAAGAAAAAGATCAAGCATTACCAAAACCAAATAATACTACCAATAATTTCCCACTACAAAATATTTCACCATAAAAATTAATAAAAGATCTGGATTAGAGAGTAGATGATAAAGAAATGGTGAAGAGCAGGTCATCAAAATGGAAACAGTCGCTTGTCAGGGGGTGAATCAAATCTTTTAAGGGTAAAGAACCTTGTCTGAATAAGATACTGTGACTGTTTCTTTAGCTAAGATAGTACAATGGCAGGAATGCAGTTTTCAGTTGGGAGGTAGGGATCCAGTCACACAAATGAGGACCCACTCCTAGTCTGCCCTTTCTATCCTGAATGCCATGTGGAACCTGCCAAAGAACAAAGTAAAAAAAATTGAGTGTAAGAGATATCGTTCCCAAGAATCAGTACCTTGCTATTTTCACTTCTACCATCTCATAAAGTCATTCCCCACTGCCCCCATTCCTATCAGTAATTAAAGGGCAGGTTTTTATTACCTCAAGTTTGAGGTCATATAATAGAACAGGGAAAAGCCAAGGATTTTTAGAGCAGACAGTTCTGGTTTTAAGTTCAACATTTACTGAATGTGTGAAAAATCACCCAGATTTTCTAAGGCTTACTTTCATATACAAAAATGACTTCCTAATGACTTAAGACATATGACTTCTTAATTAATACAATCTTTTGTGGTGAAGATTGATGATAAATGTAACATATCTAAGACAATGTCTAACACATAGGTGATTACTTCCCTTTCCCCTCCTGAACTTTCATAGCAGATCCCTATTTTATTCTTCTGTGTCATTAAAAAAATTTTTTTTTAATTTTATAATAGAGTATAGTTGATTAACAATGTTGTGTTAGTTTCCCTCCTCCCCCCCTCCCCACCCTGGTAACCGTAAGTTTGTTCTCTAAGTCTGTTTCTGTATTGTAAAAAAGTTCATTTATATCATTTTTTAAAAGATTCCGCATATAAGTGATATATTTGTCTTTCTCTGTCTGACTTCACTTAGTATGATAATCTCCAGGTCCATCCACGCTGCTGCAAATGGCATTATTTCATTTGCTTTAATGGCTAATATTCCATAGTATACATGTACCACATCTTCTTTATCCATTCATCTGCTGATGGACATTTAGGTTGCTTCCATGCCTTGCCTATTGTAAAAAGCGCTGAAATGAACATTGGGGTGCATGTATCCTTCCACGTTTTTCTCCATATACATATCCAGGAGTGGGATTGCTGGATCATATGGTAGCTCTGTTTTTAGTTTTTTAAGGAACCTCCATACTGTTCTCCATAGTGGCTGTACAAATTTACCTTCCCACCAACAGCGTAGGAGGGTTCCTTTTTCACACTCTCTCCAGCATTTGTTTGTAGACTTTCTGACGATGGCCATTCTGACTGGTGTGAAGTGATATCTCATTGTAGTTTTGATTTGCATTTCTCTAATAATCAGCGATGTTGAGCATCTTTTCATGTGTCTCTTATCAATCTGTATGTCTTCTTTGGAGAAATGTCTATTTAGGGCTTCTGCCCATTTTTTGATTGCATTGTTTGTTCTTTTGATATTGAGCTGCATGAGCTGTTTGTAAATTTTGGAGATTAATCCCTTGTTGGTTGCATCATTTGCAAATATTTTCTCCCATTCTGTGGATTGTCTTTTCATTTTCTTTATGGTTTTCTTTGCTGTGAAAAAGCTTTTGGGTTTAATTAGGTCCTATTTGTCTATTACTATTTTTACTTCCATAACTCTAGGAGATGGATACAAAATAACATTGTTGCAATTTATATCAAAGAGTGTTCTGCCTATGTTTTCCTCTAGGAGTTTTATAGTATCCCGCCTTACATTTAGGTCTTTAATCCATTTTGAGTTTATTTTTTGGTATGGTATTAGAGAGTGTTCTAATTTCACTCTTTTACATGTAGCTGTCCAGTTTTCCCAGCACCACTTATTGAAGAGACTGTCTTTCCTCCATTGTATAATCTTGCCTCCTCTGTCATAAATTAATAGACCATAAGTGTGTGGGTTTATTTCTGGGCTTTCTATCCTGTTCCACATTTCTGTATTTGTGCCAGTACCATACTGTTTTGATGACTCTAGCTTTGTAATATAGTTTAAAGCCAGGGAGCCTGATTCCTCCAGCTCCGTTTTTCTTTCTCAAGATTGCTTTGGCTATTTGGGGTCTTTTGTGTCTCCATACAAATTAAAACATTTTTTTTTTCCAGTTCTGTGAAAAATGCCATTGGTAATTTGATAGGGATTGAATTGAACTTGTAGATGGCCTTGGGTAGTATAGTCATTTTGACAATACTCATTCTTCCAATCCAAGAACATGGTATATCTTTCCATCTGTTCATGTCATCTTTGATTTACTTTCATCAGCATCTTATAGATTTTGGAGTACAGGTCTTTTGCCTCCTTAGGTAGGTTTATTCTTAGGTATTTTATTCTTTTTGATGCAATGGTAAATGGGATTGTTTCTTTAATTTCTCTTTCTGATCTTTTGTTGTTAGTGTACAGGAATGCAAGAGATTTCTATGTACTAATTTTGTATCCTGCAACTTTACTGAATTCATTGATGAGTTTAGTTTTCTGGTAGCATCTTTAGGATTTTCTACGTATAGTGTCATCATCTGCAAACAGTGAGTTTTATTTCTTCTTTTCCAATTTGGATTCCTTTTATTTCTTTTTCTTCTCTGACTGCTGTGGGTAGGGCTTCCAAAACTATGTTGAATAAAAGTGGCAAGAGTGGACATCCTTGTTTTTGTTCCTGATCTGAGAGGAAATGCTTTCAGCTTTTCATCTCTGAGTATGATGTTAGCTGTAGTTTTGTCAGATACTGCCTTTATTATGTTGAAGTAGGTTCCCTCTATTCCCACTTTCTGGAGAGTTTTTATCATAAATTGGTGTTGAATTTTGTTAAAAGCTGTTTCTGCATCTATTGAGATGATCACATGGTTTTTATTCTTTAATTTTTTGATGTGGTATATCACACTAATTGATTTGTGTATACTGAAAAATCCTTGCATCCCTGGGATAAATCTCACTTGATCATGGTGTGTGATCCCTTTTACTGTATTGTTGGATTTGGTTTGCTAGTATTTTGTTGAGAATTTTTGCGTTTATGTTCATCAGTGACACTGGCCTGTAATTTTCTTTTTCTTGTGGTATCTTTGTCTGGTTTTGGTATTGGGGTGATAGTGGCCTCACAGAATGAGTTTGGGAATGTTCCCTCCTCTGCAATTTTTTGGAATAGTTTCAGGATAGGTAACTCTTCTCTAAATGTTTGACAGAATTCACCCGTGAAGCCATCTTGTCCTGGACTTTTGTTTGCTGGGAGTTTTTTAGTCAGTTTCAATTTCACTACTTGTGATTGGTCTGCTCATATTTTCTATTTCCTCCTAGTTTAGTCTTGGGAGATTGTACCTTTCTAAGAATTCATCCCTTTCTTCTAGGTTGTCCATTTTAGTGACATAGAGTTGCTTGTGGTACAGTGGCTTCTGTGTTATTTAAAGTCTGAGAAGTTAAGGGATACACCTAATACTAACTGGATCATTATACCTTGCTTTATTTTTAGTAGCTAAAAAAACAATTGCTGAATGAATGCTATATAATGAATTATGTCCACATAAATTCATGTGAGGTCACATCAAGAAGGTGGTTGTTTATAAGCCAGGAAGACAGCCTTCACCAGGATCGGAAACAGGGGCACTTGATCTTAGTCTTTCCAACCTCCAGAACCATGAGAAGTAAGAATCTGGGTGGTAGATTTGCTTGTAGTTACTAGGGTATTACTGCAGCTAGGCCCCCACAGCACACAGAGCTACACACACAGATATGCTAATCCACATATACAAAAAATCTGGGGCTTCCCTGGTGGCGCAGTGGTTGAGAGTCTGCCTGCCGATGCAGGGGACACGGGTTCATGCCCCGGTCCGGGAAGATCCCACATGCCATGGAGCGGCTAGGCCCGTGGGCCATGGCTGCTGAGCCTGCGCGTCCGGAGCCTGTGCTCTACAATGGGAGAGGCCACAACAGTGAGAGGCCTGCGTACCGCAAAAAAAAAAAAAAAAAAAAAAAAAATCTGTATTTCTGTATATAACTATACATATATTAAAATAAACTTCATAACTGATATCTCTGACTATATAATTTAATGCTACAGGTCTTATTTTTATGCTTATTTGTACTTTCTCTCTCACAGAGTGAGAAACCTGGCTCCCATTATCTATATTAATTTACTTGTTAAAGTTGCTAATTTAGAAGAATTCAGAAGAATTTAAGATCCATTCATGTTATTATATGAATCAATAGTGCTGATTTTTACTGCTTACTAGTAGGAATGTACCAGTTTGTTTATTCATTCACTTGCTGAAAGACATCTTGGTTATTTTCAGTTTTTGACCACCACAGATAAACATCAGCATGTAAGTTTTTGTGTGAATATAAGTTTTTCAATTTACTTGGGTAAATATCTGGTTGTATGAATGCTGGGTCACGTGCGGCCCAGTT